>NC_143200.1:9663928-9982142 GCF_051530095.1 Phoenix dactylifera
GAGGCCCTGTTTTTGCAATGGAACGGGGTAGTTCCAGAAGCATCAGTTGATTAAGCAAGTAGTTCTGTCGGGGCTTGGCCGTTTGAAGGTTGGTTCCTTTACTGGAGCTCTATCTTTATACTGCCCCTCTGGGATTGACTCGCTTAGAAGGAGTCCCATTCCTTTGGCAAAGGCCCTAACTACAGCTCTGAGTAACTCCTTGTCTCATTGATCCAAGTCATCAAGGAAAGACAGTGACGATCGGTACGAAAGGGAGGCATACTAGCAGGGGATTCGTACTAAGAGCGGTTATTCCGCAGCGTATAGGGGATGCGTTAAAGAGCGGCCAAGCAAGGGGGACAACGAGTAGGAGAAATGGAAGTTTGGGCTCTAGAGGGATTTGGTGTTGCTCATATTTTGTCGCACTCTATCTTTCGCCTATGGTCATGTGGGGTCAACTCTTTTGCTTTTTGGGATCGATTCATCCATTAACAGGGGTCCTCATTTGTTGGAAATTGTATCCTAAATGTCAATCGTCAGCATGTTGATGATTAAATGAATTGACAAATTAATAAAGTATTATTTGGCATTATTCATCATTTCATCTTCAAATGAACTCTTATATGATGAAGTCCTTAGGACTTATGTTATGATAAAGGAGGATTTATCTTTGAGTCCTTAAACTTGTTCGCGACCAAATGATATGTTGTTACTAGGACGACAACATTATTGAGATTAGGTCGTTGTGTGACATATACGTTGGTTGTCCTCTTAACCAAAGAGTGTGGAGACACTGGTATGCCATACAGGTGAAGTGTAGGAGTACATTTCACTGAACGTGACCAATTCCGAAACGCTCTACTGTCAAGAGATGTTCCGAGTGGATATGGGTATAAGTTTGGCCCTCTGACCTGAGATCGCAACCTGTGACTAGTAAGCAACTCACTGTACTTTGGTATCGGACTACCTGAATTTCTAATTCAGTGACGGAAGGTCACTGGGTGCAGTGAAGTACTTGCGTAGTCAGTTGTGAGTTAAGATGGAATTGACCCCTCCTGAAAATAGGAGATAATGTCTTGTGATTAATTTAGCAAAACCTTGGCCAGGGTAATCTCAGTGAGGAGTCACGGGATATCTAAAGTTAATCACATAATAGATGTACTAATTATAGGGTTGACAGTGAGCTCTAAGTCATCCTGGCATTAGGAGTCAAAGGGATTGAATTATACAGTAACCATAGTCCAGGGTTTCAGAATATTTGCTTCGCATATATTCGGTCTATCCGGACGTCGGGTACCATTGCTAGATGGTCACATCGATTAGTATAGGAAGACGTTCCTATACTACCGGCTTAGGTTCGAACCTATGAGGTCACACGCATAGAAGTTTCTAGGTTGATCAAATGGCTGATTGATGATTAAGAATCATTCAGGGGTAATTTGGTCAATTCGATTGACAAATTATCCAAAGCAAAAGTTGCATTAAAATAATTATTAAATTATTGGAGGACTAATTAGCAATTAGATTTCTAATGAACTCAATTTGATTGAGTAAATTGGGCTTAGGTTGAGCCAAATTGAATAGGATTCAATTTGGGCTGCATCAGGGTTTGACCTAATTGGATTGGGTTCAACCCAAGTAGATTGAGCTTGACCCAATTGATGGGACTTGACCCAATTGGATTGGGCTTGATCCAAATTAATTAGAAGACCTTATTTGATGAGGATTATGAGTCTAAATAATCAGAATTGGATAAGGAGAAGAATTCCTAAATTTTAGGAACCCATCCTTATCTTCTTGGAGAAGAATGACACCTTAATTTATTCCCAATATTTTCTACGCCTATCCTCTTTTTTTTTGGCCAAAAATTGGCGTGAGAAGAGAGGAGGCGTGGGGCTATAATTCCTATAAAAATGGCGCCTTAAATCTTTCTAGAAAGATTTAGATGAATTTCCTAATTTGTAGGGATTGCATGGTGCATGAAATAGGGTGGTCTGCGGCTGAACTTTGGACGCATGAATTCCTATCTTTTAGGGATCCAAAATGCACGAAATTTGGATATTTTTATATCCTCTTAGCTGCCAAACCACCAGAATTTTTTGGAAATTTTATCAGCCAAATTAGTTGGCTAAATTAGGTGTGAGGCGTGGGGTGGTCTTTTGGCTATAAAAGACCCCCATGCCTTGGGTTCAAGATATACCATATTAGAAGTTTCAAAAAATTCTGAAAAATTTTCTTGAGGGCCTCCATCCCTTCTTCTCCTTCTTCCTCACGTCCATCCTCCATATCCTTGAAGAACAATCAAAGGTTGAGTGTTTAGAAGGAGACAGTTTCAACCATTGCAACGTTCCTGCGCGAGCTAGCACTCCCGCGGAAGACGATCTACCTAGGGCTTCGCGTGTACTTCTCCTAGAGGCCATTCGTGTGCGTGGCTACGAAGTCAAGGATCAGATCCATAAGTTTCTTCCATCATAAAAGGTATTAATCCCACATCAATATTTTATTTTGGAGTCAGGGTCTAGGTCTGATTCTCCGAGGTTTTACCCTCCTTTGGGGCTCCTCACGAGTTATCTCCAGAATCCATTCGATGGATATTCGGAGTTTAATCGGAATAGAATTCTTAAGTTTTAAGATCTGATAGTTAATCAAGCATGAAAGTTTTAGCATAATTGTTTAAACGATTCCGGCATAATCCTATGTGTTCTTAAGGTGCTGATTTCTAGATTTGATCTTGTAAGCATGCATGAATTAAATTGTTTGATTCAATTTTTCCGCTGCATTTTAAAACTTAAAAAGAACTACGTATGGCTTGATCTTCCTTATGAAGGGGTACGTAGGCAACCCGATCAGGTTCAGCCATGGTTTTAAAAAAAAAATCAGCATTCTTAACACCAAAGAACCTAGGATTCACTTTCATCATTATCATCTAGGGTCGACTCGTTTGTTTCTCTGGTCGACTCTTGTTTAACACCAGTCAGCTCATAATCTTCATGGGTCCACTCAAAAATATGTTGATTTTGACTGCTCTCTGTTTTCTGTCTGAGACAATTCTAAGGTCGACTCGTGTGATCTAGGGGTCGACTCATGAAAGCGTACCAATCTATATTAGTGTTTTAGGGTTGACTCATGTTTTTTCTAGGGTCGACTTTTGAAATTGCCCAAAGTTGAAGTTTTTTGTCTTTGCTTATGGGCATTCGGGGTCGACTTAAAGTGTTCTTAGGATCGAATCTTCTTTTGCAAAGCTTTAAAAATGTAAGTTTCATTCTTTTACATTGATAGTTATAGAATGGCAGCATTTTGGCTTCTTGCGACCATCCTAGTATACTCTAAGGAATTGATTAGTGATTTTTTTACTCAAATATTTTGTATCATCAAAATCAAATCTTTTGGATCAACAATCTCCTTCTTTTTGATGCTGATAAAATCTTTCAGCATCGAAAGAAAATAGCATAAACAAGAGTAACATCCTTTTTAATGCATAGTTAATTTGTAAACTTCACCAATATTCTTGAATCATATGGGAATGGTAGTTAATTTGTAAAATTCATTAATACTCTTGAATCATATGGGAATGGTGCTTGAATAATGTAAATATTTTTAAAAAAGTTTTATTATCTGTTGACCCTAAATAGTTGATTTTAGTGATGCAAAATAGTTGAGTCAAAAGTTGACTAATCTATTTGCTTTGAATTTTAGTGATAAATTTTAGAAAGCAAAGAAGAAAACCTTTCGCCACTCTCAAAAGAAGATCAACCATCTAAAGCTCCACTTGAAGGAGCTAACTCCAAAAGGCCATGAAAATATTTCTTAGAAGCTTACATATAAAATAGAAAAATTTCATCCTAAGCTACCTCAGAGTCGACCCCAAGCTTGCAATGAGTTGACCTCGGCATACTGTTACTGATTGATGCATCTTCATGAGCTGACTCCAACAGATTATGAGTCAATCCCAAAATGGTCTCAAAAGACAAACGAAAAACTAAGAAATTCATCACTTGACGAGTTGACCCATGAAGTACTCGAGCTGACTCCAGCATAGCACGAGTCGACCCTAAAATGCCTATAAAGAAATGACATAGTGCTGAGAAAATCATGGCGTTGGCAAGTCAACCCATGGATTTCTCGAGCTGACTCCAAACAAATAGGAGTTATCCTTAGAAAGAGACGAGTTGACCCTAGAACAGACACAGTAAAAAAACAGAAAGTAGTATAAGTTAGTCCATTGAAGAGTTAATCCCTGAAAGCAACAAGTCGATCTTAGTCATCTAATGAGTAGACCCCTGAACTGAGAGCCGACTCGATAAGTGCAATAGATGAAAGACAGAGCGTAATAGAAATAGAAGCAAACTCGAGCCGACACCTGAAGATTATGAGTCAAACCTTGAAAATCTCGAGTCGACCCAGAAAACAGCGAGTCGACCCCTTTGCACCTCACAACTATAGCGGCTAGTTTTCTTGCGAGTCTAAATGGTTGTTTTCATTTTACCACATCTCTATTAACTGTTTAATGGCTAGGAAAGTGTTACAATCTTTTCCAAAGAGTATAAATGCATGAAAACTCTAAAGAAAAAAAAGAGAGCTCGAGTACTATAAAGAAAAATCTACTAGAGCAAGAAACGAGAAATAAAAAGAGAGAGCTTCAATGAGCAAATCATTTAAAAGCTTTCAATATCAGAGAGTGAAGCTCTTTTAATAGCAATTGAGTCAACCAATATAGTATAGCTCCATTTATTATTTTATATTTATTGTTTTGGAGCTATGTTCATTGTAGCCGCATTTACTCCTTTCTGTTATTTGCTATAACAAGTTTCACGAATTGAAAATTGAAAAAGGATCTGTCCAAACTTGAAATTGAATTGTGTTGAGCCTAAGTTAGGATTGGAGAAGGTTTTGGTTGATTGCCTGAAAAATCAACTAGATTATTTGTGAACCCGAAAAATAATTGATTGTAGATTTTGGTTGATTGCTTAAAAAATTAATTGTGTTGTTTGTGAACTAGAAATACAATCGATTATAGGTTTTGGTTGATTGATCTGAAAAATCAGATATTTTTGGTTGTGAATCTGAAAAACAACTGAATTGTAATATGTGCTATAGATTTTATTAAAATTTCTAAGAAGGAAGTCTTGAAGAGTGGACGTAGGTGCAGAGTTGGTATTGAACCACAATAATTTTTTTGTAGTCTAGGTTTGTTCTCGTTCCAGTTGTTTAAGCTTTTGAATTCAATCCATGGCAAATGGTATCACAGCCAAATTCATTATATGTCATGACATTCATCATTCATGCCAACCTCTCACTGAAGGATATTAGAGTCAAGGAGGATCAGGTAGGGTTTAGTAGAATGTGGACCATGAATGGGCCCCTCCTTTTTGAGTAGGAGCCGGGCCGTCGTAAGGATGTCATGAGAGATCTCACAAAATTGGGTGTGGGGGATTATTATAGTTTAAATATAGTCCATTTAGCATGGGTAGGAACAATGGTAATTCATAGCTCTTATCGACCGAAACGCGGTGATCCGTTTTTCATCTTGAACCGATGGGCTTTCTAGCAATGTTCACGAGTCCAGTTCGATACGGAATCAGGCTAACCCTAAATATCAACACGACCATCAGATTGTGATCCTACGGTTCTGAAAGGTGCTTGGAGCTCATAAAATCGGGCTCCTAGCTTTTCAATAGTCCGTCGCTCCTCGATTCCCGTCCCTTTCGTCTTGCCCTCTTGCTTCTACTGAGCTTCGGAGGTATCAACTCCCCTGCGGCCCCCTCATCGTCTCGTTTGTCGTTGGAAATCATTAGATTTTCTATGAATCAACAGACCGTAGTTAGTATTCTATTGTTGTTATTCTCATAGCATGATTAGGTCTGTAGGGTTTTGGATTTATAGATGTTTTTAGATGTTATTCCATCGGACTATAAATTTCCAATTCCTTTAGCATTGCTTATGTTCACTTTTATTCGATTTTGTTGTTATCTATGCGTTGATGGCAATGAATTATTTGTGTTTTGGTTCTCAATTGCTCTACTTGATGTTGTGTCTCGGCATTCAAAGGGATTTAGTTTTACTGCAAATATATTGTTGTGATTCTCGATCTGTTCTTGTGTAAGTATAACTCATCAAAACTTAAGAAAAAATAACTTTTTTTAAAGTTTTGTCAGTCAATCCCTTTATCCATGTAGATTATCAGAAACTTCATGGTTTACAGGCCCAGATGAAATCTTATTAGATGATTTGCTGTAAAAAGACTTGGCTCTGGATCAGATTAGTCCACCTCCCTATTTGGTTTATTTGGATTACTCGTTGTCGATGGCTATGCTTTTATTATTGTGAGAGATGATTTTGGATTATGGAATACTTGTGTATGAAGATTTTGCTGTATTATACTTGCAGGAGATCAGTAGTTGTTTAGAAGCAATGGCTGTAACTTTCTACAATCTCAACTCAGACTCTGGCCTCAAAAAGCTTAATGATTACCTTCTTACTCGTAGTTATATAACGGGGTAAGTGTTCTATTGCTTTGATTAACACCTATGTATGCTACACGTCAAAAAAGATAGGCACCTATGTATATTCACGCAATTTATATCATAAAATTATCAAAAAATCTGTTCACAATTTTATTTCAGTTACCAAGCTTCCAAGGATGACCTTGCTGTGCATGCTGCACTTTCCACAGCCCCATCATCGGAGTATGTTAATGTTGCTAGGTGGTATAACCACATCGATGCTCTTTTAAAGATGTGGTATGTGCTCAGCTTAAATTTGTTGTATTTCATTTGTTACCAGCTTTGTAGTGTAAATTTTACTTAATTGATTGGTGTGCTTTGATGTCCAGCGGTGTCACTGCGGAAGGTGCTGGTGTGAAGATTGAATCATCTGCTTCTGTTTCTGAAGGGGCCCCATCCTCTCCTCCTGTTGCTGACAAAAAGGTGTGCTTCTTTATAATTGCTTTTTAAGTGCTTTTAGTGTACTTCCATTAAGTGCTCTCAAGCACCATTTACATTCCTACCAATCATGTATTCTTGGTTGGAGTTACAATGGCCATTGTGTTCTTTTTATATATTTTAAGCAATTGTGAAAAGTGGTAATTAACTAAATTTTTTTCATGAAGGAAAATATATAGTATATCTTGCTGTTGTTATAAAACATGAATTAATTTTTGTTGCTTTGTTTTTCGGTTTAAAGCTTAATATATATTTATTGGTCACGTACTCTTCCAACTCCCCAACATTTGGACGCTTTATTTTTATGGATCATTAATTTTCTTTTTCAGTCAGTATCTCATTCATTATGCAGCATGGGAGATTAGTAAACAAGATCAGTAGACTTTCTGTTATTCTAATTATAACTTGTAATTTCAGGCCCCAGCTGCTGCTGATGACGATGATGATATGGATCTGTTTGGTGAAGAGACAGAAGAGGAAAAAAAGGCTGCTGAAGAGCGTGCAGCGGCCACTAAAGCATCTGGAAAGAAGAAAGAGTGTAAGTTGTATCTATGTTTATTTTTTTCAATTTGTCTGCACTCTGTTGTAGACTCAATAATTAATATGTAAGCTGTTTTTGCATTAGAAAAAATTTAATGAGAACATACATTCGTGTTAGGGAAAATCTTAAGATGCTGTATGTGTTTCATGCTTATCATGTTAATGCCTGACAGCAATGTTGTTTAATGTCAGCTGGAAAGTCTTCAGTACTCCTTGATGTAAAGCCTTGGGATGATGAAACAGACATGCAAAAGCTCGAGGAAGCTGTAAGGAGCGTCCAGATGGAGGGTTTGCTATGGGGAGCTTGTACGTGACACCTCTGTCTTATTATTTAAGTACTTAAAAACTTGAATGCTTATTTCGGTCATTTCTGAATTTAATGGAATGCTGTATCCTGGTCATGCAGCAAAACTTGCTCCAGTTGGATATGGCATCAAAAAGTTGCAAATTATGATGACCATTGTGGATGACTTGGTTTCTGTTGATGACCTTATTGAGGAGCATCTCTTGGCTGAACCAGCAAATGAATACATTCAGAGCTGTGATATTGTGGCATTTAACAAAATCTGTGAGTATACTTGATTTAGGTTTCTTTGAGGGAGGAATTATTCGAGTTATTCTCATCCTTTCTTCACTTGTTTGTTGACATTCTATTGGAAAAGCACATTTAGATTTTGTTAAATGGGGTATTTAATTCCAGAAAATATACTTCTTACACATAAGGGATAGTAGTCCAATTGTTTTCACCAAAACAACCATAAAGACCTTTATTTGTTACACTAGTATCCTTAAGCCACCCCAAAGAGTGCCATATCAACTATAGTCTAAACAAGAAAGAAAATCCCCAAACAAACTTAATAATAAAGAAACTAATAGCCCTTGCTGAGCCAAAGTGAACCTGCCAACACCTTTTGGAAGTTCACTTCATGTTCGCTTTATGCTACAGTCAAGAACAACCATCAAAGATCATATCAACAACCTTCCAACATCTTTAATTCAAAATTTGTAACAGACCATAGAAGTCATATTTTCTCTTCTTTTTCTTTGCATTTACTGTCAAATTACGAGCCCCAGCATTATTTTATCAATTCTTACATGATATCTCCTTTTCAACCAAAGAAAGAAAATCTCGCAAATTACTAGACCACTTATGAATGAAGGTGTTCTATTGTGTTCCCTAAGCAGAAATATTGTAATTCTTGTAAATTGATGTCGAACTGCCAATCAATGTTGCAAGATACTATTTTATGGCATTCTCCTGGTTGAAATACAAGTGCACAAACATCATGCACCTGTAGTTTCGTTTCACATACTTCTGATTAATTTCCTTAAGAAGGTGAAAAGCAGAAAGAAATCTTTGCATACTCCATTAGATCATTTGGTTGTTGGATTTTGTGATGATATATCACGATATCCATTCTGCCATCATCACTTGTAAATTTGTTGTATTTTTCATAAGAACCTTTCTTTTCTGGTATGTGTTGTTGCCTTTTTATAAATGTTGAAGGTTAGTATTGTTTTCATTGACTGCATTTTTTTTTTCATTGAAGAGGTTACATGTAAATGTTGATTCTTTTCCTCCAAGATATTGTTCAGCTTCAATAAAAAAACTCATCATATGGTTATTCACCATGTTATATCTTCTCATTCTAATCATCCCCAACATTTGTCTCAAAAGAAGGTTATCAAACACGTTAGTTTTGAATTCTTTGGTCATGCATAGAAACTTTTGTCTAGCCTGCATGAGCTGTCCATATTGCCTTCAAAAACCATCTTGGTTGCTCATTTATGGGATCACAACTGAAAGGAAGGCCCTGCTTGGGCATGGTGCTGTACAAATGAGGTTCAGGACGACTTGTAGGGCCATGTGTAAGGTAGATCATTTGCGTGCAAAGTAACTACTAGTTGCATGTCTTGAAGAGAATTTAGCATGGTATATGATATAGGACCAAACCTCCTAGCTCAGCCAGTATCATCCCATACCGTCCATGAACTAGGATGATTCATAATCTCAGTACGAGTAGGGCCCGAACTAGTGTCAACCATTCCTTATTTGGAATTGAGCAGTTCCGGGCAGTTTAACTCGATAACGGCTTGGTTTAGGCCCAATTCATCCCCAACCCTTAATAATTGAGGAAGAAAAGGTACTGAACCCTTTTCTCTCTTCTTTTACCCATGAGCAATATGAGAGAGGAGAAAGGGAGAGAGTGGAAGGATGAGCAGGCACGCAGATCCTAAGTTCACCAAGGTATTTTTCTAGATTCCTTCTTCCATATCTTTTTTTTTTAAATTTCATAAATAGTTAAAAATTTAAAAATATGGGGAGTCATGCTAAAATTTTGCATTTTGATATGATTGTGTGATGTCGTAGATCTTAGTCAAATTGCACAACGGTATAAGTTTTTCATTTTTTGATATTTATTTTATTTTTATTAAAATTTATTTTCATGTACGAGAGATATTGACACTCGACTTGGAATTGAACATATGCATGCATATTACATTTTCATTTTTTAATATAAGTATGATATATTTTCAATATTATACTTAGTTAATTTGACATGTCTTATATAGTCACTCCATTTTTTAGGCATGCAACATAAAAATTAAATTATATTATTTTTAAACATCAAAAATTAACTCTAAAAATCCCACTTTCACTCAAAACTAAATAAAGGAAGCTTAAAAATTTTGAAAACAAAAAAGTTTTTTTATGTACCAATACAGGTTGATATAGTATGGTGCCAGTACCGGACGATACTACTATCCTAGAGGTATGTAGTCTGGTACTGAGATTGCGAGCCTTGAAATATAGTGTTGTTCTTTAATAACACCCATCTTAGCTTGGTGTACACATCATTCCTACCAGCCTGTACACATATCTGTTATTTTTTGGCTGATGTGTTCAGGAAAGTCAATTATAGTTTGATGTTGACTTTTTTCAAATCGGCATACATGGAATCAGTTTTATGGCTACAACTATGGATCTATAAGTATAGATTGTGCTACCTTTGAAATGACAACTTTAAGAAGCCTAGAGATCCTCATTCCCATGCATAAGGTCTTGTTCACAGAAGCTGATCAAATTTTGATTTGGCTTTCGAATATTCGTATTTCAGTATTGTGAGGAAAGAGACTTCTGCTCTTGTTACTGCAGTTCATAATGTTTTGATCATTATCAGTTTAAATATTTTTGAATACTATCAATATTCAGCTTTATCTATTTCAAGTGTGTACTTTCCATATGGATCGTCATGTCAGTGTAATTAACTTGCATCTGCTTCTCTTTGCTGCAGAGGACAATTTTGTATGGCTGGGAGATGACACCAGACTGGAAGGTTATCATCATGTTCAGTAGATTATAGTGTGATCTAGTCATTTAGAGAGCTTTTGGAACTTTGCTCTGGGGAGGACCTGCTTCATATGATATTATTAATCTAAACTTGAAATTTTATGGTGATATGCATGACATTTTTTATGTGACTGTTGCTTTTGAATTTGGCTTTGTTGGAATCCCAGTTGATGTCTTATCGTGGATGCTACTTATTGCATGACATCTGTTATTTGCATGAAATCTGGTTTGACTGAGAGTAACTCAGTGTTTCATGAATGGCAGAAGACACCCGCTTTGATGGATGACATGTTGTGTCCAAAGCTAATTTCATGCTTCCCAGTTACTAGTTGGTGTCTAAATGTTGCATGTCTTATCACGAATTGCTTGGGTGGTGTTCAAAAGTATATCCCTTCATCTTTGTTAAGCTCTTCTATTTTTATTTGGCCAGTTTAAATTTTTCCCCATTCCACAACGTTGGTAGCTTTTTTAGTTGCTATTGCTATTGCGCAGAATCTGTTGGGTTATAGAGTTACTCATTGGTTATTTTTGTTGCTGTTACTAACTGATTGAACAGAGCTGGACAGTTTAATCAGTTAGCTGAAGCCTTGCCTTTATAGAAAAACTCCTGTCTTGTGTGATGCTTCTAGTCTATTTAACATCCTTTGTGTAATTTTAACAGCATGTCTACATTTGGAAAATTGCTTATGTAGAACCCAACATCCTTTGTTTTGGATGACCGGGCTTTGAGGTTGTCCATCGGGACTGGTCAGATTGTGGTCAGATCACGAAGGATTGATTGAACTTTTGGATGTAATCATGCTGAGCATCCTCTTCTTCTCTATGTGAAACCTGTAGAATACACAGCCAGGAAGTCTTAGTTTTTATTGTTTTCCTTTATTATGATAAGATGACTTAGGTTTTTGAACTTATGGAGCAGGTAATTGGATGATATGAAGGCATTTGCCTATTCGAGTTGCTTGTTCTTCATCTTTTTTGTATTCAGCTGCTGCTGTTTTATTCATTAATTTTTAGGCTGGCTTGTAAGAGAACTGGATGAACTACTTCACAGAAACAGGAATGATGCATGATGGCTTGATTGTTATGAGACATGACAGTGGTAACAACGTATGATTGTGTTTCGTTGTGGAATAAAATTTGGAGGGGTAAGGAAAATCTATATCTTGTACCCTGGAGGAAGAGGGCTTATACAGCGAAATATGAAGATTTTGATGTTATGTTGAGGGGATTAATGCAGATAAAAGGATTTTAAATTTCGCGACAGGGCTCCACAATTTTGGTGGATCATTGATGCGGAGTATAACTATACTCCCCTCCCATTGCGATCCAAATATGCTTGAGTTTAGAATGACTAGTATTTGCATATGTTATCCATGTTTGTTTAAAAAAAAAAGGAAAAAAGAAAAAGAGGTGGGTGAAGGGGAATTGGCTCGCTGCTGTAATGGATAGTAGAGGATCCGTGGTACTCGAAGTATGGAGTGATTCAGTACCATATCCCACTACATTTGGCTCTATATTTTTACAGAGTTAACCTATGTTCAGTGGCTAGCGGAACGTTGGGGGCTTCACTTCTAACTCCTTATACCCATTTCAGCTTAGGAGGGAGAGTGGAGCCTCAAGAAGCACTCTTGAGAGAAAGATTTGTGCCCTTTTTCATTCAGCTAGAATTTTTTTAGAAGAAAAAAATACAACATCTATGAAATCCTGCATATTTAATGTGCTTGTCTCACGGGAGTTCACTCACTGAAGTTCGGCTAGGAATCATTTTAAAGGATGGATTTAGTTGGCCAAGGTCAATGAGGCTTGTGATTGTTCTATATCAAAGTCGTAAATAAAACCTAGTCTCTCTCTTCTTCTTTTTTTTTGTTAAATTGGGTGATCTATACAACTCGGGTGGTTCTATATACACCCCCCTATTGCTCAGGACACCCCCCAAAAATTAAAAAAAAATTAAATACTCTCTACACCCCCCCATTTGCTAAGGACACTCCTAAAAAATTAAAAATTCCTAAATTACCCCCCACCCTCCCCACCCCCTCACCTAAATTGCTCTCTACACCCCCAAACCCCCCCCACCCCGCTCTTCCCCTCCAAAACACCTCGCCAACGCCCAAAACCCCCCCGTTCCCCCTTCTCCCTCTCGTCGCCGGCATTCTCCCGATCTCCGACCACCTCGCCGGCTTCTCCCGGAACCACCTCGCCGGCTTCTTTCGAAATTTTTTTTTTTCACGGTTCGTGCTCCGTTCGGCACTGGATCGCCGAACAAAAGGCTTCTGTTCGGCTGAACAGTGCCGGACAGAAGCCTTCTGTTCGGCACTGTGCAGCCGAACAGATCTGTTCGGTTGAGGGTTGCCGAACAGAAGGCTTCTGTTCGGCACTGTTCAGCCGAACAGAAGCCTTTTGTTCGGCGATCCAGTGCCGAACGGAGCACGAACCGTGAAAAAAAAAAATTTCGAAACAAGGTGGAACACGTACCTTTGCGGCCGATTCTTCGTCCCAAATCACTAGTTGCTTGTCCATGCTTCGAATGGGGCTTAAATCTCCTTCAAAGATCGCCTAAACGATGTAAATGGATCGAGGGGTTTAAGGGGGTTTGAGGGGTGTTTTTTTTTTTCTTTTCAAAACGAAACGGAGGAGGAGGAAGGGGGGGTGTATGAGAAAATTTCAAGGGCAATATGGTAATTACACTAAAGGTTAGTTTGGGTATTTTTTTTTTTGGTTTTTGGGGGGTGTCCTTAGCAATAGGGGGGTGTATATAGAACCACCCATACAACTCGTGTACGGATGCACCGAATAAAGTCGGAAAACAAAATATCACGGAGCTTCCGAGGCAGCTCTCCATCCCGTCCATAGAGTACTATTGGCATGGTTAGCCACATACGTGGCCATCCAATCCGTAGCTCCGTTGGCTTATCTAAATACATGCTTCACCTAGACCACCTCTCCGTTCCTCATTATCATTCAGATGTCGCGGATTAAGGGATGAACGGCAGCACCGATCCTCTGACCTCCCTGGATCCAGCTAATGATTGTAGCCAAGTCACCCTCCAAAATGACTGAATTAGTTGAGAGCACACGCTGAACGTGTCAAAGACCCGCTCAGGCAGCTCTCAGCTCTGCTCCAGGAACCGTGCAGTCAAATAACTGACAGCCAGAAAAAAAAGTTCTAAGAATACCCCAAATAAAATAGACCCAAGGATAACGAAGCCAAAAAGATCAGGGATAAGTACATAGGAGAAAGAGACTCAAGGACATTGGAGTGTTCAAGCTATTGTTTTGCCTTACTGCTTGGTCGTAGATTTGTGGTCTGAGAGGGAGAAAGAGATCTTGGAAAGTAGGTATAGACGAGGTTGTAGGATGTGGAAGCTAGGTTTATAGGATAAAATGGAAAAAGGAAGAGAGACTATAGTTGTAGAAGCTTGATGTACCCTTCTAAAGCATGCCCAAAAGGGATCCTAATTGATTATAGAATCTCAGAGATGGTGGAATCATGAATGCCATTTAAAGTATCCTCTACGTTGCGGACATGTTTGGTATGTAGGGACCACTATTGATGATTGATAAATACATGCTGGTCTACATCATAAAGAGATAAAGACGAGTTTCAATGAGACATGTTAATCCATGATATTATACACTTGAAAAACCCATCATATGCCAAATTGAGATTGTGGATATGATGTCGAGTATATCTCATCACCCTTCTAGTAATTGATTGATGGAATGTGTAGGGTATTATTCACCCCATATCCTATCCAATAGGAGAAGCTCATAGTCCAACTAAGCAAAGGCCACGTGGCCTTACTTAAGGTAGGACAGATAATTGCAACTAAGGAATGTCTCACTTATCAATGGAAAACAACCTTAGTGACGAGGAGTGATTCAAGAGTAATAGCTTAATTTATATAGAATGTTTTACCATCAGCAAAGAGTAGGCTAAGAGTTGAGGAGTGATTTAAAAGTAGGCTGAACATTTAAGGTATTCCAATTATTGAACAACTTACTTGAAGAAGACCAAGTGCTAATTTTGTTACTTTTCTAGATCCAAGAGGGGTCAGAGAAAGATGCTTGGCCAGACCAATATATAGGTGTGCGATCAATTTTGAACCAGAAAGGATAGAGCTAGCAGTGGATCCAACTATCTTGAACCTTCATGTACTTTCATTACTAGAATGCTGCCTGCTCAGAGAGGAGCAACTAATAAACTACGCTAAGTTAAAGAAAATAAAGGATAGCATTCGTTGAAAAGAAAATGATGTACAAATATAAAATATGACAATTATTCAGAAGTTGCAAAAGATCACTCTCCACAGTTACATCTTAGATTTATACAAACCTTCACAATCCCTGGATAGATGTCTAATTGGTAACTTGTTACTTGTCCGCCAGCTTGTGTTATGTTGTCCACTTCTTGATCGTTACGACTACTAGTTTAACTCGTGCATTATCTCCACACAACCTATTCCAACTTTTGATAGCTACCCACTAACATGTTCCACACCACATATTTGTCACGCCCCGAGCTCGAGGCACGGCAGACGCCGCACGCCCGCACGGCGGGTCGCACAGGCGTACAAGGCATCGGATCATATCAAAGCAAATACAGATGTTCAAAACTGACATAATTATTTAAATTTATTCAAAAGCAGTCTTACAAAATTTCAAATAACATATGCTTACGTAAGTCAAATACTTTAATCAATCTAACTAAAGGACCAATAACTGAAGGAATCGTCGGAAAATCTAACACACTCCTCAATCCAGTGAGATCAAGCCTCTGGATCTGAAAAATGGAGAAAATAGAATAATGAGCTACACTAGCCCAGTAAGTAACAAAATATCCCAAAGTGGGGTCAGAGCATATCAGATCAAAATACAGGATAATGTCTGGAATAAATCATAAATAATATCATTTTGTTGTTTTCAAAACATGTTATCATTTTTCCAAAAACTCTTATACCAGAATCTTAACATAATAGGCTACGGCCACGTAACCCAGTGGCATAGGTTGCACAGAGTGCCAGAAACCACTATTGTTAGTCACCGGTGGAAACGGTGTCCAGAAACCACTATTCTAATCACCGGTGGCACGGTGTCGAAACCGGTTCCTCACAGATTACAAGTCGACAGGTCCAACGTATAATCCCCATTGGCGGGGCCAGAACAGAACAGAACAGATCATAGCCATGCTGAGAATACATATATATAAAAAACAGATTTCATAAATTTTCCAGTCATAGTTTACGGATTTCAGAGCATAATTTTCAAATGAAATTTAACATGCCAGACCCATTTTACTAAATACAAAACATATTTCAGAATTTAATCTATTTATCAAATAATTTGAAAATCACACTTGAAGTATTAAGTTACTTACCTCTTCTCGCTTAATCCCTACTTCAGATAGGCGGATCAGATTCACTTGTTTAAATTTAATTAATTCCTTGTTAATTTTAGAGCTAAGCAAAAATCCAAAAATAATACTACTGGGCACGGCCCAACAGGGCCCAGAGTTGGTCCATAATGAACGTGGCCCGATAGGGCCCACATCAGACACGGCCCAATGGGCCCACATAGACTCGGCCAATAGGGCCCTCCCAAGGTTGGCCTCTAATTTGTTCATTTATGCAATAAAAATTCGTTTCAGGGACCAATGTCTAATTACATAGCACCGTTCCGTAATAAAATTTGGGTAAAAGGACCAAACAAATATAGTTGAGGGCCTTTATGTAATAAATCTTTCCTACAGGGATCAAATACAAATTTCAGAATACCTTTTTGTGAAATAATATACTGTCAAGGGCTGAACTGAAAAATTTCATTTATTGGCCAAATGGGTTCGGATTTTGGGTTCCGGATTCCGGGTTCGGGTTCCGGGTTCGGATCTGAACTGGGCCCAAGTTGGGCCCACAAAGGTACTGCCCAACTGGGCCCAACCGGACTGGACTGGGCCCAAGTTGGGCCTGCAATGGATAGGGCCCAACGGGCCCAGTTTGGCCCGTGATGGGCCTCCTCCTTCCCCAAAGCCCCCACGGACAGGGGAAGAAGGAAAGACTGAAGAGAGAGAGAGAGGGCTGGCGGGGTGGCCGGCCTGGGTGGCCGGAAGCCACCCCTCGGTCGACGGCCTGCCGCCGCCATGGCGGCCGGCGGCCGTTGCAGTGGCTGACGGGGAGGAGCAGCAACCGAGGTGATCTCGGTTGCTGGGGCTGAAACAGAGGGGAAAAATCAATTATTTTGGCAATAGAACGAAGGCAAGGATGAGGGAAGCTCACCGGCGGTCGACGAAGGTGGTGGGTCTCGGTCAAGGGAGGCTCGATCCGGCAGCTAGCAGCGGCGACGGCGGTGGGGCTTCCAACGGCTAAACTAGATCGAAAAACAGGGGAATAAGAAAATCAAAGGAGCATGGCTCCCGGGGTGGTTGAACTCGATTGAAGTGGCGCACGCGGTCACCGGAGAAGAAGGAGAAGCAGGGAAGAGAGGGGGGAAGGAGCGAAGGTGCTCGGTGGAGGATCCAAGGGAGGACGAAAGGGGGTTTTATAACCCCATTTCAACGGCTCTCCACCGCAAAACTCATGGCGATGGGGCGAAATCAACGGCCGCTCGTGCGGCCGTGGGGTGGCTGTGGAACAACCGCGGGACTGCCGCATAACGCCCGCGGCGCCCCGCCCTCGCTGCGCCCGAGGAAGCCGGAGGGGATCGCGTCTGCGATCCCCTGCTCTGGCCCCTTCCGAAAGGGGAATGGGGCTGAAGTCGGTTGGGGCTGCCGACTTCAGCCCCGTATCTCACATTCTTTCCCCCTTAAAAAAAATTTTGTCCTCGAAATTTAAAAGATCTAGGCCTTTCAAATTAGAATTGCTCAGCCCATTGAGTAATATAAATCCAAGATCTCATTCTTCTCGATCAAAATCAGTGTGATAGATAGCTTTGGATCAACTATCAAAAATTTTCATAAAACTCGCAAGATTAACACTAGATAAGTGACTGACTAAAATCTCATATTGAAATTATCATCTTGATGCATGTTCACTCGAGATCGGATCAGGATCGATTCACAACAGGATTGATTAAAATTAGTTGTGTTTGGGATAGAACTTGACATAAAATAGATCTCATACACTTATCATGGTAGTGTGTTGATCCCTTAAAGGATAATGACCAATCTTAGAATCAAATCATTATATGGCTAGTAATGTAATTCACAAAATAAACTTGTACTGATGATCATTAGATAGCAACGGTCTATCTTAAAAATGATTTGCATCAAATCACAAAAACAAGTCTGAGAAGGCAAAGTATTGATACCATGATTCAATATGCCACAAAGCTTTTAACTTAAACTTATAAATCATAAGATGAGAGTAGATAATGCATGGTTTATTCAGATACTTAACAAATTAGACCATATTTGGTCAACAATCAACTAACCCGAGTCATGATACGCTCAATTATTATTATTATTATTTTCTTAGCATACCCAGAAATAGCAAATTCTATCCAAGAGATAACATAATCATATCATGATTGACCTGAGAATCAATAGTATACACCTTCCCTTATTAACAAAATCTTTCATTATTGAATAACATAGTCTTTCATAATAACATGTTACCAAAACACAGTCAATATTAACATGTTACCAAAACACAGTCAATATTTTTGACCAGTTTAAATTGACTCAGTCCATCATATTTTCGCTGCGCAACTCTGATCAATATTCTCCAAAATTTCTTAATGATCCCATATCATCAACATTTTTTTTTTATAATATCCAAGCAAAATTTTATCCTTGCTTTCCAAGAACACTAGGTCATGATTAACCCTTGAAATAGTTGTCGTATTTATACTATCATATAATCAAGTAATCATATTCTAGATCCAAATTTGAACTAACCCAATTCTAGTTTCCCTTGACAATTCCATTATACAAGTTAATATTTATTCTAAGCTTTGATAATTAAAAGATTCTAGATTAACTTACTTAGGAGCTTACATAATCATCCTGAATCTTTTCTTTTAGGCTAAACTTATTTGGGCCTCTCATGAAATCCCACTTGCATTTCTCATATAGTGATACAAAATCCACAATCAACTCATAGCCTTGATTAATAAATATTTAACTCACACAAATCTAATAATCTGGTTCAAAGATTTATAAGAAATTCCTCCAAGATATAAGCTCTATGATTTTACATTGAGATCAATTCCTTAAATAAGTAAAATATTTTTTATTTGCAATACTGCAACATTTCGGAATCCTGTAAACTACTAGACTTAGAGAATCTATTCAAAACACCACAAACTCATTAACTATTTCATCCCTTTAGTAATAGTTCCCATTTTTTTTAATATATATATTGCAGATAAAAGAATCTACTAATAACAAAATGATATCCATATTGATCAAAATCAAAAACACTATACTTTCCAACGAAATTTTTCATTAACAAGAAAAACCATCAAGAACTTTTCCAAATCAAAGAGGTCCTATCTTCGACCAACCCAAAAATATATTAATACTCTAATATTCTCAAGACATACTAATTGACTTTCCATCAAAATATCAATCTTAATTGTTTCAAGTCTCAAGTAGAGCCAAATAAAAATTCTTAAGTCTCATCCCCAAGTATATTTTCCTTCTATATACGAGTTCCATGCATGATCCACATACAGATTTCAATAAATATTTTCTAGTCCAAGCTTTAAACATCTTTTTATAGATGAAACTTAATTTGCCACCAAAATAATTAACTTCAACTAGAAGCAATATCCACAGTGCCTGATATCAAGTTAAACTTCCAAAATAATTACATTGCACGATAATATCTCATGATTAATATTCCTTCACTTAATTTAGTCAAAATCTAATTAATCATAACTTGAAATACAAATTGCTCTACCAAGAAAACTATCAGAATAACTTATTCACACTTTGGTTACAGCCATAATTAGGTTGCATTCTAATTTTAGCATTTCAAAATTCTGATAAAATAATATAAATTTATCAATAGCAAAAGCAAATAAATATCTTCGTCTAATGGCCTAATGTCCACCCATCTCTTAAACTTTCCGACGAATCCTAAAGATCCTAAAACTTAAGCTCCATCAGACTTATTTCAAACACAATCCCTAGGAATCTGAAACTTGAGCTCTGATACTACCAAATCTGTCACGCCCCGAGCCCGAGGCGTGGCAGACGCCGCACGCCCGCACGGCGGGCAGCACAGGCGTGCAAGGCATCGGATCATATCAAAACAAATACAGATGTTCAAAACTGACATAATTATTTAAATTTATTCAAAAGCAGTCTTACAAAATTTCAAATAACATATGCTTACGTAAGTCAAATACTTTAATCAATCTAACTAAAGGACCAATAACTGAAGGAATCGTTGGAAAATCTAACGCACTCCTCAATCCCGTGAGATCAAGCCTCTGGATCTGAAAAATGGAGAAAATAGAATAATGAGCTACACTAGCCCAGTAAGCAACAAAATACCCCAAAGTGGGGTCAGAGCATATCAGATCAAAATACAGGATAATGTCTGGAATAAATCATAAATAAAATTATTTTGTTGTTTTCAAAACATATTATCATTTTTCCAAAAACTCTTATACCAGAATCTCAACATAATAGGCTACGACCACGTAACCCAGTGGCATGGGTTGCACAGAGTGCCAGAAACCGCTATTGTTAGTCACCGGTGGAAACGGTGTCCAGAAACCACTATTCTAATCACCGGTGGCACGGTGTCGAAACCGGTTCCTCACAGATTACAAGTCGACAGGTCCAACGTATAATCCCTATTGGCGGGGCCAGAATAGAACAGAACAGATCATAGCCATGCTGAGAATACATATATATAAAAAATAGATTTCATAAATTTTCCACTCATAGTTTACGGATTTTAGAACATAATTTTCAAATGAAATTTAACATGCCAGACCCATTTTACTAAATACAAAACATATTTCAGAATTTAATCATTTATCAAATAATTTGAAAATCACACTTGAAGTATTAAGTTACTTACCTCTTCTCGCTTAATCCCTACTTCAGATAGGCGGATCAGATTCACTTGTTTAAATTTAATTAATTTCTTGTTAATTTCAGAGCTAAGCAAAAATCCAAAAATAATACTACTGGGCACGACCCAACAGGGCCCAGAGTTGGTCCATAATGAACGTGGCCCGATAGGGCCCACATCAGACACGGCCCAATGGGCCCACATAGACTCGGCCCAATAGGGCCCTCCCAAGGTTGGCCTCTAATTTGTTCATTTATGCAATAAAAATTCGTTTCAGGGACCAATGTCTAATTACATAGCACCGTTCGTAATAAAACTTGGGTAAAAGGACCAAACAAATATAGTTGAGGGCCTTTATGTAATAAATCTTTCCTACAGGGATCAAATACAAATTTCAGAATACCTTTTTGTGAAATAATATACTGTCAATGGATGAACTAAAAAATTCCATTTATTGGCCAAATGGGTTCGGATTTTGGGTTCCGGGTTTCGGGTTCTGGGTTCGGGTTCGGATCTAAACTGGGCCCAAGTTGGGCCCACAAAGGTACTGCCCAACTGGGCCCAACCGGACTGGACTGGGCCCAAGTTGGGCCTGCAATGGATAGGGCCCAACGGGCCCAGTTTGGCCCGTGATGGGCCTCCTCCTTCCCCAAACCCCCCACGGACAGGGGAAGAAGGAAAGACAGAAGAGAGAGAGAGAGGGCCGGCGGGGTGGCCGGCCTGGGTGGCCGGAAGCCACCCCTCGGTTGACGGCCAGCCGACCGCCATGGCGGCCGGCGGCCGTTGCAGTGGCTGACGGGGAGGAGCAGCAACCGAGGTGATCTCGGTTGCTGGGGTTGAAACAGAGGGGAAAAAATCAATTATTTTGGCAATAGAACGAAGGCAAGGATGAGGGAAGCTCACCGGTGGTCGACGAAGGTGGTGGGTCTCGGCCAAGGGAGGCTCGATCCGGCAGCTAGCAGCGGCGATGGCGGTGGGGCTTCCAACGGCCAAACTAGATCGAAAAACAGGGGAATAAGAAAATCAAAGGAGCATGGCTCCCGAGGTGGCTGAACTCGATTGAAGTGGCGCACGCGGTCATCGGAGAAGAAGGAGAAGCAGGGAAGAGAGGGGGGAAGGAGCGAAGGTGCTCGGTGGAGGATCTAAGGGAGGACGAAAGGGGGTTTTATAACCCCATTTCAATGGCTCTCCGCCGCGAAAATCATGGCGATGGGGCGAAATCAACGGCCGCTTGTGCGGCCGTGGGGTGGCTGTGGAACAACCGCGGGGCTGCCGCGTAACGCCCGCGACGCCCCGCCCTCGCTGCGCCCGAAGAAGCCGGAGGGGATCGCGTCTGCGATCCCCTACTCTGGCCCCTTCCGAAAGGGGAATGGGGCTGAAGTCGGCTGGGGCTACCGACTTCAGCCCCGTATCTCACATATTCCTCCGGTTGCCAATCGTCTATCCCGTTTGCACTTTATTTTTCTGGTCCTCTTCAACCAATACCTTGCATTTGAACCATAGCATGTTCAGCCCTAGTGTTTTGGACGTAGGAATTCTTCTGAATCAGGGGCTGACTGGCGAGGAGTTTAATGCCCACACCCTTCTCAATATTCTTGAAGATTGGAGTTCTACGTAGATCTAGGTGGGAAGGCCAACTACTCTATTTTACATTGGGACTTACGGTCGGTGAACTAGACCGATGACTAAATAGGAATACATAACTTTCTTCTTGGTTTAAATCTATATATATCTCCTTTACTCTTGGTCATTCAAGATCATTAAGACACACCTTTACTTGGTTACTGTCCCTATCGAAGATTGGCCCATCATCTTAGCTCCTCTGGTTTTAGGTTACTTGTACAAAGGTTTTAGGGGAGTACGTTCCAGCGCTTGGAGCTAAAGAGGTCCTTTATGGATCTTTCAAATTTGGCTATACGCATGCTTCTAAGAAGTTTGACATCCCCAATTGATTCTTTTGAGACTCACCTGCTTGGTTTTCATCTGCTCAAATAACAAGTCCTTTTTTTTGACTACTTTATAAAATTTTTTGAAGGTTCAACCTCCATCCTAATATCTTATTCTTCCATTCATTCGAGCTCTCAAACCTTCATGGCTTCTTTTCCCCTTGGTCAACATGTCTTCCAAAGAGGGTGAAACTATATGATCTTTGTGGAAGTGTTGGCACCGCTTTTCCCTTCTAAGGTGCGGTCATGTCTTGCGATGGCATGAGCATGCTATTGGTTCTAAAACTAGAAAGAGTAAAAAGTGGTAGAGGGTTTTACTATCTTTAGCTTCAAGAACTTCTACTATCAAGGCACCACCTTCTTGGTGAAGGGGTAGCCGGAGCTATGAATCTAAACTACTAACCATGTACTGCAATAAACTAAAAAAAAGTAAATGAAAGATAGAGTAGGTAAAGTGATAAATGTTTGATTGGCCAAGGGTCCCTCTCATTGAATTACATTTCTATATTCATACTATATATTTTTTAACATCTATCCATACCTGATCAGCTGATCTCCACTCCTTTTTGGTGGTTCCACTAGCTGAGTCAGTTACTTTCTGCTTTCCATGTTTTGGCAATCATATGCATCATGATTCTCTCACTAGGCCAATGGTTTAATCTCCACAAATCTCCAAATCTGATCGGCCTCAAATTTGACACTTAGCATTTGGACAATCTTCTTTGCTTGCTTGATTCCCTTGGTTCACACTTTAATCATTATTCAGCCTGTCTTGGCCGGCAGCCTTTCCCCTTGGCTTGTCATATGTCATGTAATAGTTTAATTATTTCAAACCTTCCTCCTTTGCTCAATTCTAGTACGGATATTATTATCGGTCAGGATATGGTATAAGCAATACTTCCACATCCCATCCGTCATTGCTCAAAAGGTTGATGACATGTACTAGATGCCACATCTGTACTTTCATGGAATGGTGGCATCAAAAGGTATTTCAAATAAATACATAACATCAAGATTCCCGTGATTGTTTGGTGTTTGTCATTACCTCTGTTTAAGGCACCACCTAATACATCTTCTCTTCCTCCATGAGGTGGCTACTTATACATATGACATAGCTCATTCCTCAAAAATGATGCAATCCAATCCAACTCCCTAAGATCTCATAACCAAACCAAATCTCCTCAGAGCACACCTCAGTATGTAGCATTAGTTGGTAATAAATTAAACATCTTTTTTCCTTTTTTTCATTCTAGACTTTTGCCATCATGCTTGTTTGGGTTGATGTGACTCCTTCGATTAAAAAGGTAAAGGAACCTCCTTGACCACGACAAAGGTAATGGATGACTCCTTTGTTTCACAACTTGCAGGTGACATAGCCTAATTCCCCAATAACAATCAGATCCTTCCAAATCTCGATGATGCTGTTAAGAAATATGAAAAGTTTTATGCTATTAAATATGCTGGGTTCTTACTTCTTGGGATCCGTTAATGAGCTCTGGAGATAAAAAGTTGAACTTATATTGAGGGAACCATTTGAAGCAAAATTCAAGGCTAGGAAGAGGTGGTTAGGGCAATGGCTGGACTGGTTGCGCATTTAATGCGTGGCTAGCTAGACGTTAGCCTCCAAGGCTAATTGCCAAGTTTGGGATTGCCAACCTAGTAACTCCAATCGAGTCCATTATGGAAGGTTTGGTTACTCTAGTTAAGTTATATTGCTCGAACTGGGAATGACAGGCTTATCAAAGGGTGACCTCTACATCTCCTTCCTATAAGAGCGAGTTCGTAATATTTTGATTGATACCATTTCTTCACTAACTCACCCTCTTGGTTTATTTGACAATTCCTTCAGAAATCATTCTAGCTTAGTCTACTTAGCCTGAGGCCAAATTGTCCATTCCCAAATAAGAGAAAAGCCATGGTTCAATAATTTCATTACTTTCACATATAAATCAAACAAATAAAGACATATGAAAGTAAATCTCAATAATTTGCATAACATTAAACAAAAAAAAGAGTCAAATATATATCGATCGAGCTACCCAGGTAGGCAGAGAATTCTTTAGTTAAGCTTGTTGGCAGACAGGAACTTAATAAATAATGTGCTTCATGACCAAAATCATGTGATCCGGCTCTAAGGTCTTGGCAAAATTTTGGGGGAAGAAATAGACGTCGTGCGCCCTATGAAGGACAAATCGGAAAGGCGGGCGAGACAGAATGGGTTGTCTTTTTGTAAATGGTCGGAATCAATCCATGAATGAGTTCCTTCTTTTACATAGATTCCTTCCATCGGTCGCATCTGCCCTGTCTCAATCAGTCGAGCTGTATCGGTCAACCGTAGGAAACTGGCCAATAACTCTTCTTAAACAAACCAAATTTTCAATACTAATAGAAACAACAAAGAAATATTATTTTTTAGAAAATCAAATATCTCTTGAAATAAGAAAAGTAATCGACTGTAGAAACTGACAACTAAACATTTATTTTATAGCCTTTCACATAATTAATCTTTCTCATGAACGATCTTAACAATTAATTTTTTCTCCATTATCATCATAACCATCAAGGATAGTTTGAATGCCACCTTATGGTGGTGTAGATGAACCTAAAAAAATGAAGAAAAGGAAATTTCATGAGTCAATAATGGATATAATATAACCTGGATCCGAGGTGAAGTGTAGGGAGGGTTCGATTGGTCAAAGCTTATATATAATCTGGCGAGGTTTGAGCCGGGTACCATTAGTACCCATCCCCACCATTGACTCTAAATAGGTCGAGTAAAACTTGTTCTATTAGGGTCGTGGTAAGTACCTGATGAGCCGATTAAATTGCCAGCCTATAAAGGGTCTTTGCTTGGAGCTAATTATTTGGCCAATGCTATTGCTTTATTACAGGTACAGTCTTTCAAAGAACTCCCCCAACTCTAAGGGAATCCATCAGAACCTTTATAGCAGCAATCATTTCCTTGAGGCTTGGGGGTTGCTATCTAGTCTGCACCAACCAGCACTTCAGAGCCTCCACCAAGTTCCATACCTCTTTAGCCCACTCTAGAACCCATTTTCAGGCTATCATTTTTCGAGCTATTTGGCTCCTAGACATAACAAACTTCATCTCTTCACCCACCATCTACTTCTAATAGGCGAGTTCTTGCTTATAGGCTAGCAATAGTCGAGGTTGTTCGAACCTTAACTCGCTAGCTCACCTAAAGGCTAGGTTAGCCACATACTAGATCAGGATGCCCTTAGTCGGTGGTTGATTTCCATCTAGTACTTTAGCTGAAATCTGTTGGGAAAATACTGTCCCAGAAAATTTTAAATCTATAATACTCTACTTCAACAAATAATAGGCAGAAATAGGCTTATAGAAAATAAATAGAGAAAGTGGAAAAATGGAACCCGAGATGCTGAGGCGTGGTATGTTGGTCACTTTCCTTGAAGTAGATTTCGCCACCTTACAGTGCACTAGGCTTGGATGGCGTTCTACTCCTGAGATACAACAGCCTCTCGCACTGTTCCTTCTGCCTCAATGATTTGCACGGATCAAAGAAGCTTTCGAACCCAGAATCAGTATGCAGCAAGCCCGTTGATTGAAAGAAAAATAGCAAACAGGGAGAATAGTAGTTTTCTGCTTTCAAATTATATATTTTTTCTGTCTAATCCGAAGAGGTCTATTTATAGACTTCTTCGGGACAGACGCGACCCAAAACCGATCCAACGGTCAAAACCGGTAAGAAAGTTTGAAAAAACACTGGGAGTATGGCCAGCGGATGCGAGGTCGGTTGCCAAGAGGTGCTATCGAGGAAGCGACGTGGCTCCTCGTGCTAAGGGTGCGAAGCACGACTCATGCGCCTCTTGGCTCATCGCACCTGTTGTCCGACCTCGGCTCCTCTGGGCTCATTGCACCTGTGGTCCGACCTCAGCCTCGGCACCTCGGACGAGCACAGGCACAAGGAACCTCGGACGAGCAGGGCCTCAGTCTCTTGGACGACCTCAGCTCTGGGTCGCACAGGTGCAAGGAACCTCGGACGAGCAGGGCCGACGAGCAGAGGCACGAGCGCAAGGAAACTCGGACGAGCAGGGCACATGCGCAAAGAACCTCTGGTCGCACAGGCACAAGGAATCTTGGACGAGCAGGGCCTGTGAGGCGCAAGTAACCTCGGACGAGCAGGGCCGAGCGAGCACAGGCTCGAGCGCAAAGACCGTCGGGTCGGACGAGCACAGGCACAGAACCGAGCCTTCACGTAAATAAATCCTCCATATGAGAGATTTAAAAAAGGAGGGAACAGAGATTCGAACCACCTACCTCAAGCACCTCAAGCGGGCACACCAACCATCCACACCACACTCCCTTCTTAACATATATACATAATATATATGTTTTAAGTATGAAAACTTTTAATTATTATTTAATAAAAATCTAACATTCCCCCACCTGATTAAAATGTTTTCAAAAACTATATAAAATAAAAAATAGTCAAACTGGGCTTGTTTATGTCACGACTTCAATAAAGGTAGCTTGCGGCTTTGAACCTTTACCTAGTGAAAGTATATTTTCATCTGAAAGGTATAGTGGTAGCTAAAAAGCTTTGAACCAAATCCTTTGGTTCAGATTTCTATATACTTCACCCATGACAAATGCAAATACTGGGTTCATTATAGGTGGTGCTTTTTCTGGCCTTATGCACCAATATCTCAGTTTCATGAGTGCTCTAGGGGTTAAACCCTTATCCCCATAGACTGCGGCCACACAGTCACACTCACATAGGTGAGTCCTCTAAGGGTGCTCGCAGCACAGCACCTTGCCATAGTCTCGGACTCATTCAGAGTTTTAAACTCTTCCGTATACCTCTGCTGTATTTAGCACTCACATCACAGGGAGAGACCAAATGACATAAAGTCATTTTATTATAGTGCTAACTAATCATTAAACAACTTGTTTTTCCCGTTGAACCTTTCGTCTTGGGATCTCCAGTCAGAAAAGGTTGGGTTGCCATTGTCAATGATTCCTTATGGGTTTCAGTCCCATCCCCTTTGATGTTTCTATGACTTTGCTTCTAGCCAGTCCTTTAGTTAAAGGATCTGCTAGGTTATCTTTAGATCCAACAAATTCCAAAGTTATGATACCATTTTTAATTAGGTATCTAATAGTCTTATGTCTCACACTAATGTGTCTTCTGTTTCTCTTGTTATACTCAGTATTTCTACAAGTATTAATTGCAGCTTCATTATCACATAACAAAGAGATAGCAGGTATAGGCTTTTCCATAATAGGTATTTCAGACATAAGATTCTTAAACCATTCTGCTTCTTGACTTGCAGAATCTAAGGCTACAATCTCAGCCTCCATAGTGGATCTTGTGATCACAGTTTGTTTGGATGATCTCCAAGCAACAGCTGCACCACCCAACATGAATATGTATCCACTAGTTCCTTTTCGATTCACTGAATCAGTGATCCAACTAGCATCACTGTATCCTTCAAGTACAGTGGGAAATTTTGAGTAATGTAAACCATAATATATTGTACCTCTCAAGTATCTAAGTACTCTATCCAGTGCTTCCCAGTGACTAAGACTAGGGCAACTATTAAACCTACTGAGCTTTCCTATAGCATAAGAAATGTCAGGTCTACTTGTATTTGCAACATACATCAGTGTCCCAATAATTTGAGCATATTTCTCTTGGGCCACTGGATCACCTTTATTGCACTTCAAGTTCAAACCATGCTCATAAGGTGTACTCACTGGTTTACAGTTGTACTTATCAAATTTCTTCAATATTTTCTCAATATATTGTGATTGATCAAAAATTATACCATCAGGTATTCTGGTAATCCTGTTACCAAGAATTACCTCTGCCTGACCTAAATCTTTCATATCAAAATTATTAGACAAGAAAGTTTTGATATCAGTCACCATATTCATATCAGTACCAAAAATTAAAATATCATCAACATATAAACACAAGATAATACATGAATCATTTTCTAACTTTGAATATAAGCACTTATCTGATTCATTTGCTTTAAAGCCATAAGAAACAATTATTTTATCAAATTTCCTATGCCATTGCTTAGGAGCTTGTTTTAAACCATAGAGAGATTTGACTAACCTACAAACTTTTCTTTCCTGTCCTTGAGCCACATATCCCTCTGGCTGATCCATATAGATCTCTTCCTCTAAATCACCATGAAGGAAGGCAGTCTTGACATCCATTTGATGAATTATCAAATTATGGATTGAAGCCAGTGCAATTAAAGTACGAATTGTGGTTATCCTAGTCACAGGAGAATATGTATCAAAGTAGTCAATACCCTCTTTCTGAGAAAAGCCCTTAGCAACTAATCTTGCTTTATATTTTTCAATAGAACCATCAGGTCTTAATTTCTTCTTAATTATCCATTTACAACCTATAGCCTTACTACCAGGTGGTAAGTCAGTTAAAAACCATGTTTTATTAGTCATAAGTGAATTCTGTTACGGGGGAACTAAGCCGCCATGCTCCACGTGACCGGCACGCGCGCCCATGAAGACTACGGCTGTCCTTTGATCCAGCAATTCGACCCCGAGTCGGACATCTTCGGCTCCACAGCCCGACCTCGAGTCGGCTGCCCTTCGATCCAGCAGTCCGGCCCCGAGTCGGACATCTTCGGCTTCGCAGCCCGACCCCGAGTCGGCTGCCCCTTAATCTAGCAATCCGACCCCAAGTCGGATATCCTCAGCACCGCAGCCCGACCCCGAGTCGGCTGCCCCCTGATCCAGCACTCCGACCCCGAGTCGGAGATCTCTTGATAACGACAGGCTGCTTCCCAGAGGCACGCCGAGGCCTCCTGCTCCACTACTCCCTGCAACGGCTGTATCCGATGCTGTTCCACGATCTCCTGTATCAGCCGTACAAAGCGGAACTCCACTACGCCCTGTCATGGCCGTACCCAGCGCTGCTCCACGACGCCCTGTAACGGCCATGTCAGTGGCCACTCCATCGCGCCCCACGATGACAAACCCCCCTGAGAGACCCCCCAGCCAGGTATATATGCGGCTGGGGGGAGAAGGGGGGTAAGCAATATCTTCCAGAGCACTCTCTTGCTTGCTATTATCATCTCTCCTCCTCCTCCAATCTCCTCTGACTTGATCGTCGGAGGGCCCCCGCTACCCCAGTGGTGGTGCGAGGCTTGCTCGCAGGTTTCTCGGTGGAAGGTGGAGCGTAACCAACACCAACCAAGACAACTCAGACGGAACCCCGTTCAAACCGCTGTGTCAATCGTTCTCGGTTTGGACCACCAGTAACAGTTGGCGCTAGAGGAAGGGCCTGATCTCAGAGCGATCGTAATGGCACGGCGAGGTAGTCGTGGAGCTTCCAATGCCTTCGGTCGCGGGGCCTCTCGCGCCTCCGGCCGGGAGGCCGCTGCGTCTCCAACACATTCTCAGCAACACTCCACCATTCCACCCCCCATTCAGATAGTCGAAGCCGCTCAGTTCGACCAGTTAGCCCAGCAGGTTCGCACCCTCGCGGAGGCAGTGCAGAACCTGCAGGGTGTGATGTCTCGAGCGCCACAGCGGGCCCAGGAGCCGCTGCCCCCCGAGCGCTCACCTGTCTTCCTCAACCCGCGCTCCTTCCTCTCCCATGGGGAGGAGCGCCGGCGCGAGGAAGGTTCTCGAGCACGGTCCATTCTGCCAGGACCTTCTCATCGAAGCTGCGCGGGGTACGAGAGGCGGACCCGGGCGCGTTCTCCGACCCCCCAGTCCTCGAGGGGCCCGCACTCCAGTCGGTCCCCCTCGCGCCGCTCCTTGTCTCCCACCCACCGGTCGCGCTCCCTGGACCGGCGGGTGGACGATCTCCACAGACAACTCCAGGTCCTGAAGGGCCACTCCAAAGATCTCTTCGCCGACTTGGAGATCTCCTCCCAACCGGCGCTTGCCTCGAGGATCCTGCGGACCCCAAATCCGCCGGGATTCAAAATGCCGGCGATCGAGCCCTATGACGGGGCGGCGGACCCGCGGGATCACGTGGAGAGTTTCAGGACTCTTATGCTCCTCCATGGAGCATCAGATCCCCTCCTCTGCAAGGCCTTCCCGGCGACCCTCCGTGGCCCAGCCAGGGCGTGGTTCGCCGGCCTGGAGGCTGACTCTATCCAGTCCTTTGACCAGTTCACTCGCCTCTTCATCAGCCATTTCGCCGTCAGTAGCCGGCGGCGATTGGTTTCCGACTCCCTCTTTGATGTCCGGCAAAACGAGGGAGAAAGCCTGCGGGATTACCTTACCCGCTTCAACAAGGCTACATTGGAGGTCCGGAACCTGAGCCAGGAGGTGGCTCTCTCAGCCCTGAAGCGTGGCTTCCGGAAGGGCAGACTCACCTTCTCCCTGGACAAACGCCTGCCGCGGAGCTTCCAGGAGCTGTTGTCTCGGGCGAACCAGTATGCAGACGCCGAGGAGGCAGCCGCCCACCGGAACAAGGAGGCCGCCGAGGCCCCTCTAAAGCTCGGAAAGAAAAGGCGAAAAGAGGCACCCCAAAGGAGGAGCCCGACGCCTCAACATCGGCGCAGAAGCCCGTCACCGGCGAGGAACCACGGCGCCCCACGCCCTCGTTCTCCGCACCGACGCTTCAACCGGTACACCCCACTCCTGGCCCCCCGGGCCCAGATCCTTATGGAGGTCAAGGGGCGGGAGAACCTCCCGGTCCCGAGGCAGATGAAGAAAATCCCTGGGAGGAGGCCCTCTCGGGCGTACTGTGAGTACCACCGAGACCACGGCCACGACACCGAAGACTGCTTCCAGCTTCGGGATGAGATCGAGGCTCTCATCCGCCGAGGGCGTCTCGGTCGATATGTAAACGACCGACGTCCCCCCGCAGACCCGCGTCCGGCCGACCCGGCCCCTCAAGAGCCTCGGGAGCAGAATCGACCCGTCGCGGGCGTAATCCACACCATCACTGGGGGCTGCTCTCGGCCCGTGAGAAACGCAGGGGGCTCGGTGGAAGCATCAGGGGTGGCCGTCGCGAAGAGGCAGCGGGTCGGAAATGTTATCACCTTTTGTGATGAGGATGTAAAGGGGGTTCAGACCCCCCATGATGATGCCATGGTGATCTCCCTCACTATGGCGAACTATGATGTAAGGCGTGTTCTTGTGGATAGTGGAAGCTCAGCTGATATTTTGTTTTACGAGGCCTTCCAAAAGATGAGCTTGTCCCGACAAGTGTTGCACAAAACATCCACCCCCCTCATAGGATTCACTGGAGACGCTATCTCGGCCGAAGGTGTCATTGAGCTGCCTGTGACCGCGGGCGTTGCACCCGCAGAAGCCACGGTGCGGCTCGGGTTCTTGGTCGTCCGTGTTCCCTCGGCCTACAACGCTATCCTCGGACGACCCGGACTGAACGCCCTTCGCGCGGTAGTCTCTACATACCATTTGCTAATGCGGTTCCCCACGGCGGCCGGGATTGGAGAGGTCCGAGGTGACCAACCGACCGCACGGCAATGTTTTCTAGCAACTCTCAAAGGGAAGAAGCCCGTGGAGGCCCTAAGCGTCGAGTCCCTTGACGCCAGAGACGAGGTGACTTTGCGGCACGGGGAGCCGGCCGAGGGTGTGATCGAAGTTCCCCTTGAAGAGGGTCGCCCGAACCGTACGGTCCGGGTCGGTGCCAACCTCGACTCGGAAGCTCGGCTCAGGTTAGTGGAATTCCTCCGAGCCAATGCTGATGTATTTGCCTGGTCGGCGGCCGATGTACCTGGGATCGACCCGGAGGTCATTTCTCACGCCCTCAACGTCGACCCGACCCACCGACCAGTAAAGCAGAAGAAGAGACACTGTGCCCCGGATCGGATCCGGGTGGTCGACCAGGAGGTAGACAGACTCTTGGATGCAGGCTTCATAAGGGAGGTGAGCTACCCCGAGTGGCTGGCAAACGTCGTACTTGTCCGGAAGGCGAGCGGGAAGTGGAGGATGTGCGTCGACTACACCGACCTGAACAAGGCGTGCCCCAAGGATAGCTTTCCGCTTCCACGGATAGACCAACTGGTCGACGCGACTTCCGGATATCAGCTGCTGTCTTTCATGGACGCCTTCTCCGGCTACAACCAAATAATGATGGCTCCACAGGACGAGGAGAAAACTGCCTTTATAACAGACCGGAGGCTGTACTGTTACAAGGTAATGCCCTTTGGTCTGAAGAATGCTGGCGCCACTTACCAGCGCCTCGTCAATAAAATCTTCAAGGAGCAGATTGGCCGGAACATGGAGGTGTATGTGGACGATATGCTGGTGAAGAGTCGCCATGCAGACCAGCACATTGCGGATCTGGAGGAGACTTTCGCCACCTTGCAGAAGTTTCGCGTGAAGCTGAACCCAGCGAAGTGCGCCTTTGGTGCTTCGGCCGGGAGGTTCCTCGGTTTCATTGTCAACCAGCGGGGGATCGAGGCCAACCCGGACAAAATCAAGGCCATCCAAGATATGTCCCCTCCGACCAAAGTGAAGGAGGTTCAGGAGCTCGCTGGAAGGGTCGCCGCGCTCGGACGATTTGTGGCAAAATCGGCCGAACGCTGCCAACTGTTCTTCAAGGTGTTGAAGCGCCCGAAAGACTTTCTTTGGACGGCCGAATGTCAAGTGGCATTCGACCAACTCAAGGAGTACTTGGCGTCTCCTCCCCTGCTGTCCAAGCCGCAAGAGGGGGAGATGCTCTACCTCTATCTGGCGGTCTCCCCAACCGCAGTCAGCGCAGTACTGGTTCGGGAAGAGGCAAAGCTCCAGAAGCCTGTGTACTACATCAGCCGGGTCCTACGGGATGCCGAGACGCGGTATACGAAGGCGGAAAAGATCGCCTTCGCGCTGCTCACCGCGGCCAGGAGGCTTCGCCCCTATTTTCAGGCTCATCCTGTCACCCTCTTGACCGATCAACCACTGCGGCAGATCCTCAGCAATCCTGAGAATGCGGGACGGCTGGTGAAGTGGGCAGTAGAACTTGGTGAGTTCGACATCCGCTACCAGCCCCGACCCGCCATCAAGGCCCAGGTGCTCGCGGACTTCCTCGCTGAGTGCACTGTGCAGGAGGCGGAACCTAGGCCGCCGGAAACACCCAGCCTCGACCTCCCAATCTGGACGCTTCACATTGATGGGTCGTCGAACCCCGAAGGTGGAGGGGCCGGGCTGGTCCTTACCAGTCCCGATGGAGTGATAGCCGAGTATGCCTTGAGGTTCGGATTTCCAGTGACCAACAACGAGGCGGAATACGAGGCCCTAGTCACAGGACTCAAACTCACCAAGGAGCTCGGCATCCGGCGTCTGAAGGTCTTCACCGACTCCCAGCTGGTGGTTGGGCAGGTCCGAGGGGAGTTCGAGGCTCGGAGCCCGACCATGCAGAGCTATGTCTGGAAGGTGCAAGCACTCATTCCCGACCTCGGCAGTGTTGACATTCAGCAGGTCCCAAGAAGCGAAAATGCCAGAGCCGACAGGCTGTCCCGCTTGGTGGGCGCAGACGCGCACAACTTGTCGAGGGCGATCTACCTGGAGACCCTGGATGCCCCGAGCATCGGCGAGGCCGGAGCGGTGATGGCGATTGATCCGGAGCCATCTTGGATGGACCCGCTCGTCGCCTACCTCGCCGAAGGGATCCTCCCAGAGGACGAAAATCAAGCTCGGCGACTCGTCATGAAGTCCGCCCACTACGTACTCTATGAAGGGAGGCTGTATCGGACCTCGTTCACCGCCCCCCTCTTAAGGTGCCTCCGCCCCTCGGAAGCGGCCTACGCCCTCAGCGAAGTCCACGAAGGCATCTGCGGATCGCACCTGGGGGCTAGGTCCTTGGCGCATAAGATCATGAGGCAAGGCTATTATTGGCCTACCTTGTTGGAGGACTCAAAGGATCATGTGCGGAAATGCGACGCCTGCCAGCGCCACGCCAACGTCCAGAGAGTCCCTTCTGTCCCCTTGGCACCAATCACGGCACCCTGGCCCTTCGCCCAGTGGGGAATGGATATCCTTGGACCATTCCCCGTTGCTTCAGCTCAGCGAAAATTTTTGATTGTTGCAATCGACTACTTCACCAAGTGGGTGGAGGCAGAGCCGCTGGCCACTATCACGGAGGTGCAAGTCCGGAAGTTCGTGAAGAAGAACATCATTGTCCGATTTGGGGTACCTCGGGTCCTCATCTCGGATAATGGGCGACAGTTCGACAACAAGCATTTCCGTGACTTCTGCGAGGAGTTCGTAATCGAGCATCGGTTCACATCTGTGTCGCATCCCCAAACCAACGACGAGGCCGAGGTCACAAATCGGACAATCCTCCAAGGAATCAAAGCGCGAATCGGTCGGACGGGGCAAGCTTGGGTCGAAGAGCTCGAGAATGTCCTTTGGGCGTATCGGACCACGCATCGGACCCCTACCGGGGAGACGCCTTTCAGCCTAACCTATGGCACGGAAGCCGTTGTCCCCGTGGAGCTCGGACTCCCCTCACCTCGGGTGGCCGCGCACCGACCCGAGGCCAATTCGGAACAACTCCGAGGGAACCTGGATCTCTTGGAAGAAGCGAGGGAAATGGCGCAGGTTCGGATGGCGATGTATCAGCGGAGGGTGGCCCGATATTACAACTCCAAGGTCCGACCGAAGCTTTTCAGAATCGGAGATCTGGTGCTAAGGCGAGCTAAAGCATCTCGACCTGCGGAAGGTGGGAAGCTAGCGCCAAATTGGGAAGGCCCATATAAGGTTCGCTGGGTAAACCGACCTGGCTCCTACTAGTTGGAGGCCCTAGATGGTCGAGAAATTCTAAGGAGCTGGAATTCCGCTAACCTGCGGATGTATTACCAGTAGAACGACGATGCCAGAAAGACAGTTCAAAAATGTATAACACTTTGCATTTCAATAATTTCTGGTTACAACGGCGTGCTCGTGTGATTACAAGGAATTCCCAGAGGGGAATTAGGGTGTAAAGAAAGTAAAGAAGAGGTGGAGACTCCGAGGAGCTGAAGATCTGGGATCCCGAAACCTCCGTCTGAAGCGGTTGCAATCCCGTCGGAAGTGGGTGCTTCCAACCGGAGGCGCCATCGGCGTCTCACGAAAGAGACGAAGAGCCGGCGCGGATGAAGAAGAAGTGGACGAAGGAGAAGTCCACACTGCCTCCAACCGGAGGCGCCATCCACGCCCCACGAAGAGGATGAGGAGCCGCCGCAGACGAAGCTCCCGCTGCCCCCAGGGGAACGCCGCCTCCAAAGGATATTCCGATCCTCCCCAGTGTCAGAGGAGAGAAGGAATACGAGGGAGAAGAGCATATGGAGGCGCGGTCCCGGATCGAGCGTCTGGTGCAGAGCTCAATCGGGAGGCTGAACTTCAAGGAGGGGAGATGTGATCCCGGATGAAACGCCTAGAGCGGAGTTCCGCCGGAGAGACCCTCCTTGCTGATCCCAGATGAAACGGCTAGTTGGCTGAAGTCGCGAGGGGCGCGCCTCCCGTTCCTTCGGCAGGAGTCTCTCAGCCATGCGCCAGAGAGAAGGTCCACGATCCATGGCAACTTGAACAGCTCCGGCTTGGCAAACTGCATCGCACCTGCACCTGTATTTATAGCCAAACTGCAGCCCCCCGGTCGTTCCGATGCGGGTGGCTCCCATAAATGCGGACGCATTGAATCCGGAGCCGTTCTGGCTCTCGAGGCGTATCTTCCCGTGATTTCCTAAGCGTCATTCTCCTTAATCGCATTCTTTGTGCAGGACACTCCGGGTGGCACGTACCCCTAGGTCCACATATCTCCGCTCGCGCCCAGGCCGCATCCGCCTCGAAGAACGCGCGCATCGCGGCCGCTTAACTGACACTCCTCGCAAGCAGCAACTGGCGATCCGATTTTCCAGGTAACGCATCAATTAGCGTTTAATGCCCTTCTGGTGTTCCCCAGGCAACGCTTGGAGAAGAGGAGAAACACGATCGCAGCTGGCCACGGAGAAACCCCGTCGGGCTGCAAGCGACAGGCGCATGGCCAACGAGCGGAATTTCCCGAGGCACGGCCCTCGGATGCCAGGCTAACCCGATGATCATCCCGGGAGCAGACTAGCCTGAAGCCCCGACCGGTCGCCTTGGCTTGCGCCAGCCTTGGCCGACCAACGAGCGGAATCTCCCGAGGCTCGGCCCTCGGATGCCAGGCTAACCCGATGATCATCCCGGGAGCAGACTAGCCTGAAGCCCCGACCGGTCGCCTTGGCTTGCGCCAGCCTTGGCCGACCAACGAGCGGAATCTCCCGAGGCTCGGCCCTCGGATGCCAGGCTAACCCGATGATCATCCCGGGAGCAGACTAGCCTGAAGCCCCGACCGGTCGCCTTGGCTTGCGCCAGCCTTGGCCGACCAACGAGCGGAATCTCCCGAGGCTCGGCCCTCGGATGCCAGGCTAACTCGATGACCATCCCGGGACCAGACTAGCCTGAAGCCCCGACCGGTCGCCTTGGCTTGCGCCAGCCTTGGCCGACCAACGAGTGGAATCTCCCGAGGCTCGGCCCTCGGATGCCAGGCTAACCCGATGATCATCCCGGGAGCAGACTAGCCTGAAGCCCCGACCGGTCGCCTTGGCTTGCGCCAGCCTTGGCCGACCAACGAGCGGAATCTCCCGAGGCTCGGCCCTCGGATGCCAGGCTAACCCGATGACCATCCCGGGACCAGACTAGCCTGAAGCCCCGACCGGTCGCCTCGGCTTGCGCCAGCCTTGGCCGACCGACGAGCGGAATTTCCTGAGGCCTAACCCTCGGATGCCTGGCTTAGTGCCGGAAGAATTTTCTGAGGCCTAACCCTCGGATGCCTGGCTTAGTGCCGGAAGAATTTCCTGAGGCCTAACCCTCGGATGCCTGGCTTAGTGCCGGAAGAATTTTCTGAGGCCTAACCCTCGGATGCCTGGCTTAGCGCCGGAAGAATTTCCTAAGGCCTAACCCTCGGATGCCTGGCTTAGCGCCGGAAGAATTTCCTGAGGCCTAACCCTCGGATGCCTGGCTTAGCGCCGGAAGAATTTCCTGAGGCCTAACCCTCGGATGCCTGGCTTAGCGCCGGAAGAATTTCCTGAGGCCTAACCCTCGGATGCCTGGCTTAGCGCCGGAAGAATTTTCTGAGGCCTAACCCTCGGATGCCTGGCTTAGCGCCGGAAGAATTTTCTGAGGCCTAACCCTCGGATGCCTGGCTTAGTGCCGGAAGAATTTCCTGAGGCCTAACCCTCGGATGCCTGGCTTAGCGCCGGAAGAATTTCCTGAGGCCTAACCCTCGGACGCCTGGCTTAGTGCCGGAAGAATTTTCTGAGGCCTAACCCTCGGATGCCTGGCTTAGGGCCGGAAGAACTTCGAGAGTCAGGAGTCGGCAAGACGCTGCCAAGAGTTAAAAAGAAAAAAAAAGAGGAGGACGAAAGCGAGATGAAGAAACATTCGACTTGTATTAATTTTCATTGTTTCAGGGCCAAGGCCCATACAATTTGGCAAAACGCCGACATACAAAAAAAAGAGGACAACGAAAGGTACAAGAGGTCAGCTTGGAGGAACCCCCGGGTCGGGAGCGTCGGGCTCGTCCGCAGGGGGTAGGGAGGCGGTAGGAGAATCAGCAGGCGATGGCGCCGGAGAGGAGTCGAGAAGGGAAATCCCACTCAGGTCAACTTCGGGGTACTTAGCCGACACACTTACCAGGCCCTCCTCGAAGCCTAAGATGAAGGATTCGGACCCCGCGTCCGACGCGTCACGGACGAACTCGTCAGACTGACGATAGGCCCGTACCGCCTCCGACATATCACGGGTGAACTCGGCGGACTGACGATAAGCCTGTACCGCCTGGCGCCCGATCTCCGCACTCTTCTCGGCCAGCGCCGCCTCTGCTCGCTCCGTAATCTGAGCCTTAGCCTCCAAGACCTTCGCCACAATCCGGTCTTCAGCCTCGAAGGAGACCCTCAGCAGATTAGCCTGAGCCTCCTTATGCTTCGCCTCGGCAGCAGTGCGAGCGGCTTCAGCTTCCTCCAGGCGCGAACGGAGCTCTTGGTCGTTCGCGCGGGACCTCTCCAAGGCTGACTCCAATTCGCCCAGTTTGGCTTCAAGAGACCGGGTTCGGTTGCGGGCGCTGTCGGCAGACCGCTGAGCCTTCTCCCACCTCTCTCGATAGTCCGCGACCTTCCGGGACTGCTTTTCAGCTCGTTCCTCCGCCTTCTTAACCCTGCTTTCGAGGCCCGAGGCGACTTTGAGTTGCTCCCGAGCTTCCAACAGTTGCTTCTCGAGGGCGGCGAAACCGAGTGCCCGCTCTTCGGCCTCCCGGAGCCTCGCCTCGAGGTCCCCGGTCGTCCTGCCCGCCACAGCCTGGCCTCCCTCTTCCACTGCTTTCAGTCGGTCCTCGGCCTTCGCCAGAAGCCCCGCCTGTTCCTTGTAGCACTCCTCTAGACGGATCATGTACTGGGCGAGCTAAGAGATAGGAAAAGTGAGGGCGTCAGGCGGAGAACAACAGAGCTAATAAATGGTGAAAAGCGGCCAGAAGAACACTCACCGACATGAGACAGACGCAGCTGGCAGCCCCGACGTCAGAGACCCCCAACTCCCAGACCCGCCGACGGTCCTTCTCCAGCAGCACTGTTTCGATGAGGTTTCGGGCGCCATCGGTAGTGAAGGCCGACCCCGATTTCTCCCCGGAGCCGGATGGTGGTTCTGCAGCCTTACCCTTATCCATCGCCTGGGAAAGAGTCCTGCTGATTGTGCTCGGGGCGGGGGTCACTCCAGGAATTGATAGGGCCCCGCTCGGCCGGGGCCTCGGCGTGTCCCTCCTCGAATCATCAGGAGCCGGCTGAGTCGAAGGCCGGGCCGGGGACCGATCACGTCCGACCCGTCCGTCTCGAGCGGGCTCGGATGATACCTCCGGAATAGCGGCAGTCTCACCACCGGAGGGCTGATACAGCGTCAGCTGCCGGTCCGTGCCCACGGCGTCTCCCTGATCGGTGGGCCCGGACTCGTCGGTCGGCGTCGGAGGCACCTCCTTGCGGGACTTCTTCGCCGGCGGGGCCCCGCTCGGAGGAGCTCGTTTCCTCCTCCGGACCGCTTCCAGTAGGGACGACCTACCAACAGCCGGTCCCTTGTCCGACCGCATGACGTCGTCAATCTCTGCAACAAGAACGAGATGGTCGAGGGCTGAGAAACCAAAGGAAAGAACGAGACGAAAGAGGAGAAAAGAGTCAAAAAAGAAATGGTGGCGGGCTCACGGTCGGTGGGGACCGAGCTCAGACCGACATTCACCAAGGTATCCTCGGAAATAAGGCGGGCCACCGGGGGGAGCTGGCCCTCGGCAACCAACCCCTTCAAGGCGGCCAAGCCATCGGATTCCTCCCTCGACAGTCTCGATAGGCCGATCGGAGACTTCATCGGCGTCTCCCAGGTCGCCCTGATTTCCCAAGAGGGATCTACATCGATGAAGAAGAAACGCTCCTTCCAGCCGTGAATGGAGGAAGGAGCCTCTTTGACGAGGCCGCACCCTCGCCGCGCCGCAAAGCACCACCACCCTTTGTCCTGGGGGTGGCCACTCAGGCTGTAGAACTCCCAAAAAACATTCAGAGTGGCGGGAATCTCGTGCATGCGGCAGAGAACCTGGAAGACCGTCAGGGCACGCCACGAGTTCGGCACCAGTTGCGTCGGCGCAACTCTTAAACCCCGGAGTACCTGCACGACTAAGTCCGAAGGGGAAAAGCGGAACCCGGCCTGGAGAATGCCCTCATTGATGGCGATCTTCCCTGGAGGAGGATGGGACATCCTCTCCTCAGGCCCCGGGAGCGTAACGTTGCAGGCCTCGGGAAGGTGGTACCGAGCCACGAGTTTGTCTAAGTCTTCGGCGACCAGCTCCGACTTAATGTGGTCTGCTCTCACTTCGCCCATTCCTAATGGCCAATAAACCTACGGTCAGGACGGGGACAAGAAGGGGGGAAAGACCGGGACGACTGGGGTACACTAGTACAAAAGGAGAAAGTATGAAGAGCCCTAAGTAGAAGAATGGGGTAACTCACCGGAAGAGAAGGAAGAATGGCTCCGAGAGCGTCAAAGGAGAAGCAAGCGAACAGTCCGACGGCAACAACGGCAGCGCAAAGGGGAAACTCGAAAATGTCTGTAAAGAGGAAGACGGACGGGGAGGGCCCCCGGTTAAATAGGCGGAAAGGCGGGTGATGCCTCGATGACGCCAGAGGACGCCTGGCCGCCGAAGGGTCGCTCGCGCCCCAAAGGCGAATCGACACCATTAAGGAAGGATGTCCGCCGAAATCCTCAGACTGCCAGGTCAGCAACAACCGCCATACGCCATAAAGAAGGCGGGGAGCTCGAAGCGCGCGCGCCTCTCCGAGGGATGGCGGCAATCTCGAAGCATCACTCCCTTCACCCATTCCCCTTCTGGTTCCAGGCTCGGAAGTGGGGGGCTACTGTTACGGGGGAACTAAGCCGCCATGCTCCACGTGACCGGCACGCGCGCCCATGAAGACTACGGCTGTCCTTTGATCCAGCAATCCGACCCCGAGTCGGACATCTTCGGCTCCACAGCCCGACCTCGAGTCGGCTGCCCTTCGATCCAGCAGTCCGGCCCCGAGTCAGACATCTTCGGCTTCGCAGCCCGACCCCGAGTCGGCTGCCCCTTAATCTAGCAATCCGACCCCAAGTCGGATATCCTCAGCACCGCAGCCCGACCCCGAGTCGGCTGCCCCCTGATCCAGCACTCCGACCCCGAGTCGGAGATCTCTTGATAACGACAGGCTGCTTCCCAGAGGCACGCCGAGGCCTCCTGCTCCACTACTCCCTGCAACGGCTGTATCCGATGCTGTTCCACGATCTCCTGTATCAGCCGTACAAAGCGGAACTCCACTACGCCCTGTCATGGCCGTACCCAGCGCTGCTCCACGACGCCCTGTAACGGCCATGTCAGTGGCCACTCCATCGCGCCCCACGATGACAAACCCCCCTGAGAGACCCCCCAGCCAGGTATATATGCGGCTGGGGGGAGAAGGGGGGGTAAGCAATATCTTCCAGAGCACTCTCTTGCTTGCTATTATCGTCTCTCCTCCTCCTCCAATCTCCTCTGACTTGATCGTCGGAGGGCCCCCGCTACCCCAGTGGTGGTGCGAGGCTTGCTCGCAGGTTTCTCGGTGGAAGGTGGAGCGTAACCAACACCAACCAAGACAACTCAGACGGAACCCCGTTCACACCGCTGTGTCAATCGTTCTCGGTTTGGACCACCAGCAACAAATTCATTTCACTATTAATAGCTTCCTTCCAAAATATAGAATCTAATGAGTTCATAGCATCTTTATAAGTTTTAGGATCATCTTCAACCATAAAAGTATAGAAATCAGATCCAAAATCTTTCTTTTTCCTAATTCTTTTCCCTTTACCAAGTTCATTAATATCATTAAGTTCATTTTCATTTTCATTATTAGGAATAATTAGAGAATTAGATGGCGAACTACAAGATGCATCATTAGATCTATCTATTACATGCTTTTCTATTTTATCCTTAAATGGAAAAATGTCTTCAAAGAAAGAAGCATCTTTAGATTCAATTATAGTATTCTTTTCTATGCCATTAATATCAGAACTAATGACTAAGAACCTATAAGTAACACTATTAAGAGAATAACCAAGAAACACAGCATCAAAAGTATTAGGTCCTAATTTTCTTTTCTTGATTAAAGGAATATTAACCTTAGCCAAACAACCCCAAACTTTTACAAAGTTTAGGTTAGGTTTTCTTCCTTTCCAAAGTTCATAAGGAGATTCATTAGAACCTTTAAATGGAACTCTATTAAGCAGAAAACATGCAGTAAGCATTGCTTCCCCCCACCAAACCTCAAGTAAACTTGAGTTGGCAAGCAAAGATCTTACCATATCTTGCAGAGTCCTATTTTTCCTTTCAGCCACTCCATTAGACTGAGGTGAATAGGGAGGTGTAACTTCATGTAGAATTCCATTAACTCTACAGAATTCATTCAAGTCATTAGAGGTGTATTCTCCTCCTCTGTCTGACCTGAGAATCTTTATTCTCTTGTCAAGTTGATTTTCTACTAAAGATTTATAAGTCTTAAACATCTCAAATGCTTCATCTTTAGATTTCATTAAATAAACTTGACAATACTTAGAATAATCATCTATGAAGGTAATGAAATACCTTCTACCCCCTTTAGTCAAAGTTCCATTTAGATCACATACATCTGAATGTATTAATTCTAATAAAGTTGAATTTCTATTTACTATTTTAAATGGTTTTCTAGGTTGTTTAGATTGAACACAAATTTGGCACCTTTTCTTTTCATTTAATGAAACATTAGATAATAAACCAGAGCTAATCATTCTTTTAATAGTATTATTATTCACATGTCCTAATCTAGCATGCCAAAGAGATGAAGAACATATTGAAAGCACAATTTTATTATTTTTATTAGAAGAAAAATCCAAAGATACATTATTTATTACATACAAGCCATCACACTCATAACCTTTGCCTACAAATGTTCCATTCTTTGTTATAATCACTTTCTTAGATTGAAATAACAAAGAATAACCACTTCTATTTAGAAGAGATCCACTGATCAGATTCCTCCTTCCATCGGGCACATGGTACACATTAAATAGTGTAAGCACATTTCCAGACGTAAGCCTTAGAAGTACTTTTCCAGTTCCAAGCACTCGTGCCGAGGTGGAGTTCCCCATAGTTACTGTTAGGCCGCTCCGGACCTGATAAGTAGTAAAAAGGGTATGATCAGTACACATATGAACATTCGCTCCTGTATCCACTAACTAATCGGTAGAGCAAATTGCCAAATTTAATTCTGGACTTAAAGTTACATACCGATCATCAGTACTAGTAGGACCAGTACTGGATAGCACCATGTTGGTTTGTGGATTTGCAGGTTGAGAAGGCGCATGTTCATAGTTCTGATACTTCTTCTTCTTCATCCGGCATACTCGAGCCATATGACCGAGTTTCCCACAATTGTAGCAAATCGGCTTCCGATCATTCTTATTGATATGGTGTTTTGGCTTCATATGTTTTCTTTTGTTTCTAGGTCCACCCTTTTCAAATTTGGAGTTCTTGAACTTATGGGTCTTATTTTGGCTTTCTACAAAGTTCACCTTGGTTAGAAGCTCAGGATTCATGAGTTGCTCATTATCTTTCTCAAGGTGTTGTTCTTGGATCCTAATGGCAAACAATAGAGTTTTCATTGTCATATCCTCGGTTTTATGTTTCAGGGATAACCCAAAGTCTTTCCAAGAAGGTGGGAGCTTGTCAATGGTACAAACAACTTGAAGGCTCTCAGTTATTCCCATTCCCCTTAAGCCTAACTCATGATAAATCACTGTTAACTCATGGGCTTGGTCAACTACGGGCTTGGTGTCAACCATCTTATAAGACAGGAATTGACTAGCAGCATACTTGTCCATTCCGGCATCTTGGATACCATATTTCTTATTAAGATCATCCCAAATCTCCTTGGAGGTTTTAAAAGTGCAGTAGACATCAAAAAGGGGATCAGTAAGATAGGACAGAATCCTTCCCCTACACAGGTAGTCTTTCTTCTTAAATTCCTCCAAATTACAAGTTCTAGCTGGTTCATTCTCTTCCTCATTTGGAGGAGAGTCAAAGATTATGAAAAATAACCCAAGTGTGGTTAAGAAGATTTCCATCTTCTGTCTCCAACGCTTAAAGTTATTTCCATTAAATTTTTCAGGAGGAACCGGATCACTTGCATTGGCCATTGGGGTAACTCTAAGTACTAGCCTATTATATGTAGGAAGAAATCTACTTCAAGAATGTTGGGAATATACTGTCCCAGAAAATTTTAAATCTATAATACTCTACTTCAACAAATAATAGGCAGAAATAGGCTTATAGAAAATAAATAGAGAAAGTGGAAAAATGGAACCCGAGATGCTGAGGCGTGGTATGTTGGTCACTTTCCTTGAAGTAGATTTCGCCGCCTTACAGTGCACTAGGCTTGGATGGCGTTCTACTCCTGAGATACAACAGCCTCTCGCACTGTTCCTTCTGCCTCAATGATTTGCACGGATCAAAGAAGCTTTCGAACCCAGAATCAGTATGCAGCAAGCCCGTTGATTGAAAGAAAAATAGCAAACAGGGAGAATAGTAGTTTTCTGCTTTCAAATTATATATTTTTTCTGTCTAATCCGAAGAGGTCTATTTATAGACTTCTTCGGGACAGACGCGACCCAAAACCGATCCAACGGTCAAAACCGGTAAGAAAGTTTGAAAAAACACTGGGAGTATGGCTAGCGGATGCGAGGTCGGTTGCCAAGAGGTGCTATCGAGGAAGCGACGTGGCTCCTCGTGCTAAGGGTGCGAAGCACGGCTCATGCGCCTCTTGGCTCATCGCACCTGTTGTCCGACCTCGGCTCCTCTGGGCTCATTGCACCTGTGGTCCGACCTCAGCCTCGGCACCTCGGACGAGCACAGGCACAAGGAACCTCGGACGAGCAGGGCCTCAGTCTCTTGGACGACCTCAGCTCTGGGTCGCACAGGTGCAAGGAACCTCGGACGAGCAGGGCCGACGAGCAGAGGCACGAGCGCAAGGAAACTCGGACGAGCAGGGCACATGCGCAAAGAACCTCTGGTCGCACAGGCACAAGGAATCTTGGACGAGCAGGGCCTGTGAGGCGCAAGTAACCTCGGACGAGCAGGGCCGAGCGAGCACAGGCTCGAGCGCAAAGACCGTCGGGTCGGACGAGCACAGGCACAGAACCGAGCCTTCACGTAAATAAATCCTCCATATGAGAGATTTAAAAAAGGAGGGAACAGAGATTCGAACCACCTACCTCAAGCACCTCAAGCGGGCACACCAACCATCCACACCACACTCCCTTCTTAACATATATATACATAATATATATGTTTTAAGTATGAAAACTTTTAATTATTATTTAATAAAAATCTAACAAAATCTTGATGGCTAAGGGGACAATTCAAAGCCACCAAGGTGGTAGCCTAGTGGTACTGGGCGTAATTTCTATCCACATGGTCCCAAGTTCGAGTCGCTGCGGCATTGATTAAAATGTGGCTTCGGCCACTGCTTGGACATGAGGCATAGGAACGCTTCTTGGACCTCTAGTAGCCAAGGTGGTGTCAGGCGTACTCACACGTGGAACTCGAGCCAGAGCCCAGAGGGGTAGCTGAGCCGGGCCCACGGATAGGGAGGGTATGAGTAAAACCGGTCGGGGTGCCCAACATACGGCCATTTCTGCCCGCATCGAACATTCTCCTGGCGGGGCGGGGGCCCAGTGGAGGCTGCTACGCGAGGGTGGGATTGTCCCTTCCTCCCTCCTTCACCTTCTTCTAGCAAAAAAAAAGAAAAAAAAGAGGACAATTCAAAGAATCATTGACCTTGACCTCGATGATCTTGCAAGTGCTTGAAACATTTCTGGAGTCGAGAGCACGAGTGACGTAGACTGCCAACCTCCTAGTTAGTCAAGTGGCAAACTTGACTGATCTAAAAAGTCAGCTCTCCTATTTCGGCCAAACTTACCAAATGTTAGCTTTAGGCCCGTTTGGAGGAGTTGTTGGCAGTAGAGCTTTTGGAAGTAGAGCTATTGGAAGTAGAGCTTTTATAAAAAGCTGTTGAAAGTAGAGTTTTTATAAAAAGCTGTTTACTGTTTAGTAACTACTTTTTAAAGTGTTATGCTACTTTAAGATATATTTGATAAACAAATTGAGAAAGTACTTTTGGTATGACAAAATGACCATAAAAAACATTGCATAGTATTATACAATAGAGTATAATAAAATATAATGTGTTAATACATAAATATATGATATAGTATAATATTATTGTAATGCAATATAATATTATTATAATATAGTAATTGTTATGGGGGAATTGAGCCGCCATGCCCCATGTGATCGGCACGCGTATCCAGGAAAGCTACAGCTGCCCTATGATCCAGCACTCCGACCCCGAGTCGGACCTCCTCGGCTCCGCAGCCCAACCCCGGGTCGGCTGCCCTATGATCCAGCACTCCGACCCCGAGTCGGACCTCCTCGGCTCCGCAGCCCGACCCCGGGTCGGCTGCCCTATGATCCAGCACTCCGACCCCGAGTCGGACCTCCCCGGCTTCGCAGCCCGACCCCGGGTCGGCTGCCCTATGATCCAGCATTCCGACCCCGAGTCGGAGATCTTTTGATAACGACAGGCTATTCTCCAGAGGCACGCCGCGGCCTCCTGCTCCACTACTCCCTGCAACGGCTGTACCCGATGCTGCCCACGATCTTCTGTATCAACCGTACAAAGCGGAGCTCCACTACGCCCTGCCATGACCGTACCCGGCGCTGCTCCACGACGCCCCGTAACGGCCATGTCAGTGGCCATTCTATCGTGCCCCACGACGACAAACCCCCCTGAGAGACCTCCCAGCCAGGTATATATGCGGCTGGGGGGAGAAGGGGGGGGGGTAAGCAATACCTCCCAGAGCACTCTCTCCCACTTGTGATTATCATCTCTCCTCCTCCAATCTCCTCTGACTTGACCGTCGGAGGGCCATCACCACCCTGGTGGTGGTGCAAGGCTTGTTTGCAGGTTCCTTGGCGGAAGGTGGAGCGCAACCAGCACCAACCAAGACAACTCAGGCGGAACCCCGTTCACACCGTCGTGTCAATCGTTCTCGGTTTGGACCACCAGCAACAGTTGGCGCTAGAAGGAGGGCCTAATCTCAGAACGATCGTAATGGCACGGCGAGGTGGTCGCGGAGCTTCCAATGCTTCCGGTCGCGGAGCCTCTCGCGCCTCTGGCCGGGAGGCTGCTGCGTCCCCAACACACTCTCAGCAGCATTCCACCGCTTCTCCTCCCATTCAGACGGTCGAACCTGCTCAGTTCGACCAGCTAGCCCAGCAGGTTCGCACCCTCGCGGAGGCAGTGCAGAATCTGCAGGGTGTGATCTCTCGGGTGCCGCAGCGGGCTCAGGAGCCGCTGCTCCCCGAGCACTCGCCTCTTCCTCACAACCCGCGCTCCTTCCTCTCCCATGGAGAGGAGCGCCGGCGCGGGGAGGATTCTCGAGTGCGGTCCATTCTGCCAGGACCTTCTCATCGGAGCTGCGCGGGGTACGAGAGGCGGACCCGGGCGCGTTCTCAGACACCCCAGTCCTCGAGGGGCCCGCACTCCAGTCGGTCCCCCTCGCGCCGCTCCTTGTCTCCCACCCACCGGTCGCGCTCCCTGGACCGGCGGGTGGACGATCTCCACAGACAGCTCCAGGTCCTGAAGGGCCACTCCAAAGATCCCTTCGCCGACTTGGAAATCTCCTCCCAGCCGGCGCTTGCCTCAAGGATCCTGCGAACCCTAAACCCGCCGGGGTTCAAAATGCCGGCGATCGAACCCTACGACGGGGCGGCGAACCCACGGGACCACGTGGAGAGTTTCAGGACTCTTATGCTCCTCCATGGAGCATCGGATCCTCTCCTCTGCAAGGCCTTCCCGGCGACCCTCCGCGGCCCGGCAAGGGCGTGGTTCGCCGGTCTGGAGGCTAATTCCATCCAGTCCTTCCACCAGTTCACCCGTCTCTTCATCAGCCATTTCGCCGTCAGTAGCCGGCGAAGACTGGTCTCCGACTCCCTCTTCGATGTCCGGCAGAACGAGGGAGAGAGCCTGCGGGATTATCTCACCCGCTTCAACAAGGCAACACTGGAGGTCCGGAATTTGAGCCAGGAGGTGGCTCTCTCAGCCCTGAAGCGAGGCTTCCGGAAGGGCAGACTCACCTTCTCCCTGGACAAACGTCTGCCGCGGAGCTTCCCGGAGCTGTTGTCTCGGGCAAACCAGTATGCAGACGCCGAGGAGGCAGCCTCCCACCGGAACAAGGAGGCCGCCGAAGCCCCTCTAAAGCCCGGAAAGAAAAGGCGAAAAGAGGCACCCCAGAGGAGGAGCCCGACGCCTCAACGCCGGCGCAGAAGCCCGTCACCAGCAAGGAACCACGGCGCCACACGCCCTCGTTCTCCGCACCGACGCTTCAACCGGTACACCCCACTCCTGGCCCCCCGGGCCCAGATCCTCATGGAGGTCAAGGGGCGGGAGGACCTCCCGGTCCCGAGGCAGATGAAGAAGATCCCTGGGAGGAAGCCTTCTCGGGCGTACTGTGAGTACCACCGAGACCACGGCCACGATACCGAAGACTGCTTCCAGCTTCGGGACGAGATCGAGGCTCTCATTCGCCGAGGGCGTCTCGGTCGATATGTAAACGACCGACGTCCCCCCGCAGACCCGCGTCCAGCCGACCCGGCCCCTCAGGAGCCTCGGGAGCAGAATCGACCCGTTGCGGGAGTGATCCACACCATCACTGGGGGCTGCTCTCGGACCGTGAGGAACGCAGGGGGCTCGGCGGAAGTATCAGGAGTGGCCGTCGCGAAGAGGCAGCGGGTCGGAAATGTAATCACTTTTTGTGATGAAGATGTAAAGGGGGTTCAGACTCCCCACGATGACGCCATGGTGATCTCTCTCACTATGGCGGACTATGATGTAAGGCGTGTTCTTGTGGATAGTGGAAGCTCAGCTGATATTTTGTATTACGAGGCCTTCCAAAAGATGGGCTTTTCCCGACAATTGTTGCACAAAACATCCACCCCCCTCATAGGATTCACTGGAGACGCTATCTCGGCCGAAGGTGTCATCGAGCTGCCTGTGACCGCGGGCATTGCACCCGCAGAAGCCACGGTGCGGCTCGGGTTCTTGGTCGTCCGTGTCCCCTCGGCCTACAACGCTATCCTCGGACGACCCGGACTGAACGCCCTTCGCGCGGTGGTTTCTACCTACCATTTGCTCATGCGGTTCCCCACAGCGGCCGGGATTGGAGAGGTCCGAGGTGACCAGCCGACCGCACGGCAGTGTTTCCTAGCAACTCTCAAAGGGAAGAAGCCCATGGAGGCCCTAAGCGTCGAGTCACTTGACGCCAGAGACGAAGTGGCCTTGCGGCACGGGGAGCCGGCCGAGGGCGTAATCGAAGTTCCCCTCGAAGAAGGCCGCCCGGACCGCACGGTCCGGGTCGGTGCCAACCTCGACTTGGAAGCTCGGCTCCGGTTAGTGGAATTCCTCCGAGCCAATGCAGATGTGTTTGCCTGGTCGGCGGCCGATGTACCTGGGATCGACCCGGAGGTCGTTTCTCACGCCCTCAACGTCGACCCGACCCACCGACCAGTAAAGCAAAAGAAGAGACACTGTGCCCCGGATCGGATCCGGGTGGTCGACCAGGAGGTAGACAAACTCTTGGAGGCAGGTTTCATAAGAGAGGTGAGCTACCCCGAGTGGCTGGCAAACGTCGTACTTGTCCGGAAGGCGAGCGGGAAGTGGAGGATGTGCGTCGACTACACCGACCTGAACAAGGCGTGCCCCAAGGATAGCTTTCCGCTTCCACGGATAGACCAACTGGTCGACGCGACTTCCGGATATCAGCTACTGTCTTTTATGGACGCCTTCTCCGGCTACAACCAAATAATGATGGCTCCACAGGACGAGGAGAAAACTGCCTTCATAACAGACCGGGGGCTGTACTGTTACAAGGTAATGCCCTTCGGTCTGAAGAACGCTGGCGCCACTTACCAGCGCCTCGTCAATAAAATCTTCAAGGAGCAGATCGGCCGGAATATGGAGGTGTACGTGGACGATATGCTGGTAAAAAGCCGCCATGCAGACCAGCACATTGCAGATCTGGAGGAGACTTTCACCACCTTGCGAAAGTTTCGCATGAAGCTAAACCCAGCGAAGTGCGCTTTTGGTGCTTCGGCCGGGAGGTTCCTCGGTTTCATTGTCAACCAGCGCGGGATCGAGGCCAACCCGGACAAGATCAAAGCCATCCAAGATATGTCCCCTCCGACCAAAGTGAAGGAGGTTCAGGAGCTCGCTGGAAGGGTCGCCGCGCTCGGACGATTTGTGGCAAAGTCGGCCGAACGCTGCCAACCATTCTTCAAGGTGTTGAAGCGCCCAAAAGACTTCCTCTGGACGGCCGAATGCCATGCGGCGTTCGACCAGCTCAAGGAGTACATGGCGTCTCCTCCCCTGCTGTCCAAGCCGCAAGAGGGGGAGATGCTCTACCTTTACCTGGCGGTCTCCCCAACCGCAGTCAGCGCAGTACTGGTTCGGGAAGAGGCAAGACTTCAGAAGCCTGTATACTACATCAGCCGAGTCCTCCGGGATGCCGAGACGCGGTACACGAAGGCTGAGAAGATCGCCTTCGCGCTGCTGACTGCGACCAGGAGGCTTCGCCCCTATTTCCAGGCTCATTCTGTCACCCTTTTGACCGATCAACCACTGCGGCAGATTCTCAGCAATCCAGAGAATGCGGGACGGCTGGTGAAGTGGGCAGTAGAACTTGGTGAGTTCGACATCCGCTACCAGCCCCGACCAGCCATCAAGGCCCAGGTACTCGCGGACTTTCTCGCTGAGTGCACTGTGCAGGAGGCGGAACCTAAGCCGCCGGAGACACCCAGCCTCGATCTCCCGATCTGGACGCTCCACATTGACGGGTCGTCGAACCCTGAAGGTGGAGGGGCTGGGTTGGTCCTCACCAATCCCGATGGAGTGATAGCCGAGTATGCCTTGAGGTTCGGATTTCCAGTGACCAACAATGAGGCGGAGTACGAGGCCCTAGTCGCGGGACTCAAACTCGCCAAGGAGCTCGGCATCCGGCGTCTGAAAGTCTTCACCGACTCCCAGCTGGTGGTCGGGCAGGTTCGAGGGGAGTTCGAGGCGCGGAGCCCGACCATGCAGAGCTACGTCCGGAAGGTGCAAACACTCATTCCCGACCTCGGCAGTGTTGACATTCAGCAGGTCCCGAGGAGCGAAAATGCCAGGGCCGACAGGTTGTCCCGCCTAGTGGACGCAGACACGCACAACTTGTCGAGGGCAATCTACCTGGAGACCCTGGATGCCCCGAGCATTGACGGGGCTGGAGCGGTGATGGCAATTGATCCGGAGCCGTCTTGGATGGACCCGCTCGTCGCCTACCTCGCCGAAGGAATCCTCCCTGAAGACGAAGATCAGGCCCGGCGGCTTGTAAAGAAGTCCGCCCACTACGTACTTTATGAAGGGAGGCTGTATCGGACCTCGTTTACCGCCCCCCTCTTAAGGTGCCTCCGCCCCGCGGAAGCGGCCTACGCCCTCGGCGAAGTCCACGAAGGCATCTGCGGATCGCACTTGGGGGCTAGGTCCTTGGCGCATAAGATCATGAGGCAAGGCTACTATTGGCCGACCTTGATGGAGGACTCGAAGGACCACGTGCGGAAATGCGACGCCTGCCAGCGCCACGCCAACGTCCAGAGAGTCCCCTCTGTCCCCTTGGCGCCAATCACCGCGCCCTGGCCCTTCGCACAATGGGGAATGGATATCCTCGGACCATTCCCCGTCGCTTCGGCCCAGCGGAAATTTTTGATTGTCGCCATCGACTACTTCACCAAGTGGGTGGAGGCAGAGCCACTGGCCACCATCACGGAGGCACAAGTCCGGAAGTTCGTGAAGAAGAACATCATTGTCCGATTTGGAGTACCTCGGGTCCTCATCTCGGATAACGGTCGACAGTTTGATAACAAGCACTTCCGGGACTTCTGCGAGGAATTCGGGATCGAGCATCGGTTCACATCCGTGTCGCATCCCCAAACCAACGGCGAGGCCGAGGTCACAAATCGAACAATCCTCCAAGGTATCAAAGCGCGGATCGGCCGGACGGGGCAAGCTTGGGTCGAGGAACTCGAGAATGTCCTTTGGGCGTATCGGACCACACAACGGACTCCTACTGGTGAGACGCCTTTCAGCCTAACCTATGGCACGGAAGCCGTTGCCCCCGTGGAGCTCGGACTCCCCTCGCCTCGGGTGGCCGCGCACCGACCCGAGGCCAATTCAGAGCAACTCCGAGGGAACTTGGATCTCTTGGAAGAGGCAAGGGAAATGGCTCAGGTACGGATGGCAATGTATCAGCAGAGGGTGGCCCGATATTACAACTCCAAAGTCCGACCGAAGCTTTTCAGAATTGGAGATCTGGTGCTGAGGCGAGCTAAGGCATCTCAACCTACGGAAGGTGGGAAGCTAGCGCCAAATTGGGAAGGCCCGTATAAAGTTCGTTGGGTAAACCGACCTGGCTCCTACCAGTTGGAAGCCCTAGATGGCCGAGAAATTCCAAGGGGCTGGAATTCCGCTAACCTGCGGATGTATTACCAGTAGAACAACAAGGCCAGAAAGACAATTTAAAAAGGTGCAATACTTTTCATTTCAATAATTTCTGGTTACAGTGGCGTGCTCGTGTGATTACAAGGAATTCCCAGAGGGGAATTAGGGAGTAAAGAAAGTAAAGAAGAGGTGGGGACCCAAACCCTCAACCCAGGGCGGCTGCAGTCCCACCAGAAGTGGGTGCTTCTAACCGGAGGCGCCATCCAGCACCTCACCAAAAAGAGGAGGAGCCGCCGCAGAAGAAGCTCCCGCTGCCCCCAGGGGAACGCCGCCTCCAAAGGATATTCCCATCTTCCCCAGTGGTAGGGAAGAGAAGGGATTCGAGGGGGAAGAGTATATGGAGGCGCGGTCCCGGATTGAGCGTCCGGCGCAGAGCTCAACCCAGAGGCTGAACTTCAAGGAGGGGAGATGTGATCCCGGATGAAACGCCTAGAGCGGAGTTCCGCCGGGGAGACCCTCCTTGTTGATCCCAGATGAAACGGCTAGTTGGCTGAAGTTGTAAGGGGAGCGCCTCCCCTTTCCTTCGACAGGAGTCTCTCAGTCATATGCCAAGGAGGAGGTCCGCGATCCATGGCAACCTGCAGCTCCGGCTTGGCAAATTCCATCGTACCTGCACCTGTATTTATAGCCAAGCTGCGGCCCCCTGGTAGTTCCGATACGGGTGGCTCCAATAAATGCAGGCGCACTGAATCCGGAGCCGTTCCGGCTCCCGAGGCGTATCTCCCCGCGATTTCCTAAGCGTCATTCTCCTTAAATCGCATTCTTTGTGCAGGACGATCCGGGTGACGTATACCCCTAGGTCCACGTGTCTCCGCTCGCGCCCAGGCCGCATCCTCCTCGAAGAACCCGCGTATCGCGGCCGCTCAACTAACACTCCTCACCAGCAGCAACTGGCGATCCGATTTCCCAGGTAACGCATTAATTAGCGTTTAATACCCTTCTCGTGTTCCCCCCAGGCAACGCTTGGAGGAGAGGAGAAACACGGTCGCGGCTGGGCACAGAGAAACCCCGATGGGCGGCGAGCGACAAGTGGCCGACCAACGAGTGGAATGTCCCGAGGCTCGGCCCTCGGATGCCTGGCTAACCCGATGATCATCCCGGGAGCAGACTAGCCGGAAGCCCCGACCGGTCGCCTCGGCTTGCGCCAGCCTAGGCCGACCAACGAGTGGAATCTCCCGAGGCTCGGCCCTCGGATGCCTGGCTAACCCGATGATCATCCCGGGAGCAGACTAGCCGGAAGCCCCGACCGGTCGCCTCGGCTTGCGCCAGCCTTGGCCGACCAACGAGCGGAATCTCCCGAGGCTCGGCCCTCGGATGCCTGGCTAACCCGATGATCATCCCGGGAGCAGACTAGCCGGAAGCCCCGACCGGTCGCCTCGGCTTGCGCCAGCCTTGGCTGACCAACGAGCGGAATTTCCCTGAGGCTTGACAACCCTCAGATGCCTGGCTAACCCGATGATCATCCCGGGAGCAGACTAGCCGGAAGCCCCGACCGGTCGCCTCGGCTTGCGCCAGCCTTGGCCGACCAACGAGCGGAATTTCCCTGAGGCTTGACAACCCTCAGATGCCTGGCTAACCCGATGATCATCCCGGGAGCAGACTAGCCGGAAGCCCCGACCGGTCGCCTCGGCTTGCGCCAGCCTTGGCCGACCAACGAGCGGAATTTCCCTGAGGCTCGGCCCTCGGATGCCTGGCTAACCCGATGATCATCCCGGGAGCAGACTAGCCGGAAGCCCCGACCGGTCGCCTCGGCTTGCGCCAGCCTTGGCCGACCAACGAGCGGAATTTCCCTGAGGCTCGGCCCTCGGATGCCTGGCTAACCCGATGATCATCCCGGGAGCAGACTAGCCGGAAGCCCCGACCGGTCGCCTCGGCTTGCGCCAGCCTTGGCCGACCAACGAGCGGAATTTCCCTGAGGCTTGACAACCCTCAGATGCCTGGCTAACCCGATGATCATCCCGGGAGCAGACTAGCCGGAAGCCCCGACCGGTCGCCTCGGCTTGCGCCAGCCTTGGCCGACCAACGAGCGGAATTTCCCTGAGGCTTGACAACCCTCAGATGCCTGGCTAACCCGATGATCATCCCGGGAGCAGACTAGCCGGAAGCCCCGACCGGTCACCTCGGCTTGCGCCAGCCTAGGCCGACCAACGAGTGGAATTTCCCTGAGGCTTGACAACCCTCAGATGCCTGGCTAACCCGATGATCATCCCGGGAACAGACTAGCCGGAAGCCCCGACCGGTCGCCTCGGCTTGCGCCAGCCTAGGCCGACCAACGAGTGGAATCTCCCGAGGCTCGGCCCTCAGATGCCTGGCTAACCCGATGATCATCCCGGGAGCAGACTAGCCGGAAGCCCCGACCGGTCGCTTCGGCTTGCGCCAGCCTTGGCCGACCAGCGAGCGGAAGAATTTCCTGAGGCCTAACCCTCGGATGCCTGGCTTAGCGCCGGAAGAATTTCCTGAGGACTAACCCTCGGATGCCTGGCCTAGCGCCGGAAGAGTTGCCTGAGGCCTAACCCTCGGATGCCTGGCTCAGCGCCGGAAGAGTTTCCTGAGGCCTAACCCTCGGATGCCTGGCTTAGCGCCGGAAGAATTTCCTGAGGCCTAACCCTCGGATGCCTGGCTTAGCGCCGGAAGAGTTTCCTGAGGCCTAACCCTCGGATGCCTGGCCTAGCGCCGGAAGAGTTTCCTGAGGCCTAACCCTCGGATGCCTGGCTCAGCGCCGGAAGAGTTTCCTGAGGCCTAACCCTCGGATGCCTGGCTTAGCGCCGGAAGAATTTCCTGAGGCCTAACCCTCGGATGCCTGGCTTAGCGCCGGAAGAATTTTCTGAGGCCTAACCCTCGGATGCCTGGCTTAGCGCCGGAAGAATTTCCTGAGGCCTAACCCTCGGATGCCTGGCTTAGCGCCGGAAGAGTTTCCTGAGGTTTAACCCTCGGATGCCTGGCCTAGCGCCGGAAGAACTTCGGGAATCAAAAGTCACAAGAAGCAACCAAGAGCTAAAAAAAAAAAAAAAAAGAGGACGAGGGCGAGATGAAGAAATATTCAACGTGCATTAATTTTCAGGGCCGAGGCCCATACAATTGGGCAAAACGCCGACATACAAAAATAAAAAAGACAATGAAAGGTACAAGAGGTCAGCTTGGAGGAACTCCCGGGTCGGGAACGCCGGGCTCGTCCGCGGGAGGTAGGGAAGCAGCAGGAGAACCAGCAGGCGATGGCGCCGGAGAGGAGTCCAGGAGGGAGATCTCGCTCAGGTCAACTTCGGGATACTTAGCCGACACCCTTGCCAGGCCCTCCTCGAAGCCCAAGGTGAAGGCTTCGGCCCCCGCGTCCGACGCGTCATGGACAAACTCGTCAGACTGGCGATAGGTCCGCACTGCCTCCGACATATCATGGGCGAACTCGGCGGACTGGCGATAAGCCTCTACCGCCTGACGCCCGATTTCCGCCCTCTTCTCGGCCAGCTCCGCCTCAGCTCGCTCCATAATCTGAGCCTTGGCCTCCAAGACCTTCGCCACAATCCGGCCTTCGGCCTCAGAGGAGACCCTCAGCAGATCAGCCTGAGCCTCTTTATGCTTCGCCTCGGTAGCAACCCGAGCGGCCTCGGCTTCCTTCAGGCGCGAACGGAGCTCTTGGACGTCCGTGCATGACTTCTCCAGGGCCGACTCCAGTTCGCCTAGTTTGGCTTCAAAAGAGCGGATTCGGTCGCAGGCGTTGTCGGCAGACCGCTGGGCCTTCTCCCACCGCTCTCGATAGTCCGCGATCTTCCGGGACTGCTTTTCAGCCCGTTCCTCCGCCTTCTTGACCCTGCTTTCGAGGCCCGAGGCGGCTTTGAGTTGCTCCCGAGCCTCTGACAGTTGCTCCTCCAGGGCGGCGAAGCCGAGTGCCCGCTCTTCGGCCTCCCGGAGCCTCGCCTCGAGGTCCCCAGTCGTCCTGCCTGCCGCAGCCCGGCCTCCCTCTTCCATTGCTTTCAGCCGGTCCTCGGCCTTCGCCAAAAGCCCCGCCTGTTCCTTGTAGCACTCCTCCAGACGGATCATGTACTGGGCGAGCTAAGAAATAGGAAAAATAAGGGAGTCAGGCGGAGAACAACAGAGCCAATAAATGGTGAAAGACGGCCAGAAGAACACTCACCGACATGAGACAGACGCAGCTGGCGGCCCCAACGTCAGAGACATCCAACTCCCGGACCCGCCGACGGTCCTTCTCCAGCAACACTGTTTCGATGAGATTTCGGGCGCCATCGGTAGTGAAGGCAGACCCCGATTTCTCCCCGGAGCCGGATGGTGGTTCTGCAGCCTTACCCTTATCCATCGCCTGGGGAAGAGTCCGGCTGATCGCGCTCGGGGCGGGGGTCGCCCCAGGAATTGATAGGGTCCCGCTCGGCCGGGGCCTCGGCGCGTCCCTCCTCGAGTCATCAGGAGCCGACCGAGTCGAAGGCCGGGTTGGGGACCGATCACGTCCGACCCGTCCGTCTTGAGCAGGCTCAGATGGCACCTCCGGAGTAGCGGCAACCTTACCACCGGAGGGCTGATACAGCGTCAGCTGCCGGTCGGTGCCCACGACATCTCCCTGACCGGTGGGCCCGGACTCGTCGGTCGGCATCGGAGGTATCTCCTTACGGGACTTCTTCGCCGGTGGGGCCCCGCTCGGAGGAGCTCGTTTCCTCCTCCGGACTGCTTCCAGCAGGGACGCCCTACCAACAGCCTTCGACTTCACCGACCGCATGACGTCGTCGACCTCTGCAAGAAGGACGGGATGGTCAGGGACTGAGAAACCGAAAGGAAGAAGGAACGAAAGAGAAGAAAAGAGCTAAAGAAACGATGGCGGACTCACGGTCGGTGGGGACCGAGCTCAAACCGACGTTCACCAAGGTATCCTCAGAAATAAGGCGGCCCACCGGGGGAAGCTGGCCCTCGGCGACCAACTCCTTCAAGGCGGCGACGCCCTCGGATTCCTCCCTCGACAACTTCGACAGGCCAATTGGGGACTTCACCGGCGTCCCCCAGATTGCCCTGATTTCCCAGGAGGGGTCTGCATCAACGAAAAAGAAGCGCTCCTTCCAGTGGTGAATGGAGGTAGGACCCTCCTTGACAAGGCCGCACCCTCGCCGCGCTGCGAAGCACCACCACCCTTTGTCCTGGGGGTGGCCGCTCAGGCCGTAGAGCTCCCAGAAAACGTTCAAGGTGGCGGGAATCGCATGCAAGCGACAGAGAACCTGGAAGACCGTCAGAGCACGCCACGAGTTCGGCACCAGTTGTGTCGGTGCCATTCCTAAACCCCGGAGCACCTGTAAGACTAGGTCTGAAGGGGGAAAGCGGAACCCGGCCTGGAGGATGCCCTCATTGATGGCGATCTTCCCTCGAGGAGGATGAGACATCCTCTCCTCAGGCCCTGGGAGCGTGACATTGCAGGCCTCGGGAAGGTGGTACCGAGCCACAAATCCGTCTAAGTCCTCGGCGACCAGTTTTGACTTGATGCTATCTGCTCCCACTTCGCCCATCCCTAATGGCCAATCTACGGTCAGGACGGGGTCAAGAAGGAGGGAAAGGCCGGAACGACTGGGGTGCACTAGTACAAAAAGAAAAAGTATGAAGAGCTCAAAGTAGAAGAGTGGGAAACTCACTTGAAGAGGAGGAAGAACGGCTCCGAGAGCGTCAAAGGAAAAGCAAGCGAACGTTTCGGCGGCAACAATGGTAGCGCAAAGGAGAAACTCGAAAATGTCCGTAAAGAAGAAGACGGACGGGGGAGGGCCCCCGATTAAATAGGCGAAAGGGCAAGTGACACCTCGATGACGCCAGAAGACGCCTGGCCGCCGAAGGGTCGCTCGCACCCCAAAGGCGAATCGACACCATTAAGGAAGGATGTCCGCCGAAATCCTCAGGTTGCCAGGTCAGCAGCAACCGCCATACGCCATAAAGAAGGCGGGAAGCTTGAAGCGCGCGCGCCTCTCCGAAGGATGGCGGCAATCTCGAAACATCACTCCCTTCACCTGTTCCCCTTCTGGTTCCAGGCTCGGAAGCGGGGGGCTACTGTTATGGGGGAATTGAGCCGCCATGCCCCATGTGATCGGCACGCGTATCCAGGAAAGCTACAGCTGCCCTATGATCCAGCACTCCGACCCCGAGTCGGACCTCCTCGGCTCCGCAGCCCGACCCCGGGTCGGCTGCCCTATGATCCAGCACTCCGACCCCGAGTCGGACCTCCTCGGCTCCGCAGCCCGACCCCGGGTCGGCTGCCCTATGATCCAGCACTCCGACCCCGAGTCGGACCTCCCCGGCTTCGCAGCCCGACCCCGGGTCGGCTGCCCTATGATCCAGCATTCCGACCCCGAGTCGGAGATCTTTTGATAACGACAGGCTATTCTCCAGAGGCACGCCGCGGCCTCCTGCTCCACTACTCCCTGCAACGGCTGTACCCGATGCTGCCCACGATCTCCTGTATCAACCGTACAAAGCGGAGCTCCACTACGCCCTGCCATGACCGTACCCGGCGCTGCTCCACGACGCCCCGTAACGGCCATGTCAGTGGCCATTCTATCGTGCCCCACGACGACAAACCCCCCTGAGAGACCTCCCAGCCAGGTATATATGCGGCTGGGGGGAGAAGGGGGGGGGTAAGCAATACCTCCCAGAGCACTCTCTCCCACTTGTGATTATCATCTCTCCTCCTCCAATCTCCTCTGACTTGACCGTCGGAGGGCCATCACCACCCTGGTGGTGGTGCAAGGCTTGTTTGCAGGTTCCTTGGCGGAAGGTGGAGCGCAACCAGCACCAACCAAGACAACTCAGGCGGAACCCCGTTCACACCGTCGTGTCAATCGTTCTCGGTTTGGACCACCAGCAACAGTAATATAATATTGTATACTATAGCATAATAATTTACTATAATATTAAATTATTTAACATAGCATATCATGTATTATGATATAATGTAATATAACATTATATTTATAGTATAATAAATAATAAACTTATAAAATATTATAATTATTAGTATAAATTAATTTTTTATCCTTCTGATGACCATTTATCTATCTAAAAAATTTTCTAGCTAGGTGATAAAATTGGTTAAATAATTACTAATATTTATTTTAATAAATTAATAAATTAATTTATTTTTTACTTTTTTTTCTTTTCTTTTCTTTTCTTTTTCTTCTTTTCATTTTCTTTTCTTTTATTTTCTTTTATTTTTTTTTCTTTTTTTTTCTTTTCCTTCTCTTCTTTCTTTATCTTCCTTCCCGAAGCTTCTCCCCTCTTTACTTCTTTCTTTCTTCTCTTCCCCTCTCCCTTCTTCCTCCCTTGCCCCACTTCTCCTGCATAGTAATGGAAGGGGTGATTAAGCTCCCGGGAGGGCCAGCCGAGGCCGGTGGCACGACGACGGGAGGGTGGGCGGTGAAGCCGGAGACGAAGGTGAGGGCATGGATAGAGTGGACGGAGTGACCAAGGGCAGCGGGGAGAAAGGAGGCGGCTTTGAGGAGGGGGATGAAGGAGAGGCGGTCAGGGGAGGGGAAGTGGCAGGGAGGGAGAAGAAGTGGAGGGCATCGGGGGCGGCGGCGGGGGAGAGGGAGAGGGCCTTGAGGGTGGCATTAAAGAGGGGGAGGGAGGGGGATGGGTGGGAGAGGAAGAGGCAACATGATGGAGTGTTTTGGGAGGAAAAAGAGACTTTGAAATGGAGGTATTTTGGTCAAAAAAAATAGCTTCCCGGCGTAGCCTAAAAGTGCTTTTTCGGAAAGCTCCAGAATGGAGCTTCTCCTAAAAAGTTGTTTTTAGCTTTTTGAAAAAGCTGAAAGAGCTTTCCGAAATTTTTACCAAATACCTATTTATAGGAACCTATATCAGTGTGACTCCATCAACATGGTTTCTTCTAGCAAACATACATAGATCAGGGTTATTGAAACACATCCTGAGCTCAGGTATTTGATGGACATTGACTGAAATGTCAGTGGCAATATGTTCAATTTGACTTATTGATCTCATATTTAGATGCAGACTACCATGCTCTTTACCTCGATCTTTGGATTCTGAAGGCTCTCCAGAGAAATATTCAGCCTTATCTTTATCATAGACCATGACATTTTGAAGGTCAGCCTTCTCAAGAATTTCAACAATTGCATACTATAGGTGTTTATCGACATATTTCTTTACCATATGTTGTTATCTGCCAAGTTCAACATACGATATGCTGGAGCATGTTATGACATGTGGTATCAATCTAAGATTATAGAGACAAACCTCTCAACTTGCTTTATCATTAATATTGAGGATGCTTCATGTTGTTCCATAAATGGCTAAGAATAGTGCCCCACTTGGCTTGTGATAGCTTCCTACTAGTTCGATGATTGAGCATCATTTCTCCTTCATGGAAGCATCTTAACAACAACCCATGTCCTACTAGGCATGCTTAAAAAAGGCTTATTGGCATCTTTTTCCTTAATTTTGGTGCAGTCATGTCTTACAATTGCAGGGCATACTACAAGTATTTAAAATCGGAAAGAGGTAAAAGTGGTAGTAGGTCCTACTGTCTTGAGCGTTTAGAACTTTCACCGTCAAGGCATTACATTCTCAAAAAGGGGTAGCTAGGCTACTGAATTAAGCTATGAAATATAGAATATGAATAAACCAATACAAGACAATAAACAAAGATAAGTGTTGCTGCCGATCCTGAGATGCCAATGTGGACGGTCTCTAGGGACCTGCGAGACAACAATGAGGGTAAGAGCTCGTCGGATTGACTCCGGCCAGGCTCTCTGATGTTTAAGTTAATAATGTCATTATTTTCTACATCTATTTTGTAGTACTAATAAAAAGTTCTCATTAATTATATTGTATGATTATATTTTGATAAGTAGCCATATTAAATAAGAACCTTACTTATTTTTTAAAATAAAGAGCCCTATAAGTAACATTATTATTATGGGTGTCTACATGACTAATGGAGAGCTTTACAAAAATAGAGCCTCTATTTTAGTGTATAGTTATAGATGTAGAGGAAAAACCTCTTGATTAGTGTCTATTTATTTATCCTTTGACTTAAAATGGCTAAGCTATAAACAAATATTGTTGGCCTCATACAAGATATGATATGACTAGGTTTTAAGCAATTAAAATGGTTGCCAAAATATGAGGAGTGGATATAACGATCCAGGAATTAAAATATGAGGAGTGGATATAACGATCCAGGAATCAAAATATGAGGAGTGGATATAACGATCCAGGAATTAAAATTGAATGTGGTAACCGTGAGGGAAAAGAGTGGTTAGAGTGGTGTTAACCGAAGAAGTTCGGTGTCAACAAAGAAGAAAGACAACTATCCAACTGTTAGTGATTTCAGAATTTCAGAACACCTATCATGCTTTTTATCCTTTTAACTTTTAGTTTCCACCCTCTTGTGAGTGGATAGGATCTCAATAATGGAAGTCTTTGAAGGTTCAAAGTGGTAGGATCTACCACTACTATTTCTCCACCCTTTCCAGATTCTTCTGGCAAGTCTCACTAGCTCTTGACAATGTGATGATATCATGCAACTGTTTTGTCATTCACTGAGAAGATTCCACGTTGAATTTTTGGTTTTCAGGGCCATGATCTCTTAGTGGGATAAAGTGGTTTGCCCGCTAAAAATTGTTGCTCCTCTAGAGTTATGAGATCTTCCAAGCTCTACTCAATGATATGAAGCAATTGGAGTGCGAGGTTGCAGCGGTGGAGGCAGAGACAGAAGTGGCCCAACATATTTAGAGGCTTAAGGCCATTTTGTCTTTGAGATCTTTTTTTGTTGTGGGTCGGCTTAAGACGAACTCACAAGGAGGAACTTTTTTTACTTTCCATTTTATCTTTGAGGTTTTTTCTGTAGTGGGCCTTTTTTGGGCCGGAATTTTAAGCGACCGTCTCAGTCGCCTGAAAATTGGGCTGGCCCTGGGTAGAGATCTTCACCACTAAAAGTAGCTACCATAAGATTTTGACTAAAGTTGCTATATATATATATATATATCTATAACTTACTAGCTCTTCCGATCCTACTCTACATGCACTCGCATGTATAATTTTACTAGTTTAATTTTGAAAATTTCAAGCTATACAGAGTTACAATTAAACTGTTGAACGAACGTCAAGCTGGGCCCGTCTATATTCCAAGCCCCAATATTCGGGTCCGCTTGGTAAATAAAGCTTCCGGATCCACCAGCCCTTTACCGCGCCCAACCTGTCATTGCCGATCACACGTGGTGCCTAGGACCGGACGTGGCGCGCGGTGCTCGAATCCTTAATTCCGAGAGTGCCCAGAAGAATTAGGAAAAATAAAGGCGGAAAAGGAGGTATGGAATTCGATTCGACTCGCCGCCCTCTACTTTAGCTTCCCCTCATACTGCTCTCTCACGTCAGAAAAATCGTTCCATGGATTCGTCTCCTCTACTTAAATTCAAGTTCGATAGACAGGTAACTCCACCGTCCCTTCCTCTTCGAAATCCCCTGCAATTCCCCTTCCCAAATTTGGGAAAAAACCCTCAAACGCGATTACCGATTTGTGTGCCGTGCTCTGCGATCCATGTCGAGCTCGGGCCGTGCGTTCGGTAACGATCCCCCTCATCTGCGGTCGATTCGTATGTTGTTCCGTCCGATTGGATCCTACTTCATCAGATTCCGATGCCTTCTCTTCTGTTCTTTTTTTACTACCGTTTCGTGATCCATTCGATTCCTTTCTTGTGGTATTTGTTCATTAAAATGGTTTTCTTTTCTTTCCTCTTGCTTTCCTGATTGAGTTTGCTGGCTCCAGTTTTAGCCGCACTTGTGTTGTGGGATTGAGTTCTCTCCTTCGATCTCTCTAGAGTTTTATATGGAAAGTGGTTTAGGTTTGTTAAATGATGTGTTCTGGTGTTTTTTCTTCTGTTTCTTCTTTTATCTGGTTGTCCTTACAGATTTTTGCTTTCGGTGGAGAAATTTCTCGTAAAACAATAAATATTTTCTTGATACTTTCTAGCTTGCATGCTTTACTTTAGCAGGATACTCGTGTGCTTTCTATAACCAGATCATTAAAAAAATATTTTGATGAATGGAACTCAACACTTTTAAAATTCCAGAACATGGGGAAGAAGAAGATTCCGCTATTATCTATTTAGCATTAATTATCATAAAAGTCATGAATGTGACAAGTCATGAGATCATCCTCTGTGACTTGTTATAAATATAAATATACTTTGAACTATGAAGTTGGTCCACAGTGCACCTATGGGCAATATTAGGTGCAAATTAAGATCAACCCGCAATGTTGTGATTGTTACAACTTGAGTAGTATATGTTTATGGTAAGCTGGTGAAAAAAGAAGAAAGATATGATTTACAAAGGTCATAGGCATATTATTCTTTTTACTGATAATTTGTAAGATCATTATGGAGGGCTTTAGGAATTGAAATATCTACATATAGGAATATTCATATGAGATGGCTTATGATATGGATTTTGAGTGAAGGTGGATTGAGTGGGTGAGAAAACTGAACTATAAATGCTTAATCCCTAATGTTGACGAATTGCTTCCAAACTTTTACTTAATCGGTGGATTTGTTCATTGGATAAAGGAATGAGGACAAGGGCTTTGCAACTTTCTTTTTTTCATGATTATGCTGGAAGTGATCAGTTAGAGGTTTGTAGCTTTACTGGATATTTTCATTACGCTGATGACTTTATCCATGTATTTGGGTTATTTAGTTGCCACTCCAATGAATGACAAAGCTAACATTTCGATCTGGTTCTTTTATTCTGAATTGATTTTAGGGTTATGAGCAATTTTTTTAGAAGTTTTTTTGATGAGAACCAGTGTCTGCCGTGCCGGTACTGAATTTCGGACCGGTTGCCTGGCGGCACTGATTGGTACGGGCCTGTGCCGTGCCGGGCCTGTACCGACGCAGTAGAAGAGGCGGGGGAGAGAAAAAACGGGAGAGAGGAAAAAAGAGAGAAGGGGGAAGCTGAGGGAGGCCGGCGGAGAGCCAGCGGAGGGTCGGGGAGCTACCGCGCGGAGGAGGCGGAGGCCGGAGAATCGCCGCACGGAGGAGGCGGAGGCCGGGGAGCTGCCATGGAGGAGGCGGAGGAGGGGCTCCACCTCCGGTCTCCTGTTTCGTTTGAAACAAAGGCCTAGAGGGGGGCTCTTTTATTTTTGCGATTTTTAAGTGAAAGTCGGCAAACCCATTGTTGACTTTACTTAATTCTTTTTCAATGGGTTTGCCGATTTTCAATTAAAAATTGCAAAAATAAATAAGGCCCCTTCCGAGCCCCTATTTCGAACGAAACAAGGGATCGGAGGTGGAGCCCCTCTTTCGCAGCTCCCCGGCCTCTGTCGGCTGGCCTCCACCTTCCTCTCTCCTCCTTTATCTCCCTCTCTCTCGCTCCCTCGCTCTTTCTCTCTCTCTCTCTCTCTCTCTCTCTTTTTCTCCTTTTTTCTTCTTCTCCTCCATCACCAGTCTCGTTTTCGTTGCTGGAGCAGTCCCAGTTCGCCGCTGGTACGGCTTCGGACGCCCCGAATTGGGCAATTTGGGATGGTTTTTCCGACCACGATGAGAACTATATTGGGCAAGTGAGTAACTTTGTTGCTGACTTGTTGGTTCATAATCCTTACACTGTATTACTAGTGGGAATGTTTCCGAACTGTTTTTTTTTTTTTCAAAGCAATATTATGCCAACTTTCAATTCATAGTATAGTCTTCATTAGTTTTCTCCATTAAACAATGTCTCCGCTCTTAAACTAGACAAACTCTTCCTCATCCTAGGCATGGTAGGGTTAGAATTCTTTTTTAAACCTCATGTATGGGACTCTCCCTTTGCCACTCCCCCGACCCCACCCAAACTTTTATCATTAAAGTTTTTTAGTTCAGCTCTATCAGTTTGATGATCCACAACTATTTGTGTATAATAGGTTTTCTTGTAAAAAATAGTGATAATTAATTTTAAACCTAAATATTTTAAATATAGTTAAATTTGCCTAACATTCAAAATCTTTGGGCAATATAACTAGTATTTTAAAAAAAGTTGAGTTATATATATATATATATATATATATATATATATATATATATATATATATATATATATATATATATATATATATATATTGGGACTGGGAAGAAAAGCAATTGGATGATATGGTAAATTATTGCCTTTTGGTGCAGAATTATGTAGTTGTAACATTTTTGGCCTTTACCCTAATGCACTAATCATTTCGATATAATTCTCCATGAAGAGTTTTTGGATGGGTAAGCAAGCAGAGAGATTGAAGCTAGGGGATCATATATCTGTTTCTTTGAGAATGATTTGACATCTCTCAAGGTCAATAAAGGATTCACAATGTAATGTTTATTGAGCTCATAAAGTTCATCCTATGGAAGAGGATCTTTTGATTGTAGTTCCCCCTCTTTCAATGTATTCAAGGATTTGACCATTGAATACCTTGGAATTGGAGCACCTTCTATTAAAAGAACTTATTCACAAGGACTAAAAGGAAGTCCACAACATAAACTAAAATTTTGATGTAATCAATTTACTTGTTTATTATTTTTTACATGGCTTAAGCAGGGGCATACTCCAGCATACATGTATAGTTTTATGAATATGCTATAAATTTAATGTATTTTCATGGATAAAGAGGGAAGAGTAGCCCAGTTTAGGAATTTACATGCCAATTTAATCACATGGAGTTTAAAATGTTTTGATTTTGCAGTTTCATTACTTGGAGGTCAGTTTATCTATTTCAGCATCTTAGGGGCCAAATTGATTGGATTGCCTAGTTTCATGAACTGGAGGTTAATTTACCCATTTATGACTTAAAGGTCAGTTTACCTTGTTTGAAAACTAAGAGATAAATCTTACTTGATTTGCTTAGTTGAACAACTTGGAGGTCAATTTAAATTAATTTTCCTAGTGACTTGAAATTTTCTTTGCAGTTTAAGGGCTGAAGGTCACCATGGCTGGTTTAAATTCTTAAGAGCCTATCTTGACTTGATTTGCATGGTTTTTTTGATGATCTGATGGTCAATTTATTTTGATTCAACTAGTTTAGTGATTGGAAGTTCAATTTGATTTGCTTGGCACAATTTGGGGACTTGGAAGTTAGAATACATAGCTTAAAGACTTAAAGTCGCATTCTATTTAATTTGCCAATTCAGATTTTACGTTTGGGTTGGAATCTTTTTAAAAATATTGTGGATCTTTTATTGGAGGTAAGCTGACCTAAAGGTGAAACAAGCAATTTCCCTAAACTTTAATTCCTTTAGAATTGGGTCAGCAACAATGGTGGAAGCATGAACTCTATGTTATTCATTCTTGGAATTAGTTCCTAAGATCTAGGTCTAAGAACTCCATGCTTTGATTCCTTTGGAACTAAGAAATAGCCAAGGGCAGAGGACACAAGCTTGGTATTCATTCTTTTACAGATAGGCTGTAACCAAAGGCTAAATTCATTGACTTTATGGCTTTGTCATGTTAAGAGGCTGCACTGGAAGCTGATGTGAATTCTGTGTTTTTTCCAAGCTATTATGACAAGGCCATGCAGTTCAAACCTTGATTCGCTTGGGCTTAAACATCCTAGAGGATCGAGGATACTCATTCTAACCTTCAACTTTTTGGAGGCATGCCCTTTTCATTACATCAAATTTAGGCCACACCTGCTAGCCAAGACCTTGTGATCTCCATTTCTTAAGTTCTTTACTCTCAGGCTATGAATGAAAGCAAAGACCATGCACTAGTAGTCTTAATTTCCTTAAAGTTCAACCAACCTTGAACTTCAAGGTTATCAACTTCAAATTTCTCTTCTTTGAAGCTGAGAAATCTTGAAGGCAAACACTATGCACTTTAAACTCTTTACCTCTTTAGAGTTAAGAACTCTGCCTTCATAATCGGAAAACATTATCTTTTTTTTTTTTTAAAGGCTCATCATGCACAATTGTGATGGCCATAAGCTTTGTTCATATTTCTCTAAATTCGGTCCTAATCCTAGGCAATGGCCACAAACTGTCTTTCTACACGAGGTGTATCAACATGCTCTGAACTTGATTAGACAATCATCTAAGAAGCTTTGTAAAATGGCAGGCTGCTGCCAAATGGACATGTTACTCCTTAATTGACCCTTGGATCTTTTTGCATTATGACCAGATCAAGTTCTTGATGTTACTATCGCTAAAAACTTTTCATATGATCTTAATTTTCTGCCCACAAAGCACATTTATGGTAAAGATGGAGCTAGAGACTTCATTTATATGGATCCGAGAAAAAAGGGGTTCTCTTCTCCCATTTTATGGAGATTAGGCATAATGCACGCATTGAATTGGTGCATGAATGGGCTTTTGGAGGGTCAAAAATGGGAGTTGATTTAAGGTTTGGAGGTTTTGTTGGAATGGGATTGTGAGATTTGAATGTGGAAGCTTTGATTTTGAGAACCGAGACATGGAGTTTACATTTGGATGAGATTCTATGATCTTTGATGGTAAAGAAATGAAGAAGGGCTTCAGTTGGGATATAGATTCTTAGCTCGAATGGTGGGGAGATAGGGACAATTTCATTAAGGGTGACCCATAGAATAAGATGGAAAGGAGGGCACACTTTCAGGACTTGGGCTAGCCATTGCTTAGGGCTTCATTTGGTTTATATAGGATGTTAGGGTTTGTTTGGTTGAGGTATGTCAGATTACAGGGTAATTTAACGATTCTTAGGAATCATGTATCTGGAAAAATGAATGTGGGAAAAAATAAATTAACTATATTTTGTTGGCGGAAAAATTACTCTAGAAAATGGCATTGGAAAAAGATTATTACTATGCGTAGTTGAAGGTAATCTATTAACAATGCCCTTGAATAAACAATTAAAGTAATAACATCATTTTTGTTCAATCCATTTGTTGGCTATTTATCGCCCACTTATATGAAGGTTGTCAATATGGGCCATTTCAAATTTTGAAATGGATTTACGTGAGTGAATAAATATTTTTAAATTAATTATGCATATATTAGAAAATATATTTTCTATTATAAATAAATTTCAGCATTTTCATTTTCTTATTAATGGCTAGCTAGTGTTCTATTTTGCGTCGGGACCACTATGGGATTGACTATTTTAAAAGGGGGCATTTGTTTGCTTCAACAAAAAAAGCAGATGCACCTTTGTCAAGCAATGACAATTTTTGATTACCCCTGTTCAGTAATCTGGTGTGGAAAAAAAACCACCTCATGGCGGTATTTGTTTTATCTTCTCTCTCAGTAAAATAGGTATGGGATGCACGATTTATTTTACCATCTTTTTCATCCTCTTTTCGTACCAGATATGGTAATCTATGCTAGATTACCCCCAACTGAATGAACCCTTAGATATGAAGAAGCTAGAGAAGTAAGAAAGTTAAACAAAGAAAGTTAAGGGCAAGGTACGCCGTTTCTGTACCGGGCTCCATATTGGTGCTACCCGGTCACTGTGTTGGTACGGTACGATATGGGATTGATTCAACATACCGTATGCTGGTACACCCCTATATCACGTATCGGTACTAAACTGATACTGTATGGTAGGCTCTATACCATCCGGTTTGGTATGGTATAGCGTACCATAGTTGAGAGTGGAGGAACTAAAAAGAGGCCTGAGAATAGTTGGGGACTATGAGGTAAGGGAATGGAACAATTTCTCTTTCTTTGATCTTGTTCATTATTAATTATTTTTTCTAGCACTTTCATACATAGGGTGGCTTGGCTCATTAACTTTGTTGGTTGGCCCTAGTAGTTATGGTTAGATGTCATGCACTGCTCTAGGACCCTTATATATCTAGGACTTTTTCACAATATAGGATGTGGATCCCGAATCATTAAATATATTGGACAAAGTTGGATGGTATATAGCTACTCATGGCACACACTACATACATGGGGTTTTTAGTATGTGCGTGGTGCAGAGCAATAGGGTACAACCCAGTATGAGAAGCTAAAAAAAATTCGAAAAAAAGGGCCTTTGTTAGCACATTGCTAGCACTTGGGAATATGGGCATATATGTTCTCTTGCACATCGACTTTGTGTTTGTTCAATATACATGCTTGCAATCAAGGTTCACTATCTTGATACTGGATCCCGTACTGGTACCATCCTATTGCAATATCAGTATGTAATACAGTACGAGACGGCGAAGCATACCAAGTGTTGGTATAATACGAGACTGTATACCGGTAGGTATGGTACGCTCTGTGCGGTACGGTATACTCTGTGCAGTACGGTACTGACTAGTACAACAAGCCTTGGCATATGTATGGAAACTGTAAATGTCTTCTGCATCACATGCTTTGCACAAGAGAAGTGGTGTTTGAACTTCTGCATCAAATGGAACAAGTGAACACCGGAGGATGCTGGTGATCTCTAGTCATTTCAAGAAACTAGTTTTTGCTTTATTATGACAACATGGTTGTAATTACCATGTTGTAACATGAGATAACCACTTGCACGATGTGGTCTGATTTCATTACATCAAACTAGTTGTTCCACTTAATAATCAATGATTTGGAAGTGGGATCCAATTAGTAGCATTTTGTAAGTGATGCATTTTCATGGCATTGCTAATTCAAATCAAGACAACTATCATGGTATTTCTTAATTAGCTACTTGGCAATGAGTTATGATGGTCAGTCCCATTATTACGGGCCGATACCGACCGTTACAGATTGCAAATAGTTGAAACCGAAAAATATAACTGTATCGTACCGGTTCTGTCCGGTACCGGTACATACCGGCCCGTACAAACCCGTACCGATCGGTACGGCAGACCATGCCCATAACAGTCAATCATGGTTAGGAGCTCACTTGAAAATGTTGGCATGGGCCCTTGGTTAGCATGTCAATTGGGACTCCATATTTTTGTTCTTTGGTATGCACTACAAGAGTTGCTCCAAACATTTGACTTGATGTGCATCAGAAAGTCTTGGACCAATCTGCTCATGAGTTAGGTTGTTGAGTTGTATTTTAGTTACACTTGTGCCTTCCAAAAATGCTGCCCAAGTGGGCATGCATATTGATTAGCACATGCATGGCTCGCTGCATAAGAGGTGTCTGGACTGATGCTCTAGCTAAGGTGGCCACCTGTAATGAATGACCCAATTTGGTTATCCCAAGATGGGCTGAAATTTGACTTTTGCTTTAATGACAATTTCTCAGCCTCAAAACATGTGAACTTTAAGAAAAGAGTTTGTCATAACTGGAGCAAGCGATGGGAATGATTGGCTTTATTACTATGATGTTTTGTATTGAGGCATATATATTTCCCAGCCAGCACATGAATGTATCAACTTAAGAATGACTAGGCCCAAAGCATGTTACATAGACTTACATTTACATGAATTACTTTCCTTAGATAACCTTGCTGCCACTTGGGTTTTTGCTAAGTTAAAATCCTTCTTATGAGTCATCCCAGGTTTTTCTTAGCATTGTTTCCTAAATTTGTTTGTGAATACCCATATGGGCTTTTACCCTAACTACGAGTTGACCTTTTTACACCGAGCATCCTTTTAGGTTGCCAACGAATCTTTCAATGGCTTGTATTTTACTCATGGTACCTTTACAAGTCCCATGTCCTTCACCTTCTATTGTTATATTTTCCTTTTATTCTTATTCACTTTTTTACTCAACATCTCACTAGTTGATGTAAAATATTTAGACGTACTAAAGTTTGTAATGAAATCCCACATTATGCCATTGTGGGGCGGGTAAATGGGCCTATCGTGCATTGTAGCAAAGCAAACATGTTCCCCCTCTTCTAACGTAAAAACACCTTTCATGCCCCCCAATTTGCGATAGCCCAAATAATGGTATTGAATGTCTTCTTGCCCCCAATTCATAAATGATATCTTCAAGAAATGAATTAAAAATTTATCTAATTAGGATTCTAATGTTCTTGGCTTCTTGTTAGGAATGATGATCCCGAGCCTAGGAGCTTTTTGTCATAGTTTCTCTCACTCGTGCAACCTCTTGCATGGAGATGTCAGCTCCAAAAATAATCTTGCTTTTTTTTTTTGTGCTAGGTTGTCATGTTTGTAGTTTCCAATCATCCTGATAATTGTGAGCTTCGAGCTTTTTTTCCCTTAATTTTTTTAGGTACCATCCTTCTTATGGTTGATTTTGGTGAGACAAGGAAGGTAGAGGCCTTTACACTAGCTCATTTCTTTATAATTTTGAGAATTGAAAAGACCATGACTAATAGGTAGCAAATTTCCAGGCCCTTGGTGGCTTGAGTCCTTGGTTGGTGATCCTTAGGTTTTGGGCCATGCGCTTCTTAAGAGATACAAAAGCCTTGCAAATCTGTTTCACAAGATCCTCGTCTTTATGAGGTTTTCCTTTTCCGCCTTCATTCTCTAAATTTAGCAGAATTAGATTGGAGAGCTTTTTATTTTGGCAGGCTAGAGGTGTTTGTTGTTGGAACAGTGACCACCAGCTTAACATCTTGACTCTAAACTAATTTGTTTGGCTTAAGGCCTTAAAGCTTAGCCTAGCAGACTCATTGTTGCTGGTAATGGTGCCTATTCTTCTTTATGATCTTCTTGGTAGAGGAGGACGTAGGGATAAGTTCGCTATATATGCCACTCTTTTTCATACACTTGTGATAATGAATGGGATTGGGGCACCCTTAGCATTGTGGGCTGAAAAAACCTGAACGCTATCCTCCTTTTTTTTTTTTTGGGTACATCTACATGTCTTCTCTTTAATAGAGGGTTTGTTGGGTCTTTTCTCAGATGCTTTTGTATACTTCCCCTTGTTAAAACCAATGATGGAGCTTACGCTCCTTTTAGGATCATTATCAAGAAACACCTACTTATACTAAAGAATAGAGGCTGCCTTGCAACGCAAGGAGGAAGGAACTGGATTCTCCTTTTAAAGCTTTTATAAATTTGCTCTATGTGGAGCCATTATTGTCAACAACATGTTGCTGAGGAGAATAAGTCTCTCCACAATGGGATGTTTAAAAGACACATGAAACTTAATGTTTGCCTATTCTCGTTGGGATGCCATTGATGGCAATAGGCTTTTTTGTACTTGAATCATGATTGAAATCCCTCCGAGGCTTGGGCCAATGGAGTTGCAACAATGCCGAAGGAAGCCAACACCATGTTGAAGGCCACAGAGTTGTGAGGCACTAATAACATTAGCCTAGATCATTGATTGATGAAGGCAGAATTAAGAACCCTTCCCTAAAATGATTTTGTGGACTTGAGTGATAACAATAGTAAAAGAAGATGGTGATGGTATTCCCAGCAAATCCATTAGAAAAAAAAGATAGAGTGAGTGAAAAGATTAGCCAAGTACCGAAAAAGGGTACAAGCATCCCATTGGTTATTCATGCCCCAATATCTTAATTTAATCTATGGTCTTATTCAAAGTCTGTCGTATCGACCGTACCGATGTACGAGTGGGCACCAGTACCGGTATGGTTCTAGTTCATACCGGCTTAAACCAGTGTCGAACCGCTAAACGCGCATAGACACGCTGGAGCGTACGCGGACGCGCGCACCCCCACGTTAAATGCCACAGAGTGGCATTAAACCGGGCGCACGGTTCCCAGCTTGCAGGCGTTGTTCCCTGTGCGGCCGAGCACCCACGCGGGCACTCTTCCCCAATTTAAATGACTTAATAAGTTAGTTTGATTTGATTTGATGATTAGGATGATAGTGATAGTTCTTAGCTATATTGAGGATTTAATTTGCATGATTTTGGCAACATGGTTGCCGGTCTAGTGTCTATTGTGAAATTTAAGATGAAGCTGATCCGCAACATAGAATTGACCCATGATATCAAACTAACCTTTCTACATATGTAATTTTATGGCATATCGTGATCATTTTCATTTGTTATGGACCTTAGTGCAAAGACACAAGCCATGTAAGCATATTTTTTCTAATAATAGTTAATCATGATAACAAGCCCATCTAATAATATATGGTGGTGGGCCTCATCCTTGGTCAGGGAGACAATATTGAGAGTCCATATTTCTCTACTTGGTGTCCACTAAGAATCAAGGTTTGTTGAACCGAGCCGAACCGTTCGGTTTGAGCCATACCGAGCCGACCCGGTGGGGGACTGGGTCGGTTCACCTATTTTTTTCAAAATTGGCTCCGAACTGGGTGGACCGGTCCCAAACTAATAGGAACTGGCCAGAATGAGCCGGGAATGGCCAGAACCATACCGACCTGCTCGTCAACTGGTACGGATCTCGGTACTGGTTCAGCGGACTTTGCTAAGAATTGTTTCAAATATTTGACTTGATATGCATCCAATAGCTTCAACCAACATGCTTATGATTTTCTTTCAATAAATGTACCCTACTAAGAAGTGGATATCGATACTAACTGCAACTAGAGAAGGTGCCTCCAATAATGCCTTAGCTAAGGTTGTTTGGCATCACTTTCACTTTTCTTATTTTTGAAAATAAAAAATAAAAATTTTGTTTCTATTTTATTTCTAAATTTTAAAAATATATGTTTGGTATAATTAATTATTTTTAAAAATATAAACATGATGACAGATGGATGAGGTGGTCATAGTAGTGGCGGTGGTGGCGAGGGTGCTTGCAATATGTTGGTGGTGGCGGCAGTGATGATGGATGATGCAGCACAAGGTGTAGCCAACAAGTACAATGACTAGCTGGACCACGTCAAGCTTTGCAGGAGCTAGCAGATTAATGGGCGAAGACTTCAACGACAATATTTTATTTTATTTCTCCTATGAGCACGCATGTGAGCAAGCAAGATTCAGAGGTTTTCGTTGGATTTTTCTATAAATTTTCTATTGAAGGTTGTATCTAATTTTAGCCATGTTTGTATATATGTAGTAGAATAATTCTAACATATTTTCTTTTTACTTAGTCCTATTTCAAGTATGCTTTTGTCTTGGCTTTAATGGTTGAATTAGGACTCTTGCTCGATTAGGACGCAACAGTAAAGAAACATGCTAGAATTATTCTTAAAAAAAATATAGAAATTAAGCTAAAATTTGATGATGTCTCTAATGGAAAATTTATAGAAAAATCCAGCAAAAATCTCTAAATCTCATTCGTGTGCACACTTACTTACAGAAGAAATAAAATCAAATATTTTCTTATTGAAGTCTTCTTTGACGAATTTGCTAGCTCCTTCGAAGCCTGGTATCATGGTCTGTTGTGCCGGTACTGGACTCCGGATCGGTTGTCTTGCGGCACGAGTCGGTATGGGCCTGCACTGTGCCGTGCCGGGCCTACATCGATACAGTAGAGGAGGCGGGGGAGAGGGCGAACGGGAGAGAAAAAGAGAAGGGGAGAGGGCGGGTGGCAGAGAGCCGTCGGAGGCCGGTGATCCGGGCAGGAGACGGAGGAAGGCTCCGCAGCCAGAAAATAGGCTGGTCTTCTGTTTCATTTGAAACAGGGGTCTGACCTCTTTTTTTTGCGATTTTTAAGTGAAGTCTTTAAGAAAAAGGGGCCATATCCCTGTTTAAAATGAAATAGGAGACCCGACTTGTTTTCCAGTCTTGGAGCTCGGAGGAGTGTCTTCCGCACGGCTCGCCGGCCGGCCGGCACCTCCCTCTCTCCTCCGCTCTCTTTTTTCCTCTCTTTTCTTCTCCTCCCCCTTTGGCAACGAATTTTGTTTCCATTGCCGGAGCTGTCTTGGTCCACCGCTGGGATAGCTCGGTACGACCAGAACTGCTCAGTTCGGAACAATTTCACCGACTTTGCCTGGCATGGTCCAGCTAGTCGTAGTATTTATTGGCTACATTTTGTGCTGTATTGGTGGGGGCATCCACGATGTAGTGGTGGTAATGGTAATGGTGCTGGTGTGGTAGAGGCCATGGTAGCAGCGGCGATTTGGCAGAGGTGGTTGGGGTGGTGTGTAGTGGTGGAGATGATAGTGGTAGCGGTAATGATGATGGCGACGATAGTAGTGGTGATGGTGGTGGTGGCAACAACTATTGTGGCGGTGGAGTTGTATAAGTGGTGTTAGTGATTGTGGTAAAAAATATAAGTTTCTTGTTTTGAAAATAATGAAAGTAAGAATTTTCTACTTTCATTTTCTAGAAATAATGAAAATAAGTTTTAAAAAATAGAAAATGAAAACAAGAGAACCAAGCTTGTTTTTCCCTCGCATCTAGATGGATCCAAGTCTTTTCTACATGTGAGAAGTCAAATAGTGGGAATTAACTTAAATTTTCTTTAACACTTACTCTAGAGTAAAGAATCTATCCAAGTGCTTGAGGTCGTATTGCTGTGGTTGCGATCCTCTTGAGGTCGATGTTAGAATGTTGTAGTTGCATGAGGTCGATCTCCTGTTGCCCTTGCCCTTTCATTGAGTTCGGACCTTTGCCCTCATGTTGAGCTCGGACAAGTCATTGGCTGATGTCCATGCCTAGGTTGAACTAGGACTTCCTCCTTTGGTTGGTTAGGACTTTCTCCTTTGGCTGGCTTTAGTTCATGACCGAGTACGTGGGGCTGCCTAGTCGTAGCTAGAAGTTTCCTCCTTTGGCTGGCTTTAGCTTGCGATCGATTAGGCCGGGCTGCCACTTTCATCCGACCTAGCTATAACTAGGATTTTCATCCTTTGGCTGGCTTTAGATTGTGATCGATTAGGCCGGGCTGCAACTTTCGTCCGACCTAGCTAGAGCTAGGATTTCCTCCTTCAGTAGGCTTTAGCTCGCGATTGATTAGGCTGGGCTGCCACTTTCGTTTGACCTAGCCGAAACTAGGATCTTCTTTCCTTGGATGGTTTTATGCCTGGTTGGCTAGTCCGGGCAGGACCACTTGTAATCCAAGTCTAGCCAGCGCTAGTTTTTCCTCCATGGGTTGATTTTGCTTGCAATAGGTGAGGTCGGGCATACCACTTTAATTCAACTTGGCCACAGCTAGGATTTTACCTCAGCTAGTGTTAAGCTACCACTTATGATTCAAGGGTGGTGGTCCCTCCGTGGTTCCCACCTTAGGTCGGGGGTCCTGTAGTTCTCACACTGCGGAGGGCCATTTTTATAGTCCGCCCTTGAAGACTTGAATTCTTGGGGATATTTGCACGTCATTTGGGGAAGAGTTGAGCTATAAAGCTAGGTCTCATGCATTTAAAACCATTAAAGAGAAATTAGTTTAATGAATATTCAATTCACACATGGCATATGTGTGCATACCTATTTGAAGCCTGCAAGATTCTTTGAAGCCCGGTCTGGCTATCATCATCTTGTTGCCCCTCTTGGGTTTCAAACCCGAGTCACTAAACTCAGCAGATTTAGCTGTTTTGCATGGCAGTGGAGCAGTTGATGTGTTGGATCATCCGAAATGATAAAAATTGGCAGAGGGCATCAAATGTATCCATAATTGCAAGTATGTGATGATGAACCAAGGAAACAGATGCAAAATATGAATAATAGAGGCAGGATTAGGGCAAACAGTGGCCAAAAGTGGAAAAAAGAGCTAGGAGGCTCCGGCGAGGAGCGAAGGGCCACTGGTGGTTCTGATAGTGATGATGAAGAGGGTGACACCCATGAAGACGAAGAAGTAGGACACTTACGGGTGCTCTTGATGATGGTGTATTGATGAAGGTTGAGGCGGCTTGCAGCAGTGGACGCCATGGTGGCTGCAGCGATGATGGTTCTGACCGACATGATGCACGGTTGTGCGTCCCATGCGCACGACACTTGCATTATGGCAGCATGGAGGGGGACTTGCGAACTAGGGATTCCATCATAGTCTCCCAGTATGCCCGTACGGAGAAAAGGTGGTGCTTGGGGGTGGTTACAGAAGAGGAGTCGGCCGTTGAGGTGCTCGTGAATGCATCGACTACAAGACCGTTGCTGAAGATGTTGAGATCCATCGAAGGAAGAAGATGGGATATATTCTCATTTCCTACAGACGGTGCCAATCTGTTGCTGCCAAAAGTTGGTCTGACCTTGCTAGAGGTCTAGAGAGCATTGATCAACTTGCCCATAGGAAAAAAGAACAACAACAGAATTTGCCAAAGCCGATCCGTCCATGGGGCCTCTGATGCTTAAGTTAGACAACTTTGTGGAACAATAGAAAAAAGAAAAGAGAAGAGTGGTGTAGAACAATCTGAGATGCAAATCAAGTACCCTAGGCCCTCTTTTATTGATGTGGAGTCGTTGTCCCACTAGGGTTGGACTCTTTAGAGTCCGAGTAGAAGATTATCTCTTCGCTTTCTTTATCTGGATGCACCCAGAAATAAGAGCCTTCTGTTATGCCATATGTCGGCCTATGATAGGTAGATTGATTTTAGGCCACATCACATGTCTTGGAAATAGGATACCTTAGTTCCCAAAAAATTGGCATGCAAAATGGAGGAAAAAGCATGTATCTTAGAAAGCCGAACTAGTGTGCAGAAAAGAATAAAGACATCTATTTTAAAAAGCTGGCTATTCCCTTTCTCAACAAACTGGCATGTGGAAAGAAGAGATGGGTATTTCAACTATGCTTCTAGGACCATGGTCATTTATTTTTACCTTTTTTTCTTTTAATGCCTACCTTATCTCTTTTGAAAAAGTTGAACTCCCATCTCCGAATTAAATAAGGTGACTGTATGGAAAAAGGATACATATCTTAAAAAATTAGAAACCCTAAAATTAACATCTTATAATATGCAGTGCACATGTCAAGGTCTAGTAGTAATTTTTGTTGACTTGATGCATACTAACTATAATGAATAACAATGAAGCTACAGATCAATTTAACTGACTGTACGTTGTTTTGATTATAAAAATAAGCTTGATGTCCAGTCAGAAATTTATATTACGTTTATATTATGCCTATCCATTTGATAGGGATTCCAGGATGCTAAATTGAGCCATTGACAAAGTTCACACTACATTATCGGCTGGTATGTATAATAATAAAATTCACAATTGAGTGAATACTTGACCAGCTATGTTGGTCCTAATTCTTTGCTAGTTTAGACATGACATCTTTTTCTCCTTGAACAATGTTTTGAAATTTTAGAATTGTATTGCTTCTTCTATGGCTGTACCCCACATATTGATCCAGCAAATCATCATCTTAGCTCGTAACTCCTGATTTCCTATGTTTCACCATTACTTTATCAATAGGCAATGCAATGGTGCATGGATTATATGCTTAATGGTTTCCACTGCCTAACAGTTAGCACTACTTTCTGTGGAAGATATTAGGCATGATTTCATCATTTATGTTTCAGGAATACCTGGGGATGGAAGATGCTTGTTCAGATCTGTGGCTCATGGTGCCTGCCTGAGAACAGGAAAACCATCTCCAAGTGAAAACCTTCAGAAAGAATTAGCAGATGAACTGAGACTAAAAGTAATAAACTGGCCTTTATTTGTTCCTTCTGCCATTAGGTCACGATATCTGAACTGACCCATCCCATGTTTATATTAGAACATCGAACTAAAGTATGCATTTCAAATAAACTTATTTGGTTTCGTTCTTGATATCCATGCTTTATCTGCCTTATGCCCAATTCATATAGACTGTCCACTTTAATTATCTTTGCCATTGCATTTCCTATATAACTTGCTGTTGTTTATAGTTTGTTCTCTCTTTTTTTTTTCTTTTCTTTTTTTCTAAATTCTGAGTCAATAACATTTTCCTCTGATAATTGCATTTTCTGTATGAGTAGGTTGCGAATGAATTTATCACAAGACGATCGGACACCGAGTGGTCAGTTTTTGTTATTCTGATTGTTTTATTTGATGCCTCATACAACTAGTTCTTTTACACAAGCTAGCACTGGGATAAACACAGTGTAGCACATCTGAGCTGATAAAAGAGGTTTCTTCATGATAGATTGTAGCCATGCTAGGTTATGTTTTAATTTGTCAAGAAACCTAGCGAAAAGTTTCTAGACCACATGGACTTCTTGTAGGACTTGCATGAGGAAGAGCTTAAAGTGCTATCTGGCCTGCACCGATCTATCTCTGGATAGGAAAGAAAAAAACCTGGTTATTTTCCAAACTTAAAATGACCAGACAAACTCAAAACACTAATGGGTGGTTGATGAAGTCAAGGTTGGCTTTGACCTTTGTCTCATTCTCTTGAAAGATGTTAAACCTTTTAGCCTTTGTCAGGAACGTGGTCTGATCATTGGATTTCTAGAAAAAAAGAGAATAGAAAGGAAACAGGTGGATGAAAATATTGTCAAACTCCTTATTAGATTGTGTCAACTTACAGTTTTCCCAAAAGAGATTATAGTCTTCTATTTGCATTATCGCCTCATCTACCTATGCACTGATTTATTTAAATCAACTTGTAATGTTGCAGTATTAGTAACTATTTCACCTATAATTTTGTCATGCTTGTAGGTTTCTTGAAGGTGATTTTGATACATATGTTACGCAGATCAGAAAACCTCATATGTGGGGAGGAGAGCCTGAGCTGCTCATGTGTTCGCATGTTCTTCGGTTCGTAACATTTCTGCTGTGAAGTACTGATTGCTTCCAAACACCTTTCACATTAGGGTCTCCATAGCTTTCCAAAGTTTCTCATGAAATAAATGGCTTTCCAGGATGCCAATTACTGTTTACATGCATACTAGAGGTTCTGATGACCTTCAAATTATATCAGAGTATGGTCAGGAGTATGGCAAGGAAGATCCAATTCGTGTGCTCTATCATGGCTATGGGCATTATGATGCTTTGCAGATACCTCTTGGAAGAACAAAGTTGAAATCGTAAGATTTGTCGATCAATGTCATTTTGAGAGTTCGATGAGGGTAGAAGTTAGCAGTACTCTCGTATTTAAAAGGTCGATGATTGTTGCGGCCAGTAACTTGTGACATTACATAAATAAGTGTCCGTATATCTGCTAACACTTTGCATCTTGACGTGAAATTCAGTTCTAATAAATGTGTCTTGTGAAGTTTTCTCTTCCTTTTGTTTATGCATAATTTGTTGCATGTGAGATAGACAATGCTTAAACGAGAAAACAAAAAAGGAAAAGCAAAGGATAAATCGGGGACAGTTAGATGGCATATTGATACCACTAAACATTCATACTTGCATGAACTAAAATACACATTAACCTAGTTTGCAGTGAAGGCTAGATACATATATTGACCAATGGCCTTTATTTATATTTCCTCAATAGTTGCCACAAAGTAATGTGGAGCGACTTATCTTTTCTTTTGTAGCGCGGTGAGAGAAACTTCCCATTATGTTATTCTTGTGACTAAATTGAGAAGTTTTTTTTGGACTTTTGGACTTTGGCAGGTATGTGAAAAGATAAACAGCTATGCACACTGCAGGACTCAGTGGGTTTGCAGCTTATGGTAATTGTAAAGTCAGCGACAAGTTGCAGAAATCTGAATAAGAAATTTCACTTAAAAACTTAAATTCGGCTGTTTGTTCTAAACTAATTTATCTAGCATCTATAATTATCATGCTTCTACCTAATATGGTATGAGAATAATTAGTCAATATATTTCTATTGCTATTTGTTGGTCATGGATCACTCAATCTGAATGAACTACGAAACGGCAAAACAATCACTTTCTTGCTGGTTACTATTAGTAATGGTAGTGTTGTTAAATTTGTTCTGGCAACAAAACTGATTATTTTTATTGCATTTGTCTTCTGCAAAAGCTGTGCCTTGTTCACTAGGTTCTGAAATATTCTAAAACCAAGTAGTTGAAGTGGACATTTTGAAAAGAAAGAAACTATCATTTGTCATGACTGCTACACAATTACCTACCACTAGAATGTGCACATGTAACACGCATGCTTTTTTGTTTTCCAATAAAAGAAAGAGTGAGTTCATCGTAGAGGAAATGTTCAGAAGTGTGACCATATGGTTAATAGCCACACACTCTAAATTACCTTGTACACGTGATCTTGAAATGGTCTTAGAATAGATTTAATTCATTTTTATTTATTTTATTTTTTGTTGAAATATTTATTTTCAAATTATTGGTTGTATGTGGAAGGCATATCATCAGAGTATCACTTCTAGAATGGGTACATGTTTAACTTCGTTCGTGTTATGATGAACCTCTCTGCCTAATGTGCGCGCGCGCTGACGCGTGAAGGTGCCGACCAGACGGAAGAACGAAGACATTGTAGGGGCATATAGATCTCACGATCATAACATCCTTGGGATTTTATTCCTTCACTCTTCCCACAGGTGATATCTCAGGGATAGATGACACCAGGCGTTCAAACAAGCATACATGATGGTAGGCATTTATATTTTGCTTGTTCTTCCCTCCAACACATCGTTGATGATATGGCCCAAAATGAATCAGCCAATCAAGAGGCCATGCATGGGATAACAGAGATTCAGTCTTGTTCAGATTCAAATTCATGGGCTCATGCATATAAGCAAGATCTGGATAGTTTTTCATTAAGCCAGATACTCTAGAGCTCGAATCTAGTGGGACAACAACTCTTCGTCTATAAAAGAAGGTTCAGGTATCAGGTGTGCAGACACATCAAGCACTCTCTATTTATTGCTTTTTTAATCTTCTTGCTTCTGTTGTTACCCAAAGCTCTTTCTGATTTAACATCAGAGGGCCCTCGGTTGTAGTAGCTTCAGCGACCTTTGAGCTTTCCGCTCTTTTCTATGTGCGGAGTAGTCGATGTGCCGCGGATGGTCACCTTCCCGAAGCTTGATTAGCTAGGAGCCTTTCGACCACCAGATTGGGCTTATAGTGAGACAGAACGGCCTGTCTGTGGGAAAGGAAGAACAAGACCAGAAAAAGGAAGCCCAGGAGGACCAACCAGACCGGTAGCAACAGGTAAAACAGGCAGAAAAAACGACCTGGAGTCCCTCGAATCTTATCGCCTGTATCCTTAGTTTGTGGTTGCAGTATCTTCCGAGCATAACCTGCTGGTCCAACCGGTACAAACTTTAACAACAATGGTGTGGAACCTGTTGCCGATGGACAACGACCATTAAAACCGTCCACAGGCCTAGCTTGATTAGCTTGATTATTTAATGAGTCAGATTCAAGTTTAGACCTCTGAACCATTTATTCTACTTGACACATTTATAAATTGGGTCAAATCATGAGCCGACCCACTTAACTTGTTTAAGACTTGTTTAACCCATCTAAATCCAACTTAGCCAGTTTCTATCTTGTTTAATACAACCTGTTTAATTTATTATATCTATTTAAATACATTTCACCCATTAAAAGCCTACTTAACCTATTTAACTATTAAACTTAATTTATCCCATTTAATAAATGAGTTATGTAAATTGGGTTGGGTTATCTATTTAATAAATATGTTAGCTTCGAATATAGAATTTTGATATGTTCAATAAATAGTTTAGAATTGGATTGATAAATCTTTAAGTCTCACCTATATTCAACCCAATATGTATCCAATCTGATCTGACCTAATTGCTACTCATAAGACCAAGTAAGCATTTCAGAAATAATCAAATATTATGAAATTTATTAATCATTTTTATTTTCCTTTTTCTGAAGAGAGATGACACAGACGGGGATGGGGAGGAGGTGGAACTTGGAGATGATGGCGATAGCTTCCTCTCTTTTCTTCTTCTTTTTTTTTAATGGCAGCTAGGGTTTCTTCCTTGCAGTGGAAGGAAGGGAATGATGAAGATTGCTAATTGGTGTTTAATTGGGTTCAATAGGGTGTGGCCGAATGGGGATTGTGCTAGAAAGATTGTGGGCAGATGGGATTTGGTTGGGACCCAAATTGGAATTGGGTTTTGGCATGATGACTTGGTGGCGTGAAAGGGGTTTAAGAATCCTAATGGAACTAGGACTCTAGGAGGTATGTGGCGTGATAAGTAAAAAATAATTATAGAATTGGGTGAAAGATTCTCACTCTCCTCAAATCCAAGGGTTGGCGTGAAGAAGGAGAAAGAGTCTGGCCTTCACCAACTTCTACCAATGCTTGGCGTCACACTAAGGGAAGAAGCGTCTCATTTCTTACAAGAAAAACTCTCAAATAATTTCTAACTCAATTCAATCTTATTCTCTGAATTTTATTCTTCAACCTCTCTTTTATATAGAGTAAGAGGTTGAAAAAATTAAAACTCTTACAACCAGAATTTTAGGACTCCAACTAAACATGGACTCTTTCTAACATTTGACTAATTCAACTACAAATTAAATGAGACTCCTACTCGATTAGGATTCTTCATGGCGCATAGAAATAGAGTCCAAATCAGTTAGGACACTTCCCAAACGGCACATGAACTCATCACACAAGACTCCAAATAAACTTAAACTTCCAAGTTGTGCACGCCCATAAGGGCTTCACGCATGCCACAAAAAAAAGTCTTCACGTACACCCTTAATTTCATCCTAAATTCAGGCCCTTTTGGAATAAGTCAACAAGCCAACAAACAATCAAAGACTCTTCCTAACTTTGGATTGAAAATTCTAGACTTAATGTAACATTGGACACACCCAATGTTGGACCCAAATCCTTAACTCAAGTCTCCTAATAAATTAGGAGTCTTCAATGCCACATGGACTCAATGTAATTTGGCGTTGAAACCCTTGGACCTAATGTAGTTTGGCGCTAAAACTTTTGGAACCAATGTGTTTTGGTCTTGAAACTCTTGGACCCAATGTAATTCGATACATGACCATGGAGATGACTCAATCTCCACGCACACCTTATGCTTGGGCTCATGCTCCTGCATCAATTCTCCTTGCTGAGAAGAACTCGACTCCGTTGAGTTGGGACTGACTTGAAGAATCCTAGCCCAAGTGAACTTGGGCTGCTGCCACTTTGCTGGACATGTGGTTGCGCAGGGATCCGCCATCTGGTGCATGTATGGGTGCAGTCTGGTGCACGTTGGGAGAGTCTTGGTGGAACTGGGACTTTAGGTTGGTGAGTCGACGGGCCACCAACTGGATGGGCATGCACAGATACGGGTCTGATGCGCATGGGACTCGGGTTCAGTGTGCACGGGATGCGAGTTTGGGCGAACGCCAAGAGGCCATGCTACATGCGACTGCTGCGCTTGGTTGCAGCCTTGCGCGCTGGTGCTGGGCGTGGCACCACACGTGGATCGGCTGGGCGCTGCTTGTGCTCCTCACGACTTCTACTAACAATCAATTATCCTCCTTGAAATCGGATGGCATCACCTCTGAATTTTCAAAACCGACTTCTTTCACAACTGATGCGTACATGACATGCATGACTCCAACTTAATGCTGATCTCCTCGAGTCTCCTCAAATAAAACCCTTTGGATTACTACATTTTGAGGCTTCAAATCAGCAATCCGAAGTGGTCGGTATGGCTTGGGATGAGATTCCGGGTTCAGCTCCATCTTGTTTAGCAAATCATAGGAGACAATGTTCATTCAACTCCTGTTGTCGATGATGAGGTTCATTAACTTGTTGTTGTATTCGACATGGGTGTGAAAGATGTTGGTGTGCAACCAATCCACCGCGTCGACTTCTTCCTTGTGGCCTTTCTCCTCTTCTTCGATCTCAGTGGGTTTAGGAGGAACAGCAAATGTCTTCGCAATCTCATCTTCTTCACACGCCAACACAAAGCGCTGGTCTCTGGTGGGGCAAACAATAGCAAAGTTCTCTTAGCCACCGCACTTGTAGTAATCATTTTGGCATCCTTTTTGCAGCATAGGACCTTTTCTTTTTCATTGGCCCTTGCTGCTCCTCGCTTTGGATATGTACCCCTATTTGCAGAAATTTCAAATCTCGTAAAAGAAGGATTACCTCGAGAGAAAGGGACGTCATTGTTGTTGCGTTCTAGAGAGCGTCGCCCAACTTGTGGATTGACAGCGCGAAGCTTTTGTATTTGTGCTTTTATAGCAGCAATTTGATTGGCGAGTTTAGCCAGCATCTCTTCTTCTTGTTGTTGATTGGCATAGTAGGGACAGCCGCTTCTCGACCTCATGAAGGTAGAGTGCCCAAGTTGATGATCGGCATTGTAGAGACGGTTGTTTCTCGTACTCATGATGGTAGAGTATCCAAACTGATGATCAACATTATAGGGATGACCGCTTTTCATACTCACGATGGTAGAGTATCCAAGTTGATGTCGATAGGCATTGTAGGGATGGCCGCTTCTCGTACTCATGGTGATGCAGGAATTGATCGGTTATTTCAATTTCAAAAATAAACCACGCAATAGCACGTATCCCGTAGGATAGTGATTACGGGTGTCGGTCCACAGGGATTGGAGACAAGTTATTTTTTCCTAATTGAATAGTTACTTCAAAGGGTATAAGCTAGAGTAAATGATAAAAACTAAGAATTAATATAGATGTAATAGTATGAATTATCTATGGAGGGAGGTGTTTAGGGCTAGAATCCACCGATAGATTTATATTCGTGACGCTTTCAATGATTGAGTTGTATTTAAGACTTGATTGCTTCCGACTACAAGCCAAAGCAATCATAAAAGAAAATTATAACTAATTCCCAGCATGAATCATCTAAGTCTAGCACAAACCATCTACTCTAACGATAAGCATGACCTGTCTAACCTAGCATGATGCATCTGATCATTAAATCATTAAACATGAAATCGATGTCACATGAATATCTCCTCCAAACCACAAGTGTTGGATTCGATGAAATAGATCAATCTATGTAAAATATTTTATGCAAGATAAATGATTCACATAAATTGGATAAATCATAAAGATCAATTGATAAATTCTTCATCATGCAACACTCTTACAATACAAACTCAAATCAATAAAAATGAAACGAATACTCCTCTATGGCTTCATCAAACCCCTAAACCGAGGTTTAGCTGCTCATGATGCTCGGCGACTTTGATCGGCTTGCTGAAATGCTCCACGCCATCCGTCTCAAGTCCTTCCTTTTTTTTTTTTCTTTCTCTAACTCATCCGCTCACAGCATCCCTCTTTTTTTTTATTCTTCTCGGCACCATAACAAAGCATGCTCTGTTCCTTGGTTCTTCTCACCGTCCTCCCTCCCCCCTTCTCTTTGCCGATGGCTTCTTCATATAGACCCTCTCACCGGTGATGGATCCCCTGGGAGTACGCTGGTGAGGATGCGAATCCCGGATGCTCATCCGATGGGAGCTGGCTGCGGGATTAATGTGGAGTTAAAGAAGAAGGATTTGCCAATTCCATGGGATCGCGGACGGTTGGAATGGCTCAAATTCGGCAGAGGGAGACGGCTAGATGCTTGATTTCATGGGATGCTGGAAGCGTTGATCATGGAGGAGTGATTTCCGGCTGCTGGGAGGTGGAACGGGCGGCGGATGGCACGCGGTTGATGCGCTGGGAGGATCGCTCCGAATGGCCGCTGTGCGGAGGCGGAGATGCAGGCGGATGAAGAGGCGGAGGATCTGGTCGCCGGCTGCACCGCGTGGAGGATTGGAGCGTCGGCTGTGACGCGTGGCTGGAACGGGCAGGGGGCGCTCTGTGAGGCGGGATCACGGGAAGGATAGATAACGGGAGGAAGGAGATAAACAGTGAAACATTTTTAATAATTTTTTTATTTATTATTATATTATTTCTCACTGTTCATATGAACAGTGTTTTTACGGGACACTGTTCATATGAACAGTGAATAAGTGATTCTCCCCAAAATTATTTTTATTTATTTTATTATATTCATTATTTTCCCTTTTTTTGTTTTAAATTTATAAATTTTATATGAAGGCAGGTAAGGAATTGGTTGGGAATTGACTTTGGGTTTGAGGTGGGTCATGATGGTTGACTTGTCCTTGAGCCCATTGTTATTTAAATTTAATTCTTGCTAAGCTGCTTCAGATCGAACTCAACCAGACAAGACTAAAAACAGGACCGTGACCTAATAAAAAGGGTTAATCAAACCTCTACCCCATACAAAATTAATTATAACTTTCGATCGAATCAGTACCAAAATCCATTTAATTATAACCTTAGCTTGACTACAATTCTATTAGGTTACCAAACCGGGTCAACACAATCTCCTCCTTATATGTTTTCCTGTAATTTTCATGAAAGATTGCAATCAAGAGAGAGACAAGTTCAAAATCTGGTTTAAGAAAAGAATTATTTACCTCTTACCATAATTTAAATTTAATTCAATGTTTATTCAATTTCATGGTAAAATATGTATTTATCAGTTTAAAAACATTGATAAGTGCTATGGAAATATAACTAAATTATAAATTATTAAGCACTTATTAGGAACTTCGCTCTGATACCACTTGACGCAGATGGAAAATCGGAGGAGGTGGAACTTGAAGATGATGGCGGTAGCTTCCTCTCTTTTCTTCTCTTTTTTTAATGGTGGCTAAGGTTTCTTCCTTGTAGTGGAAGAAAGGAGATGATGAAGATGGCCTTTTGGTGTTCAATGGGGTGTGGCCAAATGGGGATTGTACTTGAAAGATTGTGGGTGGATGGGATTTGGTTGGGACCCAAATTGGCATTGGGTTTGGGCATGATGACTTGGTGGTATGAAAGGGGCTTAAGAATCCTAACGAAACTAGGACTCTAGGAGGTATGTGGCATGATAAGAGAAAGATAACTATGGAATTGAGTGAAAGAGTCTCATGCTAACTTAAATCTAAGAGTTGGTGTGAAGAAGGAGTCTCACCTTCACCAACTTCTACCAATGCTTGGCACAGGGGCGGCCCAATACATTTGGAGACCTAAGGCGGATTCATTGAATGAGGCATTTTTTTAAATAATAATTTTATTTAATAAATATAAAATATTTTAAAAAAAGATATGAAAATAGATAGCTATCAAGCACATTATTTCAAGGAAGATACATGAATGCAACAAAGACGGATAAAAAGTCTTTTTAGTTTAATATAATTTTTGAATGGAGGTATGGAAAAGTAATTATGCTAAGGAATAGCCCATAAAACTAATTAAATATCTGAGATAATGCTTGGCAGTAATGTTTACCATGTCAAGCAAGAGCAAAATAGGAAAAGGTTATGCTATGGCACTTCATGGTCAAGGTAAAGGAAAGAATTTGTCCAGAAAGGGACCTCTCTATAAGAGAAAGTAGGGTATTATGGGAAATTCACTCCATCTAATTAATAAAAGTCCCATCCCACCATCTCCCCTTCAAGCGAGTACCCAAGCAGCAACTGCAACCTCACAGCACGGCAGCCATTCAATCTCCAACCTCCCTCCTTTTCTCTCTCTACCAACCAAGAGGGAAGAAGAAACTGAGAGGAGAAAATTAAAAGAATCTCCACCCTCCAAGAAGTCCATCTCCAATCCCCCTATCTTTCTTCCTGATGGCCCAGCTGGATCAGGAGTAATGTGAGGGAAGGAAAACCAAGACCAAGACCAAAACCAAAAAAGAGAAGGGATGAAAGATACGAGTGGCTTCAGACGTGTATCAAGCCAACCAAATCCCTCCTCTCTCTTTCTCTCCACCCAAAACAAAACTACTGTCCCCAACTTTCCAAATTGCCCCTCTGCAGGCCGAAACTCTCTCCACGTCCCTTTCATCAAGGGGGACGACCCGTAGCCAGCTCCTGTTTCCATTTTATATGGGGCATTTGCTTCCTTTTGGTCATTGGCTCGGGGCCTTTGCTTCCTTGGTCATTGGCCCGAGGCCTTAGGCGACTGCTCGGGCCGACCCTGGCTTGGCATCACACTAAGGGAAGAAGCATCTCACTTCTTACAAGAAAAACTCTCAAATAATTTCTAACTCAATTCAATCTTATTCTCTGAATTTTATTCTTCAAAATTTTCTTTATACAGAGTAAGAGGTTGAAAAAATTAGAACTCTTACAATCAGAATTTTAGGGCTCCAACTAAATATGGACTCTTACAAATATTTGACTAATTCAATCACAAATTAAATGAAACTCCTACTCGGCTAGGACTCTTCATGGCACATGGAACTAGAGTCTAAATTAGCTAGGACTCTCCCTAAATGACAATGGACTCATCACACAAGACTTCAAATAAACTTGGACTTCTTAGTTATGCATGCCCATAAGGGCTTCACCCGTGCCACAAAAAAAAGTTTTCATGTACACCCTTAATTCCATTCTAAATTTAGACCTTTTTGGAACAAGTCAATAAGCCAACAAATAATCAAAGACTCTTCCTAACTTTGGACTGAAAATTTTAGACTCAAGACTCCTAATAAATTAAGAGTCTTTAACGCCACATGGACTCAATGTTATTTGGCATTGAAACTCTTGGACCCAATGTAGTTTGGCGCTGGAACTCTTGGACCCGATATGTTTTGGTGCTGAAACTCTTAGACCTAATATAATTTGGTGCATGACCAAAAAAAGGACTCAATCTTTACGGACAGCTCATGCTCGGGCTCATGCTATGCATCAAGAGATATTTTATTTTCTATAAAAGCTGAGACATCCAGCATACTGTTTTTCTATCTGTTCTTTTTAAATGGCTTAATTAAGTAAATTTATAATTAAGAAAGTTAATGGCTAATTTTTTTCAAATCAAAATTTTTAATAAAGAAAGTTCATAAAAAAAAGAAAAAAAAGATTCAGACCAGCGACACAAAATGATGAGGAAGAATCGAAAATCACTTGAATTTACGTCGTTGTACAATCCTGACGGCATCATCTTTTTGGCAGGGTGCTATCGTGTGCTGCCGTGGGTCGTATAAATGGAACGGTGCGTTTACACTGGAATATCTGCTTCACACTACTTACCGACCGAATTTGGTGCGAAAGATGTTTTTGGACTGTTCCCCTGACGGCCTTGGCCGCTCTGTCAACTTCATCGTATACGAAAATAAACTAACGTTTCTACAAGCGTCAGTTTTATTATTTTATGTATAGTTTGTCCATCAGCCATGCTTTCATTTGTATGTCAGTATTGTCACCCGTCTTCATTTTGAAGAAAAGTCCAACTTACCGGCTCCAGTTCAACAACTGATCTGGATTGCCGGATGTCATTCTAAAATAGTTGGCTGGCAAGCACCTTGACCAACATGTCTTTGCGTTCTACAAACACTATTCGTTGTTGCTCATTGATGTGTTGTTAAATTCTCTTGCAGCAAAATTTCTATTATCTCTGAAAATACATGAAGAAACCACAATAAAACGGACGCTCGTTACACTACTCCTTTTTTCTATTCTTTTGGTGTGGCTTAATTATGAAAGTTAATAATTAACAAAGTTAAATTCAGTGGTAGTTCGTTCAAATCAAATCAAAGCTAAAAGGCGGAAAGATTCGTAGCTAGCAGCACAAAATAAAAAAAGAAGAATCCAAATTATCTATAAAGGCCTTTAATTGAGAAGAAGAAGATCAAAGTAGTAAATAACAACATAAATGGTTGGATTACCTTGATAGGAAAGGTGCCACGAGTTTCATGGCCTTTGGAATTGTCGTTTATCCGTGTCCATCCAGAACTCTTGGGCATTAATTTACACGGGACATTTGCCTTTAAATAGGTACAGGTATAGTTAAGTCTCTTGCTTCTTCTCATACTACAGAACAACATTTTATACACAAGCGAGATATATTCTCTTAATATCAGCTATATTCTGACGTTGATGTCCTCCGCCAGATTATCAAACTATCACGATACGATGACATCGCGACAAAACGTCCAATGAAAGCGGCTTTGCGTGCGTAGCTTTTATTCGCCTTCTTTTCAACTCCAGCGACGGTTTGACCGAGGTTATTCTAAGCTCGCGATCACATGTTTTTTTTTTTCAAATGCAGGCATAAAGGAACTCCAGCTAGGAATGAAAATTATAAGCTCCTCCACTATTTCATTTCTTCCCACGGGCACGCATCCAGATTTTGAAAGAGACCTGAAAATATCCCCTCTTCCTATTGCTCTTCCCTCCTAGTTCTCTGGTTGAGATTCCACAATTTGGTCCCCCTCTTCCTCTTCCTTTTCCTTTATCTACAGAGAGTGAGAGGAGATGGGAACACTGCCTCCCAATTCCATGGGCTCAGGAGAGAAGTTTGAGAACGATCGCATCAATCATGGTGCTGATATGAATGCTGGAAACTCTCAAGAAACGGGAGTCCCAAAGCTCGATGCTGGAGCTCTCTTTGTTCTCAAGTCCAAAGGTGATGATTCTCACCAACCATCATATTCTTCTTCTCCTCTACTCCCTCGGCATTCGGCTTGTCTTCTCGACCTTCTTGCCACAAGCATGCAAACTTTGCATATACTTTTGATGCGAATAAACAGTATTGGATTAAAGAAACATCACAATGATTGCCGGGGATTCTCTGATCAAATTAATTTACGATTCTTGGAAATTTTGTTGTTTACAGACCACCAGAATATTCCATAGGGTTATGCTGTATCAGTCTTTGACAGATATTGGCCAGTCCTCCATGATACTTGTCATCCTTTTAGAGATGGATGGCAAACAATAGATAGAAGAGCAAGGGAGCCATCTTCGTTGTCAATTTTATTTATTTATTCACTTTATTACCTTCTTTCCTCAGCTCATGGTTCAGAATTTTCATGTAATAACTTTATGTGATGTCTATATGATGGTTCTGTTCTTTTTCTTAAGAGAGAGAGAGGGAGAGAGAGAGAAGCATGGATATCAGTGATCCTCATTTGTTTCATGTCCTCTGTCCTTATTTCCTTTTCCTCGCACACAACTTTCTGGCATGCTGTCCGAACGCAAACCAAGCACTTCGCTGTTGTTTTCACTTTGCTATCACCAATTCACAGTGGTACCAGCAACAATATTAAGTGGCCGTGGGTTCCCACCACTTAGCACTATTCAGCTTTATATTTTTAATTTTGCTTTCTATTTTCCATTAGAGAAAGCAATTGACATGATAAGCTACATATGCTTAATTGCTTATGCATGATTATGCGAATGTGTAATCGAGACAGGTTCATGGTTACACTGTGGCTACCATCTGACGACTTCAATTGTGGCGCCGGCTCTGCTCAGTCTGCCGTATGCTTTCGCATCGATGGGTTGGGCGCCCGGTGTGCTTTGCCTAGTGATGGGAGCTGTAGTCACCTTCTACTCCTACAACCTCCTCTCCATGGTCCTCGAACACCATGCCCAGCTCGGACGGCGACAACTACGTTTCAGGGACATGGCTAATGATATTCTTGGTAATGAGTCTCACCACATATATATTTATATATAATGTAGATGATTGAATGCGGACAATTTACCCTAGTTTCTAGCTTGACTGCATCAAACAATAGCCATGCATAAACAACCTATTAGATCTTATTTAATTATTTAATATTATTTTTTTGGTTGGAAAAGTTTAATAATTAAAGCCTTCACTCTCAACTAGTTTATTTTAGTCCCATGTTGGAATATTTAATGCAACTTGAGCTGTATTGAGCACATCTCCATTTAGTGGACTCTAGTTGGATGCATAGGCATTTGGACTGTTCAGCATGCGCCTAGCTTGATTGGCTGGAAACATGTGTGAACGTATGCCAGAGCAGCTGCATTGGACGTGTATTTAATATTTATAGCCAGACTGGCTTTTAATTAAGATAGCTTATAGAAGACTGGCTATAATGATCTCGTATCTTTACACTTTTCTCTCTTTTGCTACTATTTATCCCCATATTTTATTTAATTTAGAAAGGATTATTTTCAAGTAATTGAAGGAGATAATCAAGTCGACTTCTACATACTTGTGCTATGCTAGGGAGGAGTCTAGCTGAGCCGCCGATTAGTTGTATCTTGGAAGGATTAAAGTGTAAGAGATGTGTAGTAGTTGTCTTACCAGAATGCCTAACATGCCTCTAGTCTAGGTTATACTCTATTCTATTTTAATTTTTAAATTATTTTGAAACTTTTTTAATTTATCAATATTTGGTTTTTATGCATGATTTTAATTATATAAATTTTTGTTTTTCTAACTTATTTGCGAATTACCTTAAATAGTATAAGAGCATTATTAGGTTAAAACAATTTATATGTTTTTTGAAAATCACGTTAGTTTAATTTTTTGTAATTGATGCTAAAGTAAAATTGCTCTCCCAAGTGCAGGAGAGTCGCACAAGTAGTATAACTCGAAAGTCCGAGGTCGAATCCTCAGGGAACGGTGTAAGTATTATTAGCGTAATTTCAGATGTAATTTTTAGTTGATTTTCAGAAATCAAAAGCAGAGAATAATAGGTAATTAAACAAAGTTCAAGAATATGGAGATGGCTAGGGATCCGGAATCCCCCTTGATAATATTACTTTCAACAAATAAACTCAACGATTTTCGATTAAGGATTAATTAGATAGAATAGTTTTAATCATGGAGTATACAATCTGAAAATATGAATTCAACATCTAAGTATTTATCGTGCCGGTTACGTCTACGACAAATCAAACATCGAAACAATCCATGCATCAATATATATATAAACCATAAAAGATCTATTTAATAAATAAATATTCAAGAATTCAAAACATACCAATGGATATAAAATAATTAGAATAAAAGTTTAGAGTATACTTGATGAAAGCAACATGACAAGGATTCATCCATCACCCTTTGCCAAAGGATTAGCAAACCATTACAAACATCAACATCTCTCCCTTTCTCACTCTTTTTTTTTTTTTAATAACAGAAACAGGGCATCCCCTGTTTCTCTCTTCTTCCTTTTTTTATTCCAATCGCAGAGGCCTCCACTGTTCTTCCTCCTGACTCCTTTCTTCTTCCTCCCCTGTTTGTGTGTGGGAATGAAGCACCACCTCCCAGCCGACCCCTCCCCTGTTTTATACAATGAAAACCTCCCCAAAAACAAGATTTTCTCACAAATTAAAACCAAAATTTCCAAACTAAAGATGCTGGAATTTTGCTGGGAGGAGGATGTCGTCCGGGATGCCCATCTCAGCTAGCCACAGATGCCCAGTCGCCGGATCCGGCTGTGACGTCGGGAGAGTGCTTGGATTGTGGAAGAGGCGTGATGAGGAGCGGACGCTGGCTGAAGATGGTAACGGAAGATCAAATCATGGATCCGGGGGGTGATCTTGGGCGCTGTCTTCGGCTGAGACGAGGACTCCGGAAGAAGGAATGGGATCGCGGACGCTGTGGAAGAGGCGGACGGCACGGTCGGCTGGGTATTCTGGGATGCAGACGCGGCAACGGAAGCTTGTAGGGGATTTGATGCGGGTCCGGAAGAAGGGGATCACGAGCTCGAACGATGTGGAAGTGATCGCGGGCGGAAGAAGGAATGGACGTGTGAACGGGTGAATCGCGAATGCTAGGATCAAGGAGGAAATTGGGCGCATGGAATGGGGATGATCACAGAAGCTGGTAGCAGGGCCTTGGACCGGACATTGATCACGGGAGAGGGAGATGCGCGGACGGCTGGTAGGCACGGGAGAAGCGGACGACGTGGAGGAGACTCGTTGATCACGGGATGATTGCTAATGTGGCCACTTTCTTCCTTTTGGATCTTCTCGGCTTGATAAATCTAAGCCCTCGGATGTCCCATTGCGCATTGCCTTAGGATGGCTGTCATATATCCCTCGAGTGCAAGTGTGCTTGATGAATGGTGGGTTCGATCAGACCATGACGAGGTTGGGCGTATGTGGTTTAAGTTGTGCATTTGTCTAGGCCCAATTTATACTAAATACGCATTGTAATTTTGATTTCTGATCACCTGCACCCAATCAAAAATATAATATTAAATTAATGATAATATCGTTATCCGTTGGCAATAATACTAATTTAAGTAGTATGTAGATCGTACTTTTGTACTCTCATCACACCCCCCAACTAGCTTATTGCTAGTCTCTAGCAATTCAGAGTAAACAACAACATGAGAGTACAAAAAGTGTTGGTTGATCCTTTGATGTTTTATTAGAACTAATTGCATAAAATTAAGATAAGTGCTCACTTTCGTAGGAATCACGATTACACTTAGCACGTGCAACAAGCCGTTAAACCCTTAGGTTACCCTAGTAGACGAGTGTTGTCTCGTGAGAGTTTTCAGGGATGTTACCCACAAACATCATGAATGATATGACATGGGATTCTAATAAAAATAAATCCTAAGCTAATACACATGTAATTAATTGATATATATTTTCTAGCATGGCAACTATCAAAGCAAGAAAAATATGATTATGTAGTGTGCATAAAGTTGCATGACTTTCTCAGAGTACTAATACCTCCACCACAACAGGGTACCACCTGAGTTTTAGGTGCACTACTCAAGTCCACAAATATTTTCTACAATTTATTAGAACCTGATCCATCACATTTTCAGAATATCACATGTTGTCTAAATTTGTCAAGGATGGTTCGCATGTAAAGAAAGAGCTATCAATCCCAACTAAACAACCCGGGTACACAGAGGTCCAACACAATGGAGTCAAACCAGTCATTACCACATGTCACTAGGTTCAGTCCGACCAACCCTATTCATGCTTATTTTTATTTTTAAACACATATGACGATTACAATAGTCCAACCCCATTAGGCTCTAGTACGGTCCATATAGCGAGCTTTCAGCCAATGACCCCTGATCCAGTTGGCTCAAGACATTAGGTGAAACACCCCTCGGACTTAATTGCTCGAACCAGACTACGCCACGAGGCCAGACTTGTCATCATAAGGATTTTTTTTTTTTTGGTTATCATGCAAGAAAAGAGATGGTAGACTGAACCATATAGATATTTTTATTATATATGTGACTGCATCGTGACTATAGGTCAACCAAGGTCGGATCATAAGGCACTTAGGTGATCTAGCCAAGGTATTCAACTTCTATCTTTATGTGAAAATTAAATCATGAACCTTTTAATACGGACAAGGATACTCGTACTTCTTTTACAGATATGGCTTAATAAAAATGTATTAAACAAATGTGAAGTCCTGAGGCCTTCCTATAATCATTAAATACATGTGCGGGGATCTAATAATAGGTCTCTGATCAGTCATAGTACGCATGTATTCCTTGCCTTAATAGTTGCACAAACTCAATATGAAAATACATGTGCATTTGCTTAGAAAAGAATGCAAATTTTTTTTTTAATCAAAATACTTCCCTCCCCCAACTTAAATATTGCATTGTCCTCAATGTAATAGATACAAGAAAGCTATAATGAAAGACAGTAGAGAAAATAATATTGAAGAGAAGAGGAATACCTTGAGCTGTTGATATCCAGAAAATAAAACCTACAAAACTAGAAAAATAATCCTAACTAATATACACATACCTTTGCCTTCATGCTCAGTCATAAGAAGGCTCCCCCAAGGAAAAGGAGTCCTCTTCATCTGCAAAATTCTCAAGAAAAGGTTTTAACCTATGTCCATTTACCTTAAAAATTCTACCATCCCGTGGATTCTCAATCTCAACCGCCCCATGTGGAAAAACAGTTTTTATAATGTAAGGACCTGTCCATCTCGATCGCAACTTACCAGAAAACAGATGTAAGCGGGAATCATATAAAAGAACTTTTTGCAAAGGTTCAAAAGATTTTTTTAAAATTGATTTATCATGTAAGATCTTCATTCGTTCTTTGCAAATTTTAGCATTGTCATAAGCATCTCTGCGAATCTCATTAAGCTTGTTCAATTGCAATTTTCTAGCTAGACCGGCATCTTGTAAATCAAAATTCAATTTTCTAATTGCCCAATACGATTTATGTTCTATTTCTACAGGCAGATGACACGCTTTTCCGTAGACTAGCCGGTAGGGAGACATGCCAAGAATGGTTTTGTATGCAGTCCGATAGGCCCATAATGCATCTGATAGTTTCAAGGACCAATCTTTTCGTGATGGATTTACCGTTTTTTTCTAAAATACGCTTGATTTCCCTATTGGCTAATTCTACTTGGCCACTAGTTTGCGGGTGATATGGGGTAGCAACTCTGTGGGTGACACCATACTTTTTTAATAATATCTCAAAAGGCTTATTACAAAAGTGTTTTCCACCGTCACTAATTATAACCTTAGGCATCCCAAATCGTGAAAAAATATTTTCTTTATAAAAACTTCAGGACAAGTTTGTGATCATTGGTCCTACAAGCGACAGCTTCTACCCATTTGGACACATACTCGACACCGACTAAAATGTACTCATATCCAAAAGACGGTGGGAATGGGCCCATAAAATCGATGCCCCAACAATCGAAAATTTTGATAATAGTAATGGGTTGAAGAGGCATCATTTGCCTACGAGTTAGACTTCCAATACGTTGACATGGATCACATGTCCTGCAGAACTCGTGGGCATCTTTGAACATAGTAGGCCAATAGAAACCACATTGCAAGACCTTTGCGGCGGTTTTCTTAGAAGCAAAGTGTCCACCACAAGCATCAGTATGGCAGAAAGAGAGTACGCTTTGTATATCATGATCCGGTATGCATCGTCTAAAGATTTGATCGTTGCAATATTTAAATAAATAGGGTTCGTCATAGTAATAATTCTTTACTTCGCGCAAGAAAATTTTTCTATCTGTCGACCCCCAATGTTCTGGCATCTGGCTTGTAACAAGAAAATTTACAATATCTGCATACCATGGCATACTAGAAAGTGCAAACAACTGCTCTTCAGGGAATGAGTCCTTGATGGAAAATTGTGGCACTGAATCATGAAAAACTAGCCGTGATAAATGGTCCGCAACCACATTCTCTACTCCCTTTTTATCTTTAATAGTGATGTCAAATTCTTGGAGTAGAAGTATCCATCGTATTAAGCGTGGTTTGGCCTCTTTCTTATCCAACAAATATTTTAGTGCCGCATGGTCCGTGAAGATAACAATAGGAGCACCAAGGATATAAGAGCGAAATTTATCTAAGGCAAATACTACTGCAAGCAATTCCTTCTCGGTGGTAGTGTAATTCATTTGAGCATCGTTTAAGATTTTGCTTGCATAGTAAATGACATATGGCTTATTATCCTTGCGTTGTCCTAGGACAGCTCCTATCGCATAGTCGCTAGCGTCGCACATAATCTCAAAAGGTAATGACCAATCAGGTAGTCGCACGATGGGTGCAGTGCTAAGCATAGACTTCAACCTTTCGAATGCCTCTTGATAGGTTTCAGTCCAATTGAACGGTGTATCAAGGGATAGGAGGTTACATAATGGTCGAGCTATGACACTAAAGTCCTTGATGAACCTCCTATAAAATTCGGCGTGACCCAAAAATGATCGAACATCTCTAACCGTCTTGGGTGCAGGTAGCTTAGCAATTAAATCAATCTTAGCTCTATCTACTTCCATGCCCTTCGATGAAACAATATGTCCTAGGACAATTCCCTTTGGTACCATGAAGTGGCATTTCTCCCAATTCAATATCAAATTCTTTTCTATACATCGAGCTAAGACTGCTTGTAAATGTGACAAGCAATCATCAAATGAGTCACCAAAAATGGAGAAGTCATCCATGAACACTTCCAAAAACTTCTCGTTCATGTCTTCAAAGATGCTGAGCATGCATCTTTGGAATGTTGCAGGTGCATTACACAACCCGAATGGCATTCGTCGGAAAGCAAATGTGCCAAAAGGACAAGTGAAGGTAGTCTTCTCTTGATCTTCTGGTGAAATTTCAATTTGATAATATCCCGAATAGCCATCGAGAGAACAATAGAAATCATACCCTACAACTCTCTCCAACACTTGGTCTAGGAAGGGTAGAGGAAAGTGATCCTTTCGTGTGACCAAATTCAGCTTTCGGTAGTCAACACACATGCGCCAACTCATCGGGACACGAGTTGGAACTAGTTCACCTTGTTCATTTTCTACCACCGTCAAACCCGACTTCTTAGGAACGACTTGAGTAGGGCTTACCCACTTGCTGTCGGAAATTGGATAAATAATACCCACGTCAAGCAACTTGAGGACTTCTGCCTTAACCACATCTCTCATTGTAGGATTCAACTTTCGTTGCATTTGCCTTGTGGTTTTGGCATTGTCCTCCAAATATATCCGGTGCGTGCAAACTAAGGGGCTAATTCCCTTCAAGTCGGCAATAGACCACCCTAAGGCTCCCTTATGATTTTTTAGAACACCAACTAATTTTCTTTCTTGGGTATGATCAAGTCCAGACGAGATGATTATAGGAAAAGTGTCTTCGGGTCCAAGAAAAACATACTTAAGTTCCTTTGGTAAGGGTTTCAATTCGAGCTTGGGTGCTTGCTCACGGGATGGTACTATTTTCACCTCTCGAGGCGACAACTTCTCAAATTCCCTTACTTTTGGTCTCCACCCAGTGACCATCTTGATATCCAAATTATCCACAATAGGTGTGACTGACAAATCATCATCATCGGTTCCATTAGGACACTAATCAATTAAGCTATCATTGGATGGGTCGTTAATTGCTTTAGCTAACAAATATTCTTCTGCGATGGTTTCAACCCAATCAACCTCCTTACTCTCTTTGGGATCATTGGGTTGTTTGCACACATTAAAAAATATTCAGTTCTAAGGTCATGTTACCAAAAGAAAGCTTCATGACGCCATTCCTACAATTAATCAATGCATTAGAAGTTGCAAGGAATGGACGTCCTAAAATGACCGGAATCTGAGACTGTGAGTTCGAAGCCGGATGTGTGTCCAATACAATAAAATCGACAGAAAAGTAGAACTTGTCTACTTGGACTAATACATCCTCGATAATCCCCCTTGGAATTTTAACTGACCTGTCAGCTAATTGCAAAGTGACGGAGATTGGCTTCAACTCACCTAAACCAAGTTGCTCATATACAGAATATGGCAACAAATTCACACTCGCCCCTAAATCTAACAATGCTCGCTCTATCCTAAAGTCACCTATGATGCATGAGATGGTTGGGCAACCTGGATCTTTATATTTAGGGAGAATATTGTGCTGCAAAATAGCACTCATATTTTCAGTTAAAAATGCCTTCTTCTTAACATTTAATCGGCGCTTAACAGTACACAAGTCCTTCAAAAATTTGGCATATGAGGGTACTTGTTTAATTGCATCAAGAAGAGGTATGTTGATCTTTACTTGCTTAAAAAGCTCAAGAATTTCAGAATTAGGTTCGAGCTTTTGCAACGGCTTTAACCGTTGTGGAAAAGGTGGAGGAAAAGGATATTCAACTTTCTCGGTAGAAGTTGGGACCTCAACTTCTTCTTTGTTCCTTTCATCGGCGTTGGGAGCATCAGAATTAGAAGTGACCTGCGGTCTCAATGGGATGGTCTGATTAATGACTTTTCCATTACGCAAAGTCATGATGCTCTTTGCATGTTCTGTATGCGAACTAGAAGGAGCCGTATTATTACTACCGTGCACTTGTAGGTTAGGTTGGGGTTGAGCTGGAAGCTTACCCTTCTCTTGGGTACTTAGGACGGTAGTCAACATTGACAATTGATTCCTTATGTCTTCAAAATTTCGAGTATTTTGAGCATTGATATTAGCTTGACCTTGTAGAAAAGTTTGTATGGATTGCAAGGTATCCTCGATATTTGGCTTTTGAGAGGGTGGTGATGCAAAAGTAGGATGTGCAGGTGGAGGAGCTGAATGGTGTGACTGTTGAGGATGATCATTTCTCCACCTAAAATTTGGATGATTCTTCCAACCAGGGTTATAGGTATTCAAGTATGGATCGTTATAAGGCTTTTGGTAGGAGTTCATAGCATTTGCTTGATTGTGCAAGACTTCTTTGAATGCCGGTATGGTGGGACAATCTGTAGTAGTATAAACCGACATATCGCAGATACCACAACACTCGTTTCTAAGCTCTATAGTCTTGACAGGCTCAACCTTCCTAAGCTCAATTTCTTCTACCTTCATAGTGAGGGCTGCCATTTTAGCGTGAAGATCATCCTCAGTTCTGAGGTTGTAAAGGCCTCCCTGTACAGAGCTAGTAGGCTTAGGCAAAGACTTGTTGTTTCTATCCCCGTTATCCCAAAGTTGGGCAGTCTCAGCAAGGGAATCCAAATACTCCCATGCCTCATCAGGTTGTTTTTCTAAGAATCTACCATTGCACATGGTCTCTACAAACTGTTTCAACTGTGGAGATAAACCTTCATAAAAGAAGCTAATGGTTCTCCAAGTTTCGAATCCGTGATGAGCGCATGAGAGAAGAAGGTCTTTAAATCTTTCCCAACATTCATAAAATGTTTCATTATCTTTTTGTTGGAAATTGCTGATATGTCTTTTCAAAAAGTTGGTCCTTTGTGTGGGGAAGAACTTCTTTAAAAATTCTCTCTGCATATCTTGCCAAGTTCTTATTGATCTAGGTCGCAAAGAGTTTAGCCATGTTTTGGCCTTATCCTTTAGAGAGAAAGGAAACAATGTCAACTTGAGGACATCCTCGGTGACGTTTGGCACTCTAAATGTATTGCTCAATTCTTCAAAATCCTTTAAATGAAGATACGGACTTTCGGACTCTAACCCATGAAACTTGGGCAGCAATTGGATTACCCTTAGTTTGATGTCAAAATGTCCTACATTATCAGGAAAAATTATGCATGAAGGCTGACTAGTCCTAGCCGGTTGTAGGTATTGTCTTAGAGTCATAACATGGGGTTCCCGTTTTCGATTGTGGTGACTCCCCGCATCTTCATTTAAATCAGCCATCTCACAAGGTGTGAGATACTGCGAAGGAATTTCAGGGATGTGTCCTAAGGGATGATCTAAAGTTGTACGACTTAATCGACCGGTGTCGTCCCTATTCCACTTTAACATGCAAAATATTTTTCTCTTTTTTTTAAAAATAAATATAAGTACCAACTAAAGATACCCTAAAACGAAAATCTATTTACAATCAAACATGCAACAAAACATTACACCTCAATTTTTAATATTTTTCTTAAATTTCTAGACAGCTCCTAACTGGTTTGAAGAGGGCACCTAAGCCTCCAATCCGGTCTAATGAACCGAGTTGACCAGGTAAGCTCCCAGATAAGTGGAGGGGTCACGATGCGTTCGCAAAGGTTCCACTTAAAATCCACTTGCCTCGAACAGATGAACTGTCTCCCTTATAGGGACAAAGCTTGCCTAGACATCAACTAAGCCACAGAGCGAAATTGGTGCAACTTTCGGTGGTCTTCGTCTTATTGAGCTCGAATGTCCTTAGGGGCCAACGTCTAGTTGATTTTAGTTAAGCTTAGGATATTTATGCACTGGGGTAATTTTTGGGCTAAGGACGAGTGATGAAATCCCGACCTTATCTTTTTAAATGGGTTCAGCCCTTAGAATATTTTATGCTAATGCCTTATACTATATGCAACAATCAAGAGATTTTTTTTTTAATGTTTTATGACATGACATTAAATTTCATTGAATAGGTGATCAAGCAAATTATTTATTTTTTTTTAAAATTTTATGAGTTGACGTTTGAAATTTGAATTCTGAAATTTGAAATTTGAAATTTTAGGTTTTTTCTCTCTTTTTTTTAAAAATTTTTGAATAATCACCCTTGATCTTTTCTTAAAGTTTTTTTTTCTTAAATTTTCAATTAGCAACAAGGGTTAATGAGATATGATAACAATAAAATTTTGATTCTAACAAAAAATTAAATGCAGAAAATTTAAAATAGAAAGCAGCAAGGTTTCGTATTAATCTGATGGTCTTAAAAATGTCAGAATGTCAATCAGACCGTGCCGATTATCGAACAATGTGTCTTGCACTAGCTGACCAAATTTGAGTCAAATCAGACGGCTAATTTCTATGATATCAGAGTTTGATGCAGACTGTGCAGGGAATTAAAAATAGTAGTAAAGATTTAATTTTTTTTTTCAAAAGAAAAATACTAACTACTAAGGTAAAAATTAAATCTAAAATTATACTAATAACTCAGCCGTTCCCCGGCAACGGCGCCAAAAACTTGATGCTAAAGTAAAATTGCTCTTCCAAGTGCAGGAGAGTCGCACAAGTAGTATAACTCGGAAGTTCGAGGTTGAATCCTCAGGGAACGGTGTAAGTATTATTAGCGTAATTTCAGATGTAATTTTTAGTTGATTTTCAGAAATCAAAAGCAGAGAATAATAGGTAATTAAACAAAGTTCAAGAATATGGAGATGGCTAAGGATCCAGAATCTCCCTTGATAATATTACTTTCAACAAATAAACTCAACGATTCTCGATTAAGGATTAATTAGATAGAATAGTTTTAATCATGGAGTATACAATCTGAAAATATGAATTCAACATCTAAGTATTTATCGTGCCGGTTACGTCTACGACAAATCAAACATCGAAACAATCCATGCATCAATATATATATAAACCATAAAAGATCTATTTAATAAATAAATATTCAAGAATTCAAAACATTCCAATGGATATAAAATAATTAGAATAAAAGTTTAGAGTATACTTGATGAAAGCAACATGACAAGGATTCATCCATCACCCTTTGCCAAAGGATTAGCAAACCATTACAAACATCAACATCTCTCCCTTTCTCACTCTTTTTTTTTTTTTAATAACAGAAACAGGGCATCCCCTGTTTCTCTCTTCTTCCTTTTTTTATTCCAATCGCAGAGGCCTCTACTGTTCTTCCTCCCGACTCCTTTCTTTTTCCTCCCCTGTTTGTGTGTGGGGAATGAAGCACCACCTCCCAGCCGACCCCTCCCCTGTTTTATACAATGAAAACCTCCCCAAAAACAAGATTTCCTCACAAATTAAAACCAAAATTTCCAAACTAAAGATGCTGGAATTTTGCTGGGAGGAGGATGTCGTCCGGGATGCCCATCTCAGCTGGCCGCGGGATGCCCGGTCGCCGGATCCAGCTGTGACGTCGGGAGAGTGCTTGGATTGCGGAAGAGGCGTGATGAGGAGCGGACGCTGGCTGAAGATGGTAACGGAAGATCAAATCATGGATCTGGGGGGTGATCTTGGGCGCTGTCTTCGGCTGAGACGAGGACTCCGGAAGAAGGAATGGGATCGCGGACGCTGTGGAAGAGGCGGACGGCACAGTCGGCTGGGTATTCTGGGATGCCGACACGGCAACGGAAGCTTGTAGGGGATTTGATGCGGGTCCGGAAGAAGGGGATCACGAGCTCGAACGCTGTGGAAGTGATCGCGGGCGGAAGAAGGAATGGACGCGTGAACGGGTGAATCGCGAATGCTAGGATCAAGGAGGAAATTGGGCACATGGAATGGGGATGATCACAGAAGCTGGTAGCAGGGCCTTGGACCGGACATTGATCACGGGAGAGGGAGATGCGCGGACGGCTGGTAGGCACGGGAGAAGCGGACGACGTGGAGGAGACTCGTTGATCACGGGATGATCGCTAATGTGGCCACTTTCTTCCTTTTGGATCTTCTCGGCTTGATAAATCTAAGCCCTCGGATGTCCCATTGCGCGTTGCCTTAGGATGGCTGTCATATATCCCTCGAGTGCAAGTGTGCTTGATGAATGGTGGGTTCGATCAGACCATGACGAGGTTGGGCGTATGTGGTTTAAGTTGTGCATTTGTCTAGGCCCAATTTATACTAAATGCGCATTGTAATTTTGATTTCTGATCACCTGCACCCAATCAAAAATATAATATTAAATTAATGATAATATCGTTATCCGTTGGCAATAATACTAATTTAAGTAGTATGTAGATCATACTTTTGTACTCTCATCAGTAATCTTAGGTTTTGATTTACATTTAGAAATTTAATTCTCTCTGTATATGCTGAGAAAATACATTTCCACATATTCCTCCGTAAATCAAGTATTAGATACTTGTAGAATCAATTTCTATCAGTTCTGTATTCTACAAACCTCACTAGATTTCAAAAATTATTACTATTTTATATTGTTTTATGTGCAAAAAAGCACTTGTAGGTTGTAGCAAACACCAACCGTCTTGATTAGACATCTGCAACTTCCTTGTTCCATCTAAAATATTATCTTGTTGTTATAAATTCTAGAATTTTGATAAGCGAAAAGCTATTTCCAAGAAATACTTCCAACATCATCGTAAGCACATTAACAGACATGAAAGATCTAGAAGATGCCACTGTAATTCTCGAGATGAAGTTAATCAAATTCACCAGACAGACAGATAGCTCTCTCCCTTTCTTATTCCATCAAAACGATGCTCAAGCTATTTGAGTATTATGATGTTTATATCCACTCCTTATGACCCTAGTGTATATCTCAAGAAAAATCTTGGTGAAGCAATATCATATTTTAAATATTCTTAGATTGTAGGGTTAGTTCTCTGTATAGAAAGCTGGACTAGATATGATATTGCTTATATTGTCAGAAGATTGACTAGACATACGAATAATGTTAAAGTTTGTTGAGGGTTGCAATGATGCTAAATCGACTATTGATTCTCTTGATATCAAATCTATTACTAGATATTCTCTTTTTCTCAGCAGTGCTACCATTGCTTAAGAATCTTCACACAAATGAATATATCTTGAAGCACTATAGAGGCCAAACAACTTGCTCTAGATACTACTTGTAAAATGGTAGTGTGGATCAAAAATCTCTTATCAAAACTTCTTTGATTTTAAAACTAATTTCTCCAATCATCATGGTAGTAAAATAACAATTAAATTGATAAATTAAAAAGAACTCAAAGATGAACCGGCACATTCCATTGAGACATAAGTTTCAGAGATATCTAAATACCATGTTGTGATATAACTAAAATTTGGCAAGTCATAAAAGGAGCTTGGTAGACTGATTGACCAAAAGACTATTTAGAAGTGGAGTCCTAGAATCATCATGAAGGATAAAAGAGAAAGAAGATATTGCAAAACTCTCATGCCAACTTAGTAGAGAGACTCAGCTTTATATAGTCTGAATGTACATCTGTTGATTACATTTGAAAATAGAAAAACTATTGTTTACAAAGAATGTATACCAGAATTTCTATAATCATGAAAAAATATGATTTGGTTTGACATCCTACAATCATGGGTAATAGGGAGGAGATTGTGCCTTGAATGAGGATGCTTTAACCGAATCCAAATCTTGAGAATTTTGAATTTTGAATTTTGAATTTGATCCTCATGGAGGAGATCGTGCCTTGATCGAGGATGTCTTAATTGAAACCATATCTAAACCCAAATCTGGAGGATTTTAAATTTTGAATTTGATCCTCATGGAGGAGATCATGCCTTGACCGAGGATGCCTTAATTGAATCCAAATCTGGAGAATTTTGAATTTGATCCTCATCATGCCCCTACAAGATCAACGGGGAGGAGATCACGTTGAGCTTGATGCGGAGATGAGCAAAACGAGTCGAGACCAATGGTTTGGTGAGACCATCAGCTAGTTGGTCTTTGTTGGAGATAAAACGAACTTCCAAAAATTTTTGCTAAACTTTCTCTCTAACAAAGTGATAATCGATTTCCACATGCTTAGTGCGAGCATGAAAGACCGGATTTGCAGTGAGGTATGTTGCCCCTATGTTGTCGCACCATAAGACAGGCCGAGTGGGGAGAAAAATTTCAAATTCGTGAAGCAAGGATTGGAGCCAAATAGATTCTACAGTAGCATGAGCCACGGCACGATATTCAGCCTCCGTGCTTGAACGAGCAATGGTGGGCTATTTCTTGCAGCTCCAAGAAATGAGATTGTGTCCAAAAAAGATGCAAAAACCTGATGTGGATTTTCTATCGTCGGGACATCCAGCCCAACCTGATGCGTTTTACTGCCATCCAATGAACATCTGTTGGTTTGTGCATAAATTGACAAACCTTGTTAACAGCAAATGAAATATTTGGACGTGTGAGAGAGAGATATTGGAGTGCACCCACGACGCCACGAAAAAGAGAAGGATCCGAAAATGAATTCCCGACAAACAAGGATAGTGGTTGAGAGGATGACATTGGTGAGGAGACCGGCTTGGCGTCGAGCATATTAGTGCGCTGAAGAAGGTTGAAAATGTATCTTCTTTGAGAGAGAAGAAGACCAGTAGATACACGCAACACTTCGACGCCCAAGAAATAATGGAGATCCCCTAAATCCTTGACAACAAACTCACAACTTAAATCAGAAATGAGTTTATTAATTGCAGCATCATCAGACCCGGTAATAATAATGTCATCCATGTACAGAAGAACAAATACAGTAACCAAACCATGTTTGAAGATAAATAGAGAAGTATCAGAACTGGAATTCACAAATCCAAGAGACAAGAGCTGCTCACTCAAACGAGAGTACCAGGCACGTGGGGCCTGCTTCAAGCCATAGAGAGCTTTGTGTAATTTGCAGACGTGGTTGGAAAAATTAGGATGCACATACCCAGTTGGTTGGCGCATATAAACATCTTGCAAAAGAAAACCATGGAGAAAGGCATTCTGTACATCTATTTGGCGAATTTTCCAATGATGTGAAACTGCAATACTGAGAACCAAGCGGATGGTAGTTGGTTTAACCACAGGACTGAAAGTATCATCAAAGTTGATACCTTGTTGTTAGTGATACCCTTTGGCAACCAGCCGAGCCTTCCTACGCTCCATAAAGCCATCAGACTTTTTCTTTGTTTTGTAAACCCATATAGAACCCACAATGTTCATACCTGGGGTAGCCGGCACAAGGGACCAAGTGCCATTTTTCATGAGAGCTGAAAATTCCTCATCCATGGCAGAGCGCCATTTAGCATGCTTACTTGTCTCAGTGTAACAAGAGGGATCTTCAGAGACCGTGCTCATAGCAAGAAGAGCTTTGGGCAAAGGATAATGAACTGTGCCATCAGTAAATGTCTTTGGTTTCACAATATCATTCTGAGAGCGAGTCCGCATAGGATGAGAACGAGGCATGGGAACATCAGCAACGACAGTAGATTCAGGAGGCAAAGGATGTAGATTTGTCGGCAAGACTCAGATGTTGTGGGAGATGCAGAGGAAAAGGAGGGAGACTGGTCACAGGAAGGAGAGACACGTATCAAAGGAGCAGGAGACGACGTCGTCTCATTCAATGATGTGGACTCGTTTGGAAGAGAGGACAACATAGAGGTGGAGGGTGTTTGAGTGTTGTGTAGGCGTATGGGAAAAGAAAGGTGTGTCATTGGTGTGGTAGCAGATGGTTGAGTGGGTGTTGAATTTAGATAAGAAAAGGGGAATAGATTCTCATCAAAAATAACATGCCTAGAAACATACACCTTGCCCGAGGTGAGATCTAAGCATTTATACCCATGATGGTTGTTGCTAAATCCAATAAACACACACTGCTTTGACCGAAAGTCAAGTTTGTGTTTGTTAAATGGGCGAAGGAATGGGTAGCATGCACAACCGAAAATACGGAGAAGAGAAAAATCTGGAGTTTTGTTAAACAATTTTTCAAAAGGAGAAGTGCCAAGAGGAGATGTAGGAAGTCGGTTGATGAGATATGTGGCCATAAGGAAAGCGTCATCCCAATAAGCATGAGGAACAAGACCATGAGATAAGAGAGACAACCCCATTTCGACAACATGTCGATGTTTTCGTTCAATAGAGCCATTCTGTTGAGAAGTATGGGGACAGGTGATGTGATGGTTAATGCCAATATCTATAAAGAATTTGTGGAGAGAGCGATATTCACCATCCCAATCTGTTTGAACTAATTTTATTTTGCAATCAAACAATCGTTCAACCATTTTTTGAAAAGAACGAAAGATAGTTAAGACATTAGATTTACTGGGAATAGGATAGAGCCAAACAAACTTGCTAAAATGATCCACAAATGACACATAGTATTTATTTCCATGAGAAGACATAATAGGGGATGGACCCCAAACATCTGAGAAAATTAACTCAAGAGGAGAAGAAGACTCTGACCGAGACTCACAGAAGGGAAGACGATGACTTTTCCCTTGTTGGCATGCCGAGCAAACACTAGAAATTTTATTTGAGGAAACGGGAAGAGAAAACTTGGAGATAACATGCTGCACAGTTTGATAGGATGGGTGTCCCATGCGGTAGTGCCATGTTTCAAGGGGAACACATTGACAGAGAAAGGTGTGGGAAGAATCGGAAGGAGACACATAGGAGGGGAACGAGTACAAGCCATCCTTAGTCTTGCCGCACAGCAGTATGTTTCCCGTGGCTTCGTCCTTCACCAAAAAATAAGAAGAGTGAAACTCTATGAAGACATTATTTTCATGTGTAAATTGGCTCACAAAAATCAGGTTCTTTTGAATCTGAGGAATATATAATAAATTTGACAGTTGAAAAGAGTGTGAAGGAGAGCTGAGTGTAGAAGAACCAATTTTTGCAATAGTCAAACCTGTCCCATCTCCCACTTGAATTTGATTTGCCCCTGCATAAGGCTCGGAATGAATGCTTAAATTTTGGAGATTATTGGTAAGGTGATTGGTAGATCCGGTGTCGGGATATCAATTTGCGTCAGCAGATCATTGTTGGGCCATGAAGTAGGCAGACATGTTGGGTGCAACACTTTGATAGGCATGGTCAAAACGATAGTAGCACTTTATTGCCGTGTGTCCAACCTTTCCACATACTTGACAAACAGGACGAGAGTGGATGAGGAAGAGCCTCCTCTGCCGCGGCCACCACCACCGCGACCTCTACCACGATTGTTGTTGTGTTGAGGACGGTCGTTTGAAAATGAGCGCGGTTGTGAAACCTATCTACCTCCACGAGAATAGGAATTATCATAGCGTGTGGCCACATTAACCGAGCCAACAATAGTGTCAAAGGCAGAGTTGTGTTGTTCAAGCCTCAGTTCGAAGTGAAGTAAATGGCCAAACATGTCTTCTAAAGGCATTGCATCAGTGCGTGTGGTGATAGAGGTTACAAGAGCATCATAGGTAGAATCCAGACCTCCAAGGAGATAAGAGGTGATTTCATGGTCTTGCAAAGGTTGTCCAATAGCAGCCAAGGTATTGGAGAGAGATTTTACCTTTTGGAAATAATCAGATATGGAGAGACTTCCTTTTTTGATGGTGGAAAGTTGGGCCCGAATCAGTAGCACACGAGCCTTGGAATGAGAGGAGAACATTCGTTCCAAGGCTATCCAGACATCGTGTGCGGTGGTTATGCCCACCATATGAGCGAGGATGCTTTCGGACAATGATGATACTAAAGTACTCAGAACAATCTGATCTTGTTCAAACCAGGTGCAATAGTTTGGATTAAGAACCTCGTTTGGTGCAGCGGAAGACGATGCAGCAATGGGGTTGGGCACATACATAGGAGGAAAAGAGATGGTCCCATCAACATAGCCATAAAGGCGTTGGCCTCGCAAATAGGGGATGACTTGTGCTTTCCACAAGAGATAATTGTCCTTGGTGAGTTTGACTGTCACCAAGCTTTGGATATTAACAGGGATAGTGGAGGTTGGAGTGGTGAAGGTTGCAGTTGTTTCGGAGGCCATTGAAAAAAAAAAAATTGACAGTGGTCACGAAAAGCTCTGATACCATAAAAGAGAAAGAAGATATTGCAAAACTCTCATGCCAACTTAGTAGAGAGACTCGGCTTTATATAGTCTGAACGTAAATCTGTTGATTACATTTGAAAATGAAAAAACTATTGTTTACAAGGAATGTATACCAGAATTTCTATAATTATGGAAAAATGTGATTTGGTTTGACATCCTACAATCATGGGTAATAGGGAGGAGATTGTGCCTTGACTGAGGATGCTTTAACCGAATCCAAATCTTGAGAATTTTGAATTTTGAATTTTGAATTTGATCCTCATGGAGGAGATCGTGCCTTGATTGAGGATGCCTTAATTGAAACCAAATCTAAACCCAAATCTGGAGGATTTTAAATTTTGAATTTGATCCTCATGGAGGAGATCGTGCCTTGACCGAGGATGCCTTAATTGAATCCAAATCTGGAGGATTTTGAATTTGATCCTTATCAAAGGACATGGTTTAAGCCAGCTATATGGTCACAACTAGTGGATACCCAACTTCTATAACTTGAGATCTTTTGAAAAAAAATTAATGTTAGAAACAAAGCTAACCACATGATCATGTTTGAGCACTATTTTTTATATCAAGAGTATATCTCCTCTTAATTCTTATGGTGATGACTGATGGTCTCAAAATGGTTATACTCTTAATCGATCCAAGATGGATTGTCTACAAGGTACCATATAACAAGCATCCTTAGAGGACTTGCTTATATGGGAGGATCTTTAAGGCTGCAATTGTAAATTTGAACTAACCCTATCAACTGATGAAGATCAAGATACTAGCTTAAGGTCATTACTAGCGCCCCATAGCACTTTTATATTGATGTCATGTTGTGATTCACAAAAAGCAATACTTGGACACAAGCTGATTGGCTTCTCGAGTTAAATTTCTGAGTTACATAGCACCGCTCTTTCGAAGAAATGCTTTACCCGTTGCTTTTGTAATATAGATAATCCGTATAGTAAGACCCTTCTTACCAATCTAAACGTTTCCAATGTTATGCACCTAGGTCATACGGCTTCAATTCATCCATCTTTGTTCTTTATTCTGCGCAAACAACGACCGTTTGACCTTTTCTTTGTATTTATTGCATTTGGTGGAATATGTCTTTGGATTCCTAGTGCTTTCTTTTTTTTTGTTTGTTTTTTTGACTTGGAGGTGTAATAAATAGATACCATGTGGAGAGATGATTAGTACAAAGCAAAATTTAATGACTCTCTAATACCTCGATTATCTCCTCATGGCACAACCTCATTTAAAAACCAATCCCCTCTTTCCGCGTTCATGAGGAAACGAGAGGCAACTGAGGGGGCATTCCGGCATCACGTCCAACGAATGGGACGCCACGGCATCCCGGACTTCTTCCAGTCAGGAATATCTCCTGTGAGGGCAGAAGAATTTGATTCGATTAGGTTTTACTTTGAGATAAAAACAAAAAGGAAGTTCCATCTTCAAACGAGGCACAAGATCTTTTCCTTGCCTTTCCTTTTTTAATCTTCTAACCATCTGTCCTATTCACAGTCAAAGTTTTAGCGGCCAAGCACTTTGTTGAACTTGGAAACCTGGGAATCTGGTCATCACGTAGAACAACTGTTATGACGTTAACATGGACCACGGTACTGGGTCCTACCTCGCCAATACTTCGATGGTCCTCTGCCACGCCACGACAATAGGGACGGCTGCAATTTGACACAATAGCAATCATATGTGGCCAAGGTTCCAGTTGTCCCCACGTAGACGTGAAAATGAAGAAACAACTTAAACTAATGAGGAGATGTCACGGCCTCCCTTTGGTTGGTATTGATGGGACCAAAGCCACGTCAGGCAAGACATGCCATAACCAATGTTAGAAGTGTACGCTGTATCAGGAATCAGGATTTACATGTACGTCTCAATATTGTGTCTACTAATGAGACCCGGCTACATAAAAGAAAAAAAATTCACCCAGCTACTATTATTATTGGAACTAGACACAAAATATATTAATAATTCAAAAATAATAACTTTAAAATTTTTATCGCATAATTAATTAATACTTAAAAAAATATACTTAAGGCAATTTACAAGCAAAATATTTTCAATAAATATGGAGGGAGTGATATAAATTTTACCAACTCTAATAATCTTTTCTTTGTCGTTGTCGTCAAAGGTGATCATCACTCCTTTTTTTCTTTCAAAGAAAATAAATTAAGATTCATCCCATATTATATGTCTAGAGTACTCATTGTTCAAGTACCATTATCTTTTTGCTCCATGGGCTACTGAACACGCTTGCAACATAGAATTTAAGCTTTTATTTTATATACCCAAACTCTTTTAGATTCTTGCATATTAGCAATTATGGTTTCTTTTGGAACCTAATTTTTTTTTTTTGATAGCTACTTTACCACTTAATATATTTATTCGATTATTGCAGGTAAAGTGCTTGTGGCCAGTTTGTTCACATTTAAAATATATTATCTTTCTTGTTTGGTTATTTGAGGATTTGATAAATATTTTCTTAAAAATTTTTTGTTTCAACAAAAGATTGTAGCTAAATCCAGCTTTATCAAAAACAGCTTGTTGGTTATCATGAATCTTATTTTATTTTTCAGAACTTAAGATAAATCTTTCAACAAAAGATTTTAATTTATTTACCTTTTTACTTAAGTTCTGATTTTCTGGTAGTAAAGTTTGTTTTTCTTTTGATAAACTTCATTTTCATTTGAAAGGGTTTGATTTTTCACTTTTAATTCTTTATTCTTTAAACTTAGCTTTTTAAACTCATCTACTAAATCATAAAAAACATCCTGAAGTTCATCAAAAGTGAGATCATTCAAAGGTTCAGAACTTACCTCATCTTCATGAACCATGAGGCATAGGTTGGCTGTTTCTTGGATTTCCTCTTCTGAGCTCAATTCGTCGTTGCCACTCCAAGTAGAGACCGTGGCTTTCTCCTTTGGCTTTTTTGAGTTTTTCTAAAATGTTCTAGTTTCTTACATTCATAGCACACCAATGGTTGCTCTTTATCTTTCTTTTTGCTCACCTCTCCCTTAGCCAAAGGTCTTCTTCCTTACCATTTTTTCTTATAGACCTTCTAAATTATCTTGTAATGAGGGCCACTTTTTTATCACCTTTTGAGCTGTCTGATTCTTCGCTCTCTTTCTCTTCTTGAGCAACTACTTAAGAGTAAGGGTTCTTATTTTCTTTGATTCTTCTTGTTCTAGGTTCTGCTTCATAGATAGGTCATGAGTCATCAGCGAACCTAGCAGTTTTTCTAGAGAAAGGGCGTTTAGGTCCTTTACTTCTTGAATGGTTGTGACTTTAGCCTCCCACATTCTCGGCAATGACCTGAGAATCTTTTTCACTAGATCATTGTTAGTATATGATTTTTAAGACATTTAAGACCATTAATGATATTAGTGAAGCAAGTAAACATATCAGAAATTGACTCACTGGACTCCATTCTAAATAGTTCATAATTATGTACAAGCATATTAATTTTAGATTCTTTAACCTAGCTAGTGCCTTTATGAGTTACTTCCAGCTTATTTTAGATTTTTTTAGTAGACAAGCAAGTAGATATTCGATTAAATTCATTAGCATCTAAGGAGCAATATAAAATATTCATGGCCTTAGCATTTAGCTGAGCCATCTTTTTATCTAATTCATCCTATTCTCCTTTGGGTTTGCAAATAGACACGCCATCAATTATTTTTGTGAGTGTGTGAGGACCATATCCTACGATATTCTACATATTGTAGTCAAATGCTTGAATAAAAATACGCATGTGTGCTTTCCAAAAAGTGCAGTTTGTGCCTACAAATAAAGGTCTCTTTGCAGATTGTCTCTAGACAAGAGAGATACCAACAGAGGCTGTTATAGATCTTTAACTCTTGATGGTTAGGCCAATAAATGGCTTGAGTACCATGCTCTGATATCACTTGTTGCCCAGCTATGCAGCCGAAGAGGGGGGTGAATTGGATTTTTCAAAAACTTTAGCTAATAATGCAGTAGAATTAAATATTTAACAGATATATATTAATTTCAGCAAATAAACACTAAGTACATATGCAGAAAATTAATGTTAGAAAATAACCAAGGAAAACACAAGACTGGCCTTCTTTCGCCAAACTCCATGACTGAGTATGGCGACTGCGTGGAGCCTTGCTAGAGCTTTGATGGCAAGAAGGATGAGTAGGCACTGTCAGATCTTCATCTCGGCCTTTGTTACAAGCATCCTACTGCTATTGCTGAGAGGTGGCTGACCCATGCATGTGTTGAATTGTAGTAGCTAGCATCTGGACTTGTTGTACGAGTAATTGGAATTGCATAGAAGTTACCGTCGGGGCCTCCTGTGGCTCTAGCGGTGTTGGAGCCCTCCATGGGCTCTACAAAGAGCCATGGACTCTTCGGGCGCATTCATTTGGGCATTGGAAGGTGTTGGTTTTGCCTTTCGAGACTTCATGGTGATTGATATATGAGACCTCCTGTAGTAGGACGGACTCTTCCTCTAGCGCCAATTTGTTGCTGTTGGGAATAGACCTGTCCTAGGCACCAAACAAGTGAAGTGTTGGTGCTGGAGGTCTCAGCAATCGACTGTTTGGATTGTGTTGGGTTGGAACTTGATGCGGACGACTGTTACCGAAATACTGATCCACGACCATGCTCCGACCTAAAATAGCACAAACAAGGAAGTCCTCTTACCAGAGTGTGTCTAGCGGGGACCGTCTGATGCCTAAGTCAGGACGAGACTCAGAGAACAAAAGAAGTTTCTCAGTAGTATATCACGGTACCCAAGAACTTATCTGAAAGGTCCTACGGAGAGTTGGTTGTATAGAATAAGGCAAGAGCCTGTTGCCATGAAATTTAGGCACGTAAATCGGCCATGATTGGTAGGCCTTCGAACATTTTGAATATTGGGCACTGCCATTTGTTACATAGATCACGCCCCGTATGTTAGGTCGGTGTGATTTTGGAGATCGCTTAGAATCTTGGCTATAGTGTTGCCAATTTTATGGGGCTTTTGAAATTTGAACTTGGCTGCACACTTCCAGGTGTGCCAAGTGGCTGGCCCTGGCCGGTGGCAGGCTAGCTTCGTGGCGAGTTTTGGTTGAACAGCCCCTCGCATGGGCTGTGGTCGGTTTTGATGCATATCAGATTCCATCATAAATAATGTTTTGTAGGGATGGCAATCATGTCAATCGGACCAAATATGGATCGGGTTGGATTCAAGATAAATCAAAAATTTGTCATTCCAAATTTAATCTATTTATAAAATAGATCAAATATTTAAATCCAAATTTGACTATTTTATTAAACAGATAATCTAACCTTATCTACAGCAAGTTGAGGTTTATCAAATGAGTTAAATGGTTAAACATTGCCAACCCTAGTGTTTTGAGATATAAAAGTCTGAAGAGCGGCAGCAGCCTCGTGCCTTCGAGATAGCTTAGGAGTCCGGGTTCCTGAAAAGTTTATTTCTGAAGACTACTCATAATCATTAGTCATAAATTTGTCAATCGCATTTAGGAAAGGCGTGAGGGGAAAATTAGAAGCAAACCAAGTTTATTCTCGAATATACTAGGAGACCAACATTAGAGAAGTTTATTAGCCTACACTATGAAGTGCTTCCATTCTGGAACAACATAGGCAGCTCATATTCCTTCTTGCTGCAAATAGTAATATAAACTCTGAAAGCTGAGATCTGGCCAATTATTCCCTCTAACATTCTTTAGTCAATCGAATCCCATTGTTGATTATTATGCACATTGATCACCACCTCTTGAAGAAATGAAGCTTAAGGGTGAGGAATTATAAATGCTGAATGTATCCACAATGTAGCTTTCCAACCATTTTGCGTCTTCTAGTTTATCTGTCATGTTCCGTGGACCTAATTAGCAGATTATCTGGCCATCAATGAAAGAGGCTCCTACTCTGTCAATGACGCAACAGGGAACAGCACGTCCAATTAGAATTATTATGTCTACCGAGAATAGTCTGCAAACTTGTTTGGAAAGGTCAGCACAATCTAGAAAAATATGTTAACTTGGAAATTATAGTTCTCCATTCAGTGTCTCATTTATGATATCACCACGAGATATTTGATTCATCACAATGTAGATCCTAGAAATACTCTGCTTGAAATCATTTGTCTTCCTCTAGGGAATAAGGAATAAGTACATTTTAGAGAAAGCAAGAAGTAATGTATGGTGTTCTTGGAACAGTCATTAATTATATATTATGTGCTTGAGAATCTGTTAAAATTTTTGGACATCTACTCGTACGTGCAACTTCTGGGTAATACTCATGATGCACACAAATGAACTAATACCATTTTCATTGACTAAATTCAATATACCATGAATTGCATGTATAATTCATGCGTGACTCATCAAATATTAGGAGAAACTAGCTAAAAGATCAATTTATGTCCATCAGACGTCATCTTTCCCTATATATGTGTCTTATGTTCATTTTAGCGATTATATATTGTGCTAGTGTGTATTTGTTTCCAGCAAGGAGAGATATATTTGCTCAATAATGATAATGATAATATATATAAAAAAAATTATTGAGCTAGAGTACATGGTAAACTTAAACAATTCATGTAAATAGGAGATTCTCTTTTTCATTTTCGTCGTTTCTTAATTTACTTTGCTTGCTAGAGATCTTAATATGCAACATGCATTTGAATGTGGGCAGGGCCAGGCTGGGGGCGTTATTACGTTGGTCCGATTCAATTCCTGGTGTGCTATGGTGCAGTTGTTGCCTGTACGCTATTGGGAGGCCAAACAATGAAGGTTGGTTAACTCACTCCTAATTTAGATTCATGTTATTCAGTGAAGTAGGAAGAGTTTGAATTAGCTTAAAGCTAGCATTTCTTGATGAATCCCTGCTTATAAGTGGTATTCAGTCCATATACTTGATATCGAGACCAAATGGGATGGCAAAGCTTTATGAATTTGTAGTCGTCTTCGGGGCCTTCATGCTGATTCTAGCACAGATCCCGTCGTTTCACTCCTTGAGACACATCAATCTGGTATCCCTCATGCTTTGCCTTGCCTACAGTGCTGCCACCACCGCAGGCTCCATCTATGCAGGTTGGCTCTTGTTATACCATTCGCTGGCACTCACTCATGAGGAATTGATGATATGCTTCCTTTCAGTCAAATGAATAAAAGCCTGCAGAAATGTTGCATATATTTTGATTAAAGAGAATTTATCACAGGACACTCGGCCCGTGCACCACCAAAGGACTACTCACTTTCAGGCAACAGCCAAGACCGAGTCTTTGGTGCATTCAGTGCTATCGCCATCATCGCGACCACCTACGGGAACGGGATCATTCCAGAAATACAGGTAAGTTACCTTTCTAGGCCCTCATCCTCAGTGAATTCTGGTAATTGAGATAGCCCATGTAAAGTCTTCTGCTAGTAGTATTAGTTAAACCAAGGTTGGATTCACCTTCATCAGGGATGAGGCAGGCACTGAGGGAATTCTGTGCCCAATGTGTAGTCCAATGCTGTCTGTAGGTCTAATCTACAAAGAGAGAGGGTTATCTAACAATATGCACGCTGGTTTATCTGACATTAAATTGCAGGCAACAGCTGCTCCTCCTGTGAAAGGAAAGATGTTCAAGGGCCTGTGTCTCTGCTACGCAGTCGTCGTAACTACATTCTTCAGCGTCGCAGTGTCAGGGTACTGGGCCTTCGGCAACCAAGCAGAAGGCACTATTCTTAGCAACTTCATTGTTGGTGACACCACTCTAGTCCCCAAGTGGTTCCTCGTGATGACGAATGTCTTCACCCTCCTCCAACTTGCTGCTGTGGGACTGGTATGTAATGACATGCCCAGAAAAGACCAAGTTAGTCCATGCTAATTTCCTGCATCACAAAAAAATATTTTGAGTCAACTGTCTCCATGGATGGAATGCAGGTCTATTTGCAGCCGACAAATGAGATGCTTGAAGGCCTGTTTTCAGACCCAAAGATGGATCAGTACTCTGCTCGAAATGTCGTGCCGAGGCTAATCTTTCGGTCACTATCCATGGTCATAGCAACAACCCTTGCAGCCATGCTCCCCTTCTTTGGAGACATCAATGCAGTTATTGGGGCTTTCGGATTTTTACCTCTAGATTTTGTGATCCCAGCAGTTCTATACAACATCACTTTCAGGCCATCTAGAAGAGGCCTGCTGTTTTGGATGAATGCTACTATATCCATCGTCTTCTCGGCACTGGCAGTGTTGGGGTCTATCGCTGCTGTTCGGCAGATTGCTTTGGATGCGAAGAACTACAAATTGTTTGCCAATGTGTGAACAGGAGTAGGAAAAGGGAATATTCATCCGCATTACTCAGCCTCAATCTCGATCGCCCCGTTGCATGCAATCTGTGCCCTATGAAAGAGACAACAAGGCAAGGGCAATCCATTTCAGACTGCCAATTTGCAACACAATCCTACTAGCTAATATTCTTGTATTCGGATTAATGGTGCAAAAATTTTGTACGTTCTCCTAGCTGCTACACTTAGATTGATAAAAGATATATAGTTAATTTTGTTTGCACCCATGGGGACAGTCAAATGCACCTGGATGCTTAAAATTGGTGATTAATGTAGAGAAATATTATTTGATTAATTAAGTTCAAACAAAAGAATAAAACCTTGGGGTGTAACTTGGAGTCATTGCTTATAAGCATCTAGGGTTGCCGTCCTCTGTTCAGAAGTTGGGACTAATTGGGAGGTTTGACATCAAGTTAGCAAGATGGAATAATAAAATGCTGTGCACTGGGAACCGGCTAGTCATGCTCAATACTGTGCTAACTTCCTTGCCGTTGTATTTCATGTCCATATTTAAGCTTCCAACCTGGGTAATATAGAGAATACATGGAATCAAACGTGGCTTTTTCTGGAATGGGGAAAGAAGGCCTCTGGCTTATATTATTTGGTTGCTTGGGATGCTGTGTGTAAGTCTAGGAAGGAGCGAGCCTTAGGAGTTGAGAAAGAGTTTAATATGACTGTTCTCTACAGGTGGTGTTGGAGGTATTTCAGGAAGTCTCCGTGGAGAGATATTATAAAGAAGTATTTACGATAGGAGTGTGGTCCGAGTAGTAAAACATCCGTTCGATCCTTTTACCCCAGTTTGGGGAGGTACAGTCAAATCAGCAAACCCGCTTTGAAGCAGATTGGTAGTCTCTATTTGAGGTCCTTATTTCGAGGGCCATGGGAGAGTCATATTGTCATGCCCCCGATCCGAGATCACGAGCCAGAGGTCATAGCAATTGCCGCACACTCATAGAAAACTCTCTCCACAAATATGTAAAGCATCGTAACATGATATCATAAATATGCAGCGTAACAACTTAACTAATAATATACAATCTTTATTTCATTAACTAACTCAACTTACAATATCTGATCACAATTCTAACATTAGTCTAAAATAATACATAATTTAAATAAACTCTAGTCTAAGATAACTTATACCACAATTCTTCTAGCCACTCTCTTATATTGAATAACTCCGGTATGCTAGTCCTCTGAATCTGTAAAACAAAAAAAGAAATTGTATAATGAGCTAGATAGCCCAGTAAGCAATGAACACTTTAACTAGATAAATTAAACAATAAAACAATAATAATATATTGAAATTAAGCATGCAAATATATTGATTCAAACCCAAATCGATACGCTATCCAGTCACTTCAAATTTCGAATCTTGTTTCATAAATCAATTATTGTTCAAATCATCAAGTTCATCTTGATAGCCATGAGCTATGACCAGATTTATATCCTGTAACTGGGCCAGGATATGAGCTTATCAAAGTACCAACGTACAACCCCTATTAGCAGGGTATCGATATGCCAATGTATAACCTCCACTAGCAGGGTGTCGATATGCCAACTTATAACCCCCATTAGCAGGGTGTCGATATGCCAACGAATAACCTCCATTGGCATGGTGTGACATGGTGCATAAGAATTCATCCATCGCACAACCCATGTTGTTGTCCCCATGCGTCTAAGCTTCCTCTGGGGGATCTTAGCGCGGTCTGCTCAATTGGGCGTGGAGAGCAAATTGGGCAGAATAGAAGCATTCAACCCTTGAGGCTGATCTCTTCCTAGCTCAACTCCACAACTTCGACCTTGGACCCATGCCGAGAAGAGCTTCACGATAAGAGTAGCTCGACTTCCATTGCTTCAAAGATGTGCTTATGTTGGGTTGTTGCAGAACATCTCTAGGGTTGTTATGCCACATCAATAGTCTATTATGACATGACACCGAGTTTGTTAGGATGTGATCCTAAAAAATTCGAACTCCTACTATAAATAGATCCGAATGGCTATCAAGTAAAGGTAACGAAAAATCAACTTGGCTAGCGAAGACTCTAACTCTCTATTTTTTTATTTGTTTTTCTTTTTTCATTCTTACAAAACCTCTACTAACTCAAGCATCGGAGGGCTCGGCCAGAGCCAATCTGGCTAGCCTTCACCCTTTGTTCATTATTTTGCAGGTCCACAAAGGCATCCACATCAATATCTTAGGATTGATAGCAACATATCGACACCATCTATGGAAAAAGAGGGAGAAAAGCCATGAAGCTTCAAACGAGAAACCGCCAGATGCCCACCTGACGTACTCCAGATGGTCCCCCACATAGTCCTTTGAGGTCCCTATCTTCTTAACCCATTGTAGGAGTCGTTGATACGAACAACTTGATTTGCTTGCCCAAAAAGTACAAGTCCTGATGACGGTGGTCTGGGATCTATGGCAATAGACCAGTAAATCCTCTGATCGATCAACCAAATCACCGAGGGGTTTCGATACCGAATGGTGACTGCTGTCAGCCCTAGAGCCCAGTGCAGGTCTAGAAGAATGGCTTTCCCTTTCCTAATACAAGCTCCAACTTTGAAAACTCTCCCCCAAGTTGGCCATAAAAAATTCCTAACTGGAAGGCCGACCTTCAACGCGAGATTGCGGAGATGCATCGCCAAATAAGGATCCTACAGGAGCAGAGGGCCAATAGAGAAGATGACCTAAAAGCGATCAATGGTCCCCCTTTCACCAAGGCAATCTTAGAGGAGCCCTTATTGAACAAGTTCAAGATGCCACAGTTTGAACATTACGATGGCAACACTGATCTGGTGGATCATTTGGTAAGCTTCAGGGCTCTCATGCTAATCTTGGGAGCCAATGATGTTGTGATGTGCCACACTTTTTTAGCTACCCTCAAGAAGATTGCATGACTTTGGTTCTCCAGCCTACAACTAGGATCTATTGGCTCTTTCGACCAACTCAATCTTCGGTTTGTAGGGCATTCCTCAGCAATAAAAGATAGAAGAAGATATCCACCAACCTTTTTTCCCTTAGGCAGAGGGAGTATGAAATGTTCGGAGCTTATGTCAACGGATTAAATGTCGAAACCTTGGAAGTGCATGAGCTGGACCAGTTTGTTACAATGGCTGTAGCGTTGAACGGACTGAAGCTTTCACATTTTATCTTTTCACTAGAGAAGAAGCCATTGGGAGACTTAACTGAATTCCTCTCCCGAGTGGATAAGTACATAAGAGCCAAAGAGGCTAGAACTGCCCAGAAAGAATCAGCAAGAAAAGAGATAGAGGAAAGCATTGGAGCCATGGAGGGAGTCGAGCTTGAAAGTAAGCATGGCTGAGATGAGAGAGTCGCTGCACAATCTAGTGATCCACCTTAGAGGTTCGAAAGGTATACCCCTCTCAGTGCTATAAGGTTCCAGATAATGATGAAAATTCAAAATTGGGGGTACATTGGTCAACTTCTAAGAATGAAGACTCCAGCAAACAAATGGGACCTAAACAAGCTCTGTTGGTTCCACAGACCATAGGCAGGACACTAAAGAGTGTCTTCAACTAAAAGATGAGACCAAAGCCCTTATCCGGCATGGTTATATTTGTCATTATTTTAAGACCTCATGAGAAGATGTGAGATGGACAATCGGCCTCTAGATGAGCTGGATAATAACAGACCACTTGTTGGAGTAATTGTCTAAATCCATGAAGGATCAATAACAAGGAAAAGCCTATGACTCAAAATTTTAGAAAATAAGGCCAAACTCTTTACAAAGTTAAGACCACCAGATGAGGAGAGCACCGAACAACTAAGTTTTGATGCACTCAAAAATGATGTAGTAAGACTTGTAAAATTTATTCCTATATTTTTCTTCCAATGAAGTTGTGTTTTAGCTCCTCTTCGATATGTCTAACACCGACACAAACAACCCATGGAGACACCTAAGGAGTGACTGGGACCTCGGTTCTATGAGCCTACATGGCTAAGGAGCTAAATTTGGAGAGCCAAACTCTAAGTACTCCCATAGAAACACCCCAAGAGTGACTAGGACCTTTGTTCTGTGAGCCTATGCTGCTAGGGAGCTAAATCTAGAGAGTAAAGTTCTAGATACTTTCATGGAGACACTTTAGAATTGACGGAGATCTCTAGAAAGTCATAGTCTCAACTAGGCTTGGATGGAAGAAAGTGCATTTGGTTTGATCACCCGAGCATCACTATCCAAAAGAACCCTACCGATTTTAATTCTTAGTCTCAACTAGGCTTGGATGGGAGGGAGCGCTCTTGGTTCAATCACCCAAGCATCATTGTCCAAAAGAACTCAACCGATCTTAAGTCCTAGTCTCAACTAGGCTCAGATGGGAGGAAGTGCACTCGATTTGATTACTCAAGCATCATTGGCTAGAAGAACCAAATGGAATGCCAACTCAAAAGCCCATAAGAGGCTATACTGTGCTTCAAAGAGGCAGTGATTTCAATGCATCTCTTGGTTAGCGGCACTACTAATAACTTTGATTGTTATGTGATCCTCTTCATGACTCAGTCTATTCTTGAGAAGCACTACCCCTGAAATATTTATAGCTATCTTTCCTTCTCGATCAGCCCATGCATCATCTTAGTTCATCCTATCATAGTCTTGTCTTATTATGGTCTTTGGGATTATGTTTTTTTTCTTTGGTTAATATTCAAGAGCATTATGGCATTGTGGCCTTATCTCCAGATATTTAAATGATCATGGATCAACTACAACTCTATCCCAACTATCTAGCCTGATTTGGTCATCTTAACTTCCTATGGACAACCTTAGACAATCAGAACAATGGATGTAAATATAAGAACTCCTTTTTTATTTTAGGACGAGAGAGGCTCAGGGACCTTTCCTCTACTCGTTTAGTGGGGTCATCACTTTCTCCTCCTCTTCACCTTCTGCCTCTTCATCGCTTTGCTCCTCCTCACTCTTCGGAGCTTATTGACTCATTGAGAAATATTTCTGATTTGAATCATTCAAAAAAGGTTTCTTGGTATAGCCATTTGGTGACTTTTGAATCGACAGTAGTGACAAAAGGGGGAAATAGCTCAGTTGGTTAGAGTGCTGGTCTGTCACGCCAGAAGTCGCGGGTTCGAACCCCATTTTTCCCGCCCGATCCTCCAACTTCCTCTTGCCTGACCCATTTGCTCTTCACTGGAAGCTGCTGATCCCGGTATAACATTCAATATAATTCTTCTTTCTTCGGTGTCCCTCCACCCCTTCTTTCCGTCTATCCGCAGATCAATCATTCATTCCGGCCGACATATTAATGTATTGGGTGAATGACCTAGGTACTTTCTTTCGTAGACATTTTTCCATGTTTGAGTGAAGAGCTTCTGGCAAGGTATTAAAGGAGCAGTTCTCTAGATTCAATTCCTGCGTATGATGATGTCTGGCCTCTTTGTCATGCTAGGAGGGACATTTTTGTTTTGGAGGAGCCCTTCTGTCCCACTAGGTTGGAGCCCTTTGTTTTCTCTTTGACCCTGGGAGCCCTTTGAGATGCAGGGAGTGAGTCAGCATCTTAGCAAGCAGCATAGATCGAGCCCCAGATCCGAGCTGTAGAGGAGCTCATCAGGTTCCATCCGGCGAGTATCCTGTAAGGCGCTGAGGGCAAGTATGCTTAGTATGTCCGAAGACCTTGCAGTAGTGAGACTGAACTCTCGAAAGAGGAGATCTCATTCAAGCAGAGAGAGTCGCAAGCAGCAGTCCTAGTTGTCAACCAAGTCTAGTGAGCTCATCATCTTGGTCTGTGAATGTATCACTCCAGGTGCAAGGTTTCGTTTTCCTCTAGCCAAAGACTCCCTTTTCTTGAACATGCAACTCAGCATCAAGACCAACTCCCAAATCTTTGTGATGATTGGCTCCACCTAGAAACCCTTCCCGCTTTTTCCTCTATCAGTAGCCGAGCTAGCCCCCGGATCAGCCCGAAATCAATCAGTAGGTGACTTTGAAAGTCCTTTTCTTGAACTCCGCAAAAATACCTATTGAGAAAACCACCTGAAATATGCTCTTTGGCTTGATGCTCTTGAACTAGCCGAACGAGACCTATGCTTTCTTTTTTGTCTCCAAGGATGAGGATCAAGATAAGTGTGTTCGAACCAAGCTTTCGGTCTCCTCTTTTTTTGGGGAGTCCAATAGAAGAAGATGAAAGCATTGATTGATCTTTGATTACATGACAGTCCCAACTATCAAGCTAGACTACCAAGAAAAAGAGGAAAAAGAAAAGAAGGGGGAGAGGCAAGTTGATTCATCTAGAGGTCTACTCACCATGCCCCATGAAGAGTGCTCGTTTGATGAGTCCTGCTTTTTCTTGGGATGGCTCTTGCTAGGAGCGAAGCAAATGAGGTCGGGCTGAAATTTGGTAGTCCTTTTTTGACAAGCCAAGAAACACTATTGAAAAAAATTAGTGATCTCCCGTTAGAAGTTGATTGAGGACTTGTATTTTCAACCGCATGGAAGTCTTTGCTCTTGCCCTTGATGACTTGTTGCTTGACCTTTAATAGTTCCCTTCTAATCCTAGAAGCTCGGATCTCGGCTGCCTTGACCCTGTCATTAGTAGCTCTCATTTAGACCTTCATTTTGGCAATTCTCCATAGAGAATTGGTGCCCATAGCCCGAAGAGACCCTAGCTTCGATTCCACTTCGGCCACCTTCTCCATAGCCCATTGAAAAGGCAGCTAGAGCACCTCAATCTAGTGATGAAGACCTCCTCCCTATGAAGGATCTATAACAATGACTTGCAAAAGGCATGGGAAGAAAACCACCTTATCGAGCTGGAAGACCGCTCTAAAGCGATCCTGCGCATTGCTTCTGAGCGAGTCTGGGCATATCAAAGGCTTTGCCGAGCTAACCATTCCTTCGTTGCCTCTTAGTTTGATTAAGGGTTCTTTTTCTTTGCCTTTCGGCTAGTGTGAAATGAAATCCTGGTGCTAGCTGAGCTAGAATCATTCTTCAACCTTCGTCCAGGCGCCTAACATCGAAACCATATGAAGTCTTACCATGAGCAGATTGTATCCATTGGGCAAATATGGGTTCGATCAAGATTTATTTTTCCGGAGTACCAAAAGCGAGCATGACGTCGTTATGAACATAAAGGCCCAAGGTATAGAACCCGATAAAGAAGCTGGCCCAACTTAAATGAGATTTGATAGCTTCTTTATGGTCTAACATTCTTGCCAATACATCGTCTTTCTTCCTCTTGGGTTCGATCCATCTTTAATCTTCTCCCTCCATTCTCTAATGCAACATAGTGCTTAGAGAAGCCATTTCCCCTCTTCTTATAGGTGATTGAACGGTATAGATTGATCCATGCAAGCAAATCAGAGGACGTGTCATGCCCTCTTTGCATCTCACAACCGACATCCTTTAAGAAGACCGGAGGATGGAATTCAATAATCCAGAAGAAAAAGTCATTGTCCGTAAACACACGTCTTTTTTGGAGTGGTACAAAACTCAATATTAGTTACTTTCTTGATCAGAAATAAGGCGACGCTTTAGACTCGAAAGTGTAGGGGCCAGTGTTATGGCAATTAATAACCGGTGTAATGTGGCATATAAGGATTCGTCCAGCATATGGCCTATGCGGTTGTCCCTGAGCGTTTGAGATTCCTCTGTGGGATCTCAACCCGGTCTCCTCAGTTGGGTGTAGAGAGCAGAAGCATTCAACCCCTAACGATGATCTCCTCTCAGCTCGACTCCACAACCTTTGAACCCGTATTGAGTAAAGCTTTATTGTAGAAGAAGCAGCTCGACTTCTATCGCCTCAAAGACGTGCTTGGTTCTGCCACGTGCTGGGTTGTTGCGGCATGTCTCTAGGGTTGTTACAACTTGTCAGCAGTTGTAGCACAACTCCGAGTTTGTTAGGATGCAATTCTAAAAATTTTGGACTCCATTTATAGGTCTGAATAGCTCTCGAGAAAAGGTTACGAAGATATTGAGGTGATGACTAGGTATGGGGTGGCCTTTCAGGCCAAGCATGTCTTTAGAGAGGCCAACGGAACGGCCGACTGGGTGGCTGCAACAACTTGCATTCCCTGGCAAATGCTGTTGCCGCTCAAAAGTCGACTTGATGGGTTTAGGAGCTGATGAATGACTTTGCTCTATTTGGTTGGGTTGGAGAAGCATAGCACCATGCTAGGTTAGATTTGCAATTAGAGAAAACGATCGAGGGATCGTGGAAATATGTTCGGCTAGGATCCTTCAATGCTTAAGTTAGACAGAGTTTCGAGAGAAAATAGGAGAGATGAGCGAGAGATGGTAATAAAAGCATGGCTTGAAGATTTCTCATATTGAGGGAGTCCCCAAGCTTGATATTTTATAGGGGAGAGCGTGCTGATCTTCACGGTCAAAATCATGCTATTTACAAACGAGTAGCCTAGCTATTTTCTTATTCGTTGCTTTGTGAATTATGCCATTCCTTTTCGGATGCATCGAGATCGTGCTGAATTATAACCAATCTCGCTATTATTGTACTGATCGTTTGAAGATTTGATCAGCTGCCCATTTCTTGTGACACATATCATTATTTGATCAATGGACTGAGCTGGTAGGCGAGATTTCAAAGGGTGACGAATCTCAGTTGTATCAAAGGCATATATTCTTAAGCACAACATCTACAATCATCTACAAGATGAGGCCAAAATGCTGGTTTTTCCTAGTAGAGGTTGTTGATGTATGATGCCTCATTAAATGGTAGTGGCAACGATCTTGGCGGTTCATAGCTGATACACTGTTCACCTGGATCCGCAATTCCCACGTGTCACCGGTCCCGCCAGTTGGGGCAACCACAGCTTGGCCACAAGGTTGGAGGCCTCCCTCCCCGGGCCCGGGCAGCAGAACAGCACTCCGTGCTAACTCGGCATCTCCGCACGTGCCCAATCTGCCCATCGCCTCGCCGCTCATATTCCTTGTCTCGGCTCGCTTCCACGACCCGCCCTCTCTCGCCGTTGTGGTGGGCACTATATAGCTCTAGCATTCGATCCGTCGAACCACCGAACGAACGAAGTAGCAGTAGAGGAGAAGGGATTTGAATTAGAGATTTGGATAGAAAAGAAAGGAAAAAAAAGAAGCAATGGCAACGAGGGTGGATCTGGACGGGAATCTCATCAAACCGATGACGATCTGCATGATTGGGGCCGGGGGTTTCATCGGCTCCCACCTCTGCGAGAAACTGATGGCCGAGACCCCTCACACCGTTCTCGCCGTCGACGTCTACAACGACAAGATCAAGCACCTCCTAGACCCCCCACCGCCGGAGCAGCAGGGCGGCCGCCACCCCTGGGACGGCCGGATCCAGTTCCACCGCCTCAACATCAAGAATGACTCCCGCCTCGAAGGCCTTATCAAGATGTCTGATCTGGTTCGCCCCCTTTCCCCTTCCCTCCTCTCCAGATCTCGTTCTCCTTCTCCACACAAATGCTGGAGGATCTGGATTTCTAGATCTGTTTCCTTGTATTTTTGGTCAGGAACTTACCCATTCCAAGATCTTGTTTGAAGTGGATCTGTATTTAAAGTATATATCAGTTCTTGCTGTGCAGACTATCAATCTGGCGGCAATCTGCACGCCGGCGGACTACAACACCCGTCCTCTCGACACTATATACAGCAATTTCATCGACGCCCTTCCAGTGGTAAGTTTTGCTGTTCGTAGCTTCATGTTCTATCAATTCTATTTGTTTCGAATGTGCTTCTTGATGTGGATCTGGCAATGGATATGGTTCAGGTCAAGTATTGCTCGGAGAATGGCAAACGTCTCATTCACTTCTCGACTTGTGAGGTGTATGGGAAGACGATTGGGTCCTTCCTCTCAAAGGATCATCCGCTGCGACAGGTGTTTTTTTTTTTTTGGATTTTGGTGTCGTTATCTTTCGCTTTCATCTTGATCTTTGAAGAAATAGTTCTTTTTGTGACGTGGCACCAATCTCTTTTGTGTGTCCTATAGTTGTAGCGCCTGTTGTCTCTTGAGCTTGTATATAAGGAATCATTAGTCTATGCATATGATTTTCTCTTTATAATTAAGTGCATTCGATATCCTTCCCTTTATCTTATAATGGGAAAAATGCAGTAATTCAATTGTTAAGTATGAAATTAATGCTTTTTCTTGCCAAGAATTATTGATTCCGTATGAAATTCTTTTGTAAATTGCTTTGTTTCATCCAACCAAACCATCTGCATTTAAATGCTTATTGATCCGGTAAATGTTGAGCATTATGATGTATGATTCCTTGACCTTATCGATAATTGTTTGTCTTATATACATGACTTAATGCATCTTGTTGTGTATACATGACTTGTTGCAGCATAAGCTTATGATGATTGCACAGTGCAAGCTATCTGCATGTGTTTCCATGGATCTAGTTTACTGTAATTTTTGTGTCATCAATCATGCTTGCTCAAAAACTACGTTCTGGTGGGTACCATGAATCAATATTCTTTCCTTCCTTCCTTTTAACTGAAAATGATCCTAATTTTTGAAAATATTTTTTCATTGGCTTATATGTCAGGGGGCATAATTTGAGAGGTTAGCTATAATGGTTACAAAAGTTACAATCACTGTAATGGCCGTCGCTCCATCAAGATCTCTCCGACAACTTTATTTTGTGGCCTATTATTAGTGATGATCTGCACAATATTCTCCTCTCCTACCTGATCAATCACCTCTATCAATCTGAGGATGTAGGCCATTATTTTGTGATCCATTATCGTGCACCTGATTGGAAGCATCAACCGACTTGTGGAAGAAAATCTTCATATCACAATATGTCAAGAAGTTGATAATACTCTGGCTGGTGGGACCGGTCCAACCATCACAAATTACTATTAGTCCATATGTGGACCACTTCTCTAGCTTCTCATTATTATTAAGAAGCTCACCATAGATGTCTTTCAGTCCTGGAGGATCTACATCGGTACCAGCAGCTTGTATGGAAGAAATAACAGGCTTATAGTACGTATTGTTTGCTACATTCGCTGGGATGTGGCTAAAGTATAACCAAAATTCAATAGCTCATCATATATCCTTCTTTGTATCCTTCTTCAGCATTGTGTCAACCCTCTACTACTTTAAATCTTTGTTGGAGAATGCACGTGGATCTAAATCATAAATGGTGACTCATGATGGAATTTTTCTGGATGACTTTTTTTCTATCACAAGCTCCTAGCATAGATGCAATATGGCCACTGTCTTTGCTAACGGCCTTTCTGATTGGAGAGGTCCTCCTAAACTCTGGATCTATTCTGCAGCTTGCAGAATCGAAGCCCAACTTGTAGTATCAGGGCCCAAATCGAGCTATATGCCTGGCCATCTCATCTTGCTATCACTGATCATTCAGACTCGGCTGCATTACAGTCTAGATCTATTCCTCGTCATCTGGAGCGGACGCCTCTTCTAACTTTCTAGAGATAGAAAGGTGGTTCTGTCGCTCGGCGACTCACCTCCGCTTTCTTCGAAATCTTCTCTTTCGCTGCTCTGAAATCAGCGAAATGCTTCTTCATTAAATACCGAACATCCTGTGGGCATTTTCGGCGCATAGACATCCTTTGAACTCTGTGTTGTACTAGTTGCACTTCTAATAGTGCCGACTTGAGAGCATTTATCTATGATTCCAATAAATGTCACACTCTAGCTCCTTGTTCTTTTATGGTTCCGTTTTTGTAGGTTTATCAAATATGTCAGTTTATTAATTATTTAAAAATAGTAAAATTTTGTTATGATGAATATATTTTTTTTACTTCACAAAATACATCTGATTTATCTAAATACTAATTATATATATATATATATTTGTTTATTTATTTATATATTTTTAATAATTTTTAAATTTTAAAAAATATTTTCAAATATCATAAATTCAGAAAAATATATTTTTTACTTTAGAAAATACTTCTGAATTATGTAATATGCACTACTAACTTTTCATAATTTTTGATATTAATTGTATTATTTTTAATTATTTTTAAAATTTAAAAATAATTTTTAAATATAAATATTTTAAAAAATTAATTTTAGCTCAGATCCATGTTGAACCCAATAATAAATGCTACATATATTTTTCTAGGTCTCTGGGCATGTATTAAAAGCTATTTATTTTTTAATTTATTCCAAATTTAGGCCTAGGCTACTATGCCCATGATCACATCAAAACTTGAATAAATGGATATCAAATTTTGATGGAGAGTAGCTTGCATGCCCCTAACTATGATTCTGATTTTACAGTTTGTTTCTCTTTATATTTTTTTTATTTTTAATCTATAAATATAATTTTAATTTTTTAAAATTATATATAATTTAAAAATTAAAATTTTTTATGTCATCGTGTAGATCATCTATAGATCTACAACATATCATAAAATTAAGCCCAAATCAAAAATTTTGGCATATTTTCTTATTTTGTAAATTTCATGCTATTTTTGTCGCCAAAAAACATAGAAGGAATAAAATTGGGGAGAAGAAGCACGCCTTATTTTGGCTTGCAAATTGCAGCTCGTTCCGGCCGATTTGGGGTCAGTCCCGATTTTAATAAGCAAACTGATCTAGTCTCTGACTGAGTCGGCTCGGTACGGGTTGACCTAGGCGGTTCAAGCTGGTTCAATCTACTTTGCTATATTCCATATAAGAAAATAAGAAGTCAACTAACAAAAGATACACACCAAGTGCCTATCTGATGCAGAAGAGGGAAAGTGGAAAAGAAGGAATTAGAGATAGAGAGAGATTATAGAAAAGTGGGGTGGAACATGGGTATTTTGAAGGACAAAATCTCTTATTGGATAACCATTACATTATTCTTTTTGAAATCTTGGCATAATGCTTTGGAAGGATATATGGTTATTAGGATGCCTCCAAACTACTTCGTAAAATGTCCTTTAGGACTATTTCTCACTAAATTTTTGTATATTCAGACTAACCAAAATCTATGAGCCATTACAAACACTTCTCCATGGCCCCTAGATATGAGAGCAAGATGCTGGACCTGTCCCCAGGATGTGTAAAGAAACTTGATGCTGGTTAAAACAACTACTACGTGGCTTTCTATTGTCCTCTATATTCCATATAAGAGAACAAGTAAAGGAAGAATAGATGCACACCAAGGGTTGTCTGATGCAAAGGAGGGAAAGTGTAAAAGAAAAATGAACTAAAGAGAGATTGAAAGTAGGTTCGAACATTTATTGTGAAGAACATAATGTCTCTTAATTGACACCCATAACATTGTTCTTTTGGAAACCTTGGCTTAGTAATATGGAAGGATAGATGGTTACTCAGATGCCTTCGAGTCTTTTCCTAAAATCTCCTTTAGAACTCTTTTGTTGACTAAATTGCTGTAGATTTCGGATAAACCAAATAACTATGAGCAAAGCTAAACCTCTCCATGGCCCCCAGGTATGAGCTAAAAATGCTGGACCTGTCCCTGTGCTATGTAAAGTAACTTGATTTTAGTCCAGACAACAACTATGTGGCTTTTTCTTCTCTTCTAAATGTTTCATGGATCATAGTGGCCATCTTTAAAGTCTTAGGGACAATTCTCTCTCCTTGTGTCTCCTTTGCTATGCAAAAACTGATCTTTAGCCCTCAACACTTCACATTTTTCTTGCTATTTACCTTAATTGTGCACTTTGTTATAAATGTAATTATGGTGCATTTACTCTTCTAACTTTTTTCTTGTCTCATGACTTGCATTTTATATGATACGAGCAATATGTGCAAATAAAGTTTACGTATGCTTTTGTGTTGGTAACACTGCAAGTTGTGAAATAGATCGTAAATATAAAGAGTATATGAGGAGCTAGGAAGCATGGATATGGATATGCGAATACAAACAATTCTTGAAAAAATAGGATATGATATGTCAAATGTACAACAATAAGTAAATGCATTTGTTTTTCTTGTATGCTCAAAAAATCTTCTCTCCCTACATATGTATTAAATAGCCATCCAACAAGCATGATTAGTTTAGCATATAACACCATATAACAATATTCAACATCTCAAATTATAAGATACTTCATAAAGACATGGTTTATGCTCCATATAATGCTCTACTAGCATATACTAGCATGGTCCACAAGATGTACCATCATGGCTGCTGTGGTGGAAAATGAGCCTGATGATATGGCATGACCAGATTGGTTCAACTTAGAATTGATATGGCATTCCGCATGGCCAAACTAAGTCTACATCGATGGATTTGAGAAACGGGATGAGCATACCAGAAGACCTGCGAGGTCACATGTCACCCGACATGAAGCCCCGCAACTTGAGTGAACATTCTTTCAGCTCGGCGTCTATTCCAGATCGACCTGAATCTTCTCACCTTGGGTGACGGTTTGCCCACCCTATGTGGAAGGGCATTCCTTCCATCAAGCCGGGGATGAAGATTACTATAATAACCTTCTATGGTTATGCCAAATCTTTAGGCGATTATACTGCAATTCCAACGATTATAGCATGATTTTGATATGTTATAGTAGGGCCTTCAAAAACTTTCTAGCCCTCCATCTATATGGACCCAAAATTCTCGAATTAAAGGTACGACACTGGTAAACACAATAACGACAACATACTATTAGTATCTCTTTCCATTCGTTTTGTTGCCCAGATAGACAACCCAAGAGGGGGGGGTGAATTGGGTTTTAAAATAATTTTGCAATTAAAACGTTTGTGGATGACTAATTAATACTGTTGCAAGATGATTAATTAGTTGCTATGTGCTGTGAGTGAAATGAGAGTAAGAGAGAGAGACACAAGCAATCACAAACACAATGTTTTTATAGTGGTTCGGAGCTAACCCTTGCTCCTACGTCCACTCCCTAAGTCTCACTTGGGAATTCACTATAACCCCTCGGATTACAGCCGGTTGTTTTCCAAGCTCACAACCAAACTTGTTGTTTTACGAGGTCACAACGAACTCGGTCGGTTTTCCCAGGCTCACCGACTAGAACCACCCCGATTGTTTTCCCGGGATCACAATCGAACCCTTACACCGTTGGTTTCAACCTAGGCTCACCAACAAACCTATATACCCTTGATTCAATCCCCTGATTGAATCAAGTAAGGACAAGATGGAAAGAACAAAGACAAATAGAAAAAAACAGAGCTTCTAAAAAGCAGATATACAGCGATATTAATAAGAGTAAAGTTAAGAGCCCTCAAACACGTTTGAGTTGGAGAAGAGAAGGGCTTCTTGAACTTTGGGTCTCCTCTTGAAAATCTGGAAGACTTGAAGGCAGGAGGAGACTTCTTTTAATGCTGGGAAGAGTCGGTTGAATGGAGTTAATGGCCCTCTTCCTTCTTTTCCGTTGAAATCAGTTTGCGGAGAAAGGATGCTTGATTTCTTTGAGTGGAATGGTATATTTCTGCCTTGCTACAGTCCTCTGTGGCTATTTAAGCCATCCCCCACGGAAACTAGCCGTTAGACACATTTTTCTGCCCGTTCTGCACACTCTGCACATCCTGACAATGTGTCCGTTGGGGTCGGAGTCGACTCGCGCGATCTGGAGTCGACTCGGCTGTAACAGGAGTCGACTCATGCTTTTCTGGAGTCGGCTCGGCAACTGTTCCGAATTTGAATTAAAGTGACCTCCTCGACTGGGAGTCGACTCGACTTAACCCGGAGTCGACTCGCCAAAAACTGGAGCTGACTTGGCATTCTTGGAGTCGGCTCATCCCATGGAATTCATGGAGCTATTTTTCAACTTGGCCCACTCGAGTCGACTCGACAGTCCTGGGAGTCGACTCGGCGCTCAGAGCCCGAACTCCCTATCTTCTGTCTTTTGGCTCGTCCAGTCTTGGAGTCGACTCGAACTATTCCGGAGTCGACTCGGCTCTCAGTTTTCGAAACTCAGTCTCTGCCTTTTTGGTGTAGCGCTGCCTTGGAGGCGACTCGAGCTGTCTTGGAGTCGACTCGGCTCTCAGAGACAACAATTTTGGTCTACTGTCTTTTTGGGGTCGCGTTGTCTCGGAGTCGACTCGCGCATTGCGGGAGTCGACTCGGATCTCAGTGTCCGAAAACTGCTCTCTGACTTTTGCCTTGAATACAACTGAGAGTCGACTCTCGCTTTCTTTGGAGTCGACCTGCCAACCATCGGAGTCGACTCGCGTTCCTCAGGAGTCGACTCGGCTCTCAGGGTCGAAACTTGCTCTCTGACTTTTTGTCTGTAATTCCCTGGAGTCGACTCAAACTACTCCGGAGTCGACTCGGTAAGCATTGGAGTCGACTCGCGCACTTCAGGAGTCGACTCGCTGACAGGTTATAAATTGTGTCTTTCTGTTCATCTGTCTGTTCTCAGTCGGAGTCGACTCGTAATGTTCCGGAGTCGACTCGAGCCCGTGCCAGTGCTTCTGATACGCTTGGAGTCGACTCGTAATATCCCGGAGTCGACTCGAGTCTCAGACTTTGGTTCAAACTGACTTCTTAACTTATCCAAAATATCTTGAACCAAATCTAGAAACACTTAGACAAGATTTTCACTGAAACACTTGATTGAATTCATTAGTAAACAAAAGATATACTCAAATGCTTTGAGCTCATCAAAATCAAATAGGGTTATAATCAATCACTCCACAATCTCCCCCTTTTTGATGATGACAAAACATTGAGTATATGTAAAGTGAATTGCTCAATAAACAAGGAAATGAAATCTATAAATGAATTCAAGTGTCTGGTTTTTTAATTTATCCAAACTTGAAAGGTGTGAAACAATAAATTTTGGAGTTAAAGCTCCCCCTTTCATTTGGAATTATATAAGCCTTCATGTCATGCACTCAATTATTTGGCTTATATAGATATAATGATTTGGCTTTCTTAAAAAAAATTCAGATTCTCCCCCTCAACATATGCATTCAACTTTGTTTTGATTCCTTTTACATATCTATTAAATATTTCTCTCCCTTTTTGTCATCGTATCAAAAAGGAGGTAAGCAGAACACACAAGCAAGTAGAGATAAATGTGCACAATATTGAAGAAAATTGTCTACTCATTGTATTGATGTATATGTAGTTGTGAATACAATAAGTAAAGCTGTAAATACAAGTCAAAATACAAAAAAAAAGCTAAGGCTTCCTCGAGGAGGATGCGGCTCCCCGGGGCATTCGTTCCGCGAGTAGGGTGACCGCATTGGTGACGTGCTCTAACTGTCTGATAATGGCCGAGGTGGCCCTGCTGTGTGTCGTGTCGAGCTCGGTCACAGTCTGCTGAAGTGTGTCCAGCTTGGCGATGAGCACATTCGCCAAGCGCTCGGCCCCCTGAGTAGTGGTGCCCATGTCATGTCGGATGTCATCGCGCATCTTCCGAGTGGTGCTCGTGACATCGCTCATGCTAGAGAACTGGGCTTGTACCAGGCTCCTGACATTGTAGATTTCTTCCCGCACATGGGCCGTCATCTCGGTCACGGCTGACAGGGAAGGAACCAATGCAGAAGAGGGTGCAGGGGAGGGAGCAGTCGCTGGACCTCGGAGTTCCCTCAGCAGGTCGTCCCGAAGATCCCTCACTATCTCCTGCCGCAACTCCCGGAGCTGCTCAGGAGAAATGCGAACCTCCATGGGCTGAGTAGGTGGAGCTGAGGAGGAGGGTCCGGCTGAAGTGGTGGGAGCTGAGGTGGAGGAAAAGGTAGGGAAGTCAGAATCAGGGTTAGGACTGGGGGAGTGTCTGGAAGTATGTGTGGAGTTAGATGATTTTCTAACCCAGGTTCCCTCTACCTTACGAAACCCCATCCTGTGTAGGGTTTCCGGACGCATGCGATCTGTCCATCGCAATGCGCGAGAGGGTTCCCCCTCAGGAATAGGAATCTCGGCCTCCCTAAAGATAAGTGTGTATAGCATGCCATAGGGGAGGGTGAGCCTAGGTCTATCTAGTGGCTCACATAGATATCTATAAATGAGTTTCGGAAAGTTGATTGGGGTGTCCTAGAGGATGTAGAACATAAGGGCTAGGTCCCTCTCAGAAACAAAATCGAAGCGGCCAGTCTTCGGAAAGAGGGTCCTAGAGATGATGCTAAGGAGGAGCCGCATCTCAACAGAAAGTGAGCTAGCGGACACCTCATCTAAGGGGGACTGGGGTGGATATCCTAGAATGGCCGTAAGGGCCTCAGTCCTATCCTCGGGGTGTGTTGGAGCTACCCCTACTTGTGGAAGGTGGAGGATTTGGGCTATGAAATCCTCGGAAATAAACAATGGGACACCGGCTACAGTTCCCTCTATTCCCCCATTGCCCCTATGGACAGTACCATAAAACTCTTTAACTAGGCCAGGGTATGTGGGGAGATCTAAGGAACAAAAATACTCTAAACCCTGGGCCCGCAATCTCTCTCCTATGGTAAAGCCCTCCCGGGAGAGATAGTCAAAATCGACGTATCTCCCGGTGGAGACCGCCTTCCCGGCGCACGGCCTCGAGGGAACCTCCCTCGGCGGGGAACGAACCGGAGGTTGTGGCCTCACGGGATCGTTCCGAGCCTTGGAACGTCTCTCGGCACCGGTCGCGGGTTGGGGTCTCTTCCGGCTTGGGACAACGACTTTACGAGGCATGGTCGACCTAAAATGGGGTAAAACGCTAATGGATGGAGGAAGGTCGACGGGAAAAAAAACTAAGGGTGGCCGGAGACGACGTAGGAGACGACTCTAGGGTTTGTGAATAGTGGCGGCGGTGAATAGAAGTGTTGAGTAAACGCTTGAATTAGGGTTAAAAAAGTCGGATCCCGACTGCGAGTCGACTCCTGTAAGTCTTGAGTCGACTCGACCTCGAGTCGACTCCAAAATATGCGCGAGTCGACTCTCCTTATGCGCTTATTGACCTAGAGTCGACTCCCGACTGTATGCGAGTCGACTCCCCCTCTGCTGCCATCGATCTCGAGTCGACTCCCGTAAATATGCGAGTCGACTCCCCCTTACGAGCCGACTCTGAAACTTACTCGAGTCGTCTCGAACTCTGGCACGCACCTAAAAATCATGCTATGTTCGTGCCGAATGAGGGAAAATCACTAAGTTATGGTCTGATTTGATGATCATTGAAAAGAAACTCTATATTAACCACAATCTAATCATCAAAATCAATGAACTAGAAGAGAATATCACTAGGATGGATCAATCACTCCTAATCCTCTTCTAAGTACACTAAATCTCTCTTCACTCAAGAGTTTTGTGAAGATATCAGCTAATTGATCATTAATGCAAACAAATTGAAGTGTCACATCACCATTCATTACATGATCTCTTATGAAGTGATGTCTTATCTCAATATGTTTAGTTCTTGAATGCTGAATTGGATTTTTAGTTAGATTAATGGCACTAGTATTATCACAATTAATGGAAATTTTATCCTGTTTAATGCCGTAATCTTCCAATTATTGTTTGATCCACATGATTTGAGCACAACAACTCCCGGCTGCAACATATTCAGCTTCAGCAGTAGATAATGCAACCGAATTTTGTTTCTTGCTAAACCATGAGATTAAGTTTTCTCCTAGGAATTGACATGACCCGCTGGTGCTTTTTCTATCAAGTTTACATCCAGCAAAGTCTGAATCTATGTATCCTATTAAGTTCAGGCTAGATTCTTTAGAATACCATAATCCTATGTTCTTTGTTTCTATTAGGTATTTAAAGATTCTCTTGACTGCAATTAGATGAGATTCCTTAGGATTAGACTGATATCTAGCACACATACAAACACTAAACATGATATCAGGTCTACTTGCAGTAAGATACAATAAAGATCCTATCATCCCTCTATATAACTTCTGATCTACAGATTTACCTGATTCATCTTGGTCTAATTTGCATGATGAGCTCATGGGGGTGTTGATTGATTTGTTTCCCTCCATATCAAACTTCTTAAGCATCTCCTTGATGTATTTGGCTTGATTGATGAAGATGCCTTCTTCAGATTGTTTGATTTGAAGCCCGAGGAAATAGTTCAGCTTTCCTATCATGCTCATCTCAAATTCACTCTGCATCAAGTCAGCAAATTCTTCGCAGAGGCGATTGTTAGTAGCACCGAAAATAATATCATCAACATAAATCTGCACTAACAACATATCTTTATTTTTCTTCTTTAGAAACAATGTTGTATCTACATTTCCCCTAGAAAACTCATGTTCTAATAGGAATTTGCTAAGCCTCTCATACCATGCTCTAGGTGCTTGTTTCAAACCATAAAGTGCTTTGTTAAGTTTATACACGTGATTAGGGTATTGATGATTCTCAAACCCAGGAGGTTGTTCTACATACACCTCCTCATTAATATACCCATTTAGAAATGCACTTTTTACATCCATTTGAAATAACTTGAAATCCTTAGAACGTGCAAATGCTAATAATAATCTAATTGCCTCGAGTCTAGCTACAGGAGCAAAGGTTTCATCAAAATCTATACCTTCTTCTTGATTATACCCCTTTGCTACTAGTCTAGCCTTATTCCTTATTACAATTCCATTTTCATCAAGTTTGTTTTTATATATCCATTTGGTACCTATGATTGAATATTTAGGAGGTCTTTCAACTAGATTCCATACATTGTTTCTAGTAAATTGGTTTAATTCTTCTTGCATTGCATTTATCCAATTTACATCTTTTTCAGCTTCTTCTATGTGTTTGGGCTCAAAATGTGAAACGAAAGCTAGATGATTGTTTAAGTTCCTAAGAGTGCTCTAGTCCTAACAGGTTGAGATGGATCATCTAGAATTAATTTCTTAGGATGCCCGTGAGCAAACCTCCAAGCCTTAGTTAGCCCATGATCCATAATAGCCTCTTGGCTTGATGATGCATTTCCAATTAATTTTTGATTATCATCTTGTAATGTCATCTCATCTATCTTTTCTTCAAGAATTTCAGCATCATCATCAAGATTAACTCTCTTACTAGAAGAGATATCACTAGAATCATCAAAAACGACATGTATGGATTCTTCTATAACTAGGGTTCTTTTATTAAAGACTCTATAGGCTTTACTAGTTGTAGAGTACCCCAAGAATATACCCTCATCCGATTTAGAGTCAAATTTTCCTAGATTATCTTTCCCATTATTATGAACAAAACACCTACATCCAAAGATATGAAAATAGTTCACTTTTGGTTTTCTGTTTTTCCAAAGTTCATAAGGTGTTTTCTTTATAATGGGTCTTAATAAAACTCTATTTAATATATGACATGAGGTATTTATGGCTTCTCCCCAAAAGTACTTAGGGAGATTACTTTCACATAACATGGTTCTAGCCATTTCCTCTAGAGTTCTACTTTTTCTTTCCACAACTCCATTTTGTTGTGGTGTCCTAGGTGCAGAAAAATTATGAGTTATCCCCTTTTTACTACAAAACTCATCAAATAAATGATTTTCAAATTCGGTTCCATGGTCACTTCTAATAGCTATGACTGAAGTGTCTCTAGCATTTGTTACTTCTTTATGAAATTTCTTGAAAATTGAAAATGCTTGATCCTTATGACCTAAGAACATGACCCAAGTGTATCTAGAATAATCATCTACGATAACTAGACCATATTTATTTCCACCTAGACTTGTGGTTCTAGTTGGTCCGAATAGGTCCATGTGTAGTAGTTCTAGAGGTCTAGAGGTAGAGACACAATTTATAGATTTAAAGGAGTTCCTTGATTGTTTGCCAAATTGACATGCTTCACATATTTTATTCTTTTCAAACTTTAGTTTTGGCAAACCTATCACGGAATCTCTTTTAACTAGTTTTGATATGGTGTCCATGCTTGCATGACCTAACTTACGGTGCCATAACCAACTAGCATAATTTTCCTTAGTTTCATTAACAACTAAACATGGGTTATGTTTGGCAAGATCCTCAAGGTCTACAACATACACATTTCCACGTCTTATTTCTTTAAAAACTAAACTATTGTCATTTGGGTTTGTTATGATGCATAGTGATGGTTTAAACATAACATCATAACCTCTATCACACAATTGACTAATGCTTAGTAGATTATGCTTAAGACCATCAACATATCGAACATTATCAATAAAAGTTGAAGGGGTAATTTGTACTTTACCTATACCAATGATGTGACCTTGGTTATTGTCTCCAAAAGTCACAGCACCTCCCTTCTTAGCTTCAAGGGTGAAGAATTGATCCTTGTCACCCGTCATGTGTCTTGAGCAGCCACTGTCCAAGTACCAACAATTTTTGTCGACTTTGGCTGCAAGACACTCCTACACAAGCAAATCATATAGTTTTAGGTACCCAAGTTTTCTTGGGTCCTTCATGGTTAGTAGTGTTGGTTCCTTTTGGAACCCAAATTCTTTTAATTTTTCTTTTAGTTTTTCCTTTCCTATAATCACATATATTTGCTTTATGTCCTAAAATTCCACAACAAAAACAGGTTATTTTTTTAGTTTTACTTTTCCCTGCTTTAACAAAGAAGTTACTAAGGAGTTTTTGCTTATTTTTAGGTTTATACCCTAAACCCGCTCTATTGAATACAGCTCGTTGACTATTAAGTATCATCTCTAATTTTTTTGAGCTATATGTAAATTTTTCTACAATGGGCTTGTATTTTTCAAGTTCTAGTGTCAATTTTTGTTTTTCTGTTTTTAGATCATTTAGTTCTTTTGTGAGACTCTCATTTATATGTTTATTGTTTTTGGGTTCTAATGTTTCTTTGTTCAGCCTTTCATTTTCTTTAGTTAAGGTATTATTCTTTTGTATCAAGATTTGGTTGCTTGTTTTAAGTTCTACATTTTCTTTGATAAGAACATCTTTATCCTTAACTAATGAATCATACTTACGGAGATGAGTTTGGTTAGTTACTTTTAGTTCTTTGTTTTTAACGTTTATTGTTTTGTATTCATCCATTAATTCATTGAAAGCATCATATAATTCATCGAAAGTAAAATCTAAATGTGGTGCGGATGTTACCTCATTGTCGTTGGCCATAAAACACAGATTTGCCTTTTCTTCTTGTTCTTCATCCGATGATGATGATGAGGTGTCGGAGTCCGATAGGGTGGAGACGAGGACTTTCTTCTTCTTGTACTTGCTCCCCTTTTTCAGCAAGGGACACTCAGCTCTGAAGTGCCCCGGCTTCTTGCACTCATAACAACCGATCCCCTCATTTTTCCTTTCCTTACCTTTATCCTTGTGATAGGAATTTGAGGGGCCTCTCCTTTGATGTGAGGATTTCTTCCCGTTGATGAATCTTCTGAACTTACGCACGAGAAGAGCCTCATCATCATCTCCCTCATGATCTTCTTCTTCACTGCTGCTACTGCAAGACAAGTCTTTGTTAGATGATGTAGATTTGAGAGCTATTACCTTTTTCTTATGGGAGGACTCTTCTTCGCTGTGTTGCTTCATTGTTAGCTCGTGCGTCATTAGGGATCCAAGAAGCTCCTCAAGTGGTAGCTTGTTCAAGTCCTTGGCTTCTTGGATTGCCGTCACTTTGGCTTCCCATGACCTTGGTAGACAGCGAAGAATCTTCCTGACAAGATCACTGTTAGTATAGTTTTTGCCAAGGCTTTTTAGGCCATTGACAATGTCAGTAAATCTAGTGAACATGCAAGTGATTGTTTCATTAGAATCCATCTTAAATGGTTCATACTTATGAACCAATATATTTATTTTGGATTCTTTGACTTGATTCGTGCCCTCATGGGTCACTTCGAGTCTCTCCCAAATCTCTTTTGCAGAATTGCAAGTAGAGACCCTATTGAATTCATTCCTATCTAATGCACAGTAAAGCACATTCATTGCTTTGGCATTGAGTTGTGCCTTTCTCATGTCATGGTCATCCCAATCCTTTTCAAGTTTGGGTACAGTGACACCCTCTACATAGATGGATGGGATGTATGGTCCATTTAATATAATGGTCCACATCTCATAGTCTTGGGCTTGGATAAATATTTTCATCCTAGCCTTCCAATATGAGTAGTCGGATCCATTAAAGAATGGGGGTCTTTGGGTGGACTGACCCTCAATGTGGGAAGATCCAAATGGGGTTGTCATTTTGATCTTTTACTCTTAGGGTAGAAGAGTTTAGGCTCTGATACCACTTGTTGCCCAGATAGACAACCCAAGAGGGGGGGGTGAATTGGGTTTTAAAATAATTTTGCAATTAAAACGTTTGTGGATGACTAATTAATACTGTTGCAAGATGATTAATTAGTTGCTATATGCTGTGAGTGAAATGAGAGTAAGAGAGAGAGACACAAGCAATCACAAACACAATGTTTTTATAGTGGTTCGGAGCTAACTCTTGCTCCTACGTCCACTCCCCAAGTCTCACTTGGGAATTCACTATAACTCCTCGGATTACAGCCGGTTGTTTTCCAAGCTCACAACCAAACTTGTTGTTTTACGAGGTCACAACGAACTCGGTCGGTTTTTCCAGGCTCACCGACTAGAACCACCCCGATTGTTTTCCCGGGATCACAATCGAACCCTTACACCGTTGGTTTCAACCTAGGCTCACCAACAAACCTATATACCCTTGATTCAATCCCCTGATTGAATCAAGTAAGGACAAGATGGAAAGAACAAAGACAAATAGAAAAAAACAGAGCTTCTAAAAAGCAGATATACAGCGATATTAATAAGAGTAAAGTTAAGAGCCCTCAAACACGTTTGAGTTGGAGAAGAGAAGGGCTTCTTGAACTTTGGGTCTCCTCTTGAAAATCTGGAAGACTTGAAGGCAGGAGGAGACTTCTTTTAATGCTGGAAAGAGTCGGTTGAATGGAGTTAATGGCCCTCTTCCTTCTTTTCCGTTGAAATCAGTTTGCGGAGAAAGGATGCTTGATTTCTTTGAGTGGAATGGTATATTTCTGCCTTGCTACAGTCCTCTATGGCTATTTAAGCCATCCCCCACGGAAACTAGCCGTTAGACACATTTTTCTGCCCGTTCTGCACACTCTGCACATCCTGACAATGTGTCCGTTGGGGTCGGAGTCGACTCGCGCGATCTGGAGTCGACTCGGCTGTAACAGGAGTCGACTCATGCTTTTCTGGAGTCGGCTCGGCAACTGTTCCGAATTTGAATTAAAGTGACCTCCTCGACTGGGAGTCGACTCGACTTAACCCGGAGTCGACTCGCCAAAAACTGGAGCTGACTTGGCATTCTTGGAGTCGGCTCATCCCATGGAATTCATGGAGCTATTTTTCAACTTGGCCCACTCGAGTCGACTCGACAGTCCTAGGAGTCGACTCGGCGCTCAGAGCCCGAACTCCCTATCTTCTGTCTTTTGGCTCGTCCAGTCTTGGAGTCGACTCGAACTGTTCCGGAGTCGACTCGGCTCTCAGTTTCCGAAACTCAGTCTTCTGCCTTTTTGGTGTAGCGCTGCCTTGGAGGCGACTCGAGCTGTCTTGGAGTCGACTCGGCTCTCAGAGACAACAATTTGGTCTACTGTCTTTTTGGGGTCGCGTTGTCTCGGAGTCGACTCGCGCATTGCGGGAGTCGACTCGGATCTCAGTGTCCGAAAACTGCTCTCTGACTTTTGCCTTGAATACAACTGAGAGTCGACTCTCGCTTTCTTTGGAGTCGACCTGCCAACCATCGGAGTCGACTCGCGTTCCTCAGGAGTCGACTCGGCTCTCAGGGTCGAAACTTGCTGTCTGACTTTTTGTCTGTAACTCCCTGGAGTCGACTCAAACTACTCCGGAGTCGACTCGGTAAGCATTGGAGTCGACTCGCGCACTTCAGGAGTCGACTCGCTGACAGGTTATAAATTGTGTCTTTCTGTTCATCTGTCTGTTCTCAGTCGGAGTCGACTCGTAATGTTCCGGAGTCGACTCGAGCCTGTGCCAGTGCTTCTGATACGCTTGGAGTCGACTCGTAATATCCCGGAGTCGACTTGAGTCTCAGACTTTGGTTCAAACTGACTTCTTAACTTATCCAAAATATCTTGAACCAAATCTAGAAACACTTAGACAAGATTTTCACTGAAACACTTGATTGAATTCATTAGTAAACAAAAGATATACTCAAATGCTTTGAGCTCATCAAAATCAAATAGGATTATAATCAATCACTCCACACGTTTCTTCCACTATTTCCTTCTAACTTAAGCATTGAAGGGCTTAGCCAGAGCCAATCCAACAAGCCTTTTGATGACCCCCTTTGGTTGTCTTGCAGATCGATGGAAGTAGCACACGTAAGCGAATTTGGAGATCGGCAGCAACAATGTCCATCACTAAAATGTTGACTATTAATCAAAAACATAAGTAGGCAATAGACATATATAATATAATACAAATAACATTCTAAATCTGTTATACTAGAAGTACATGCAGTAGCCAGCAAACTAGCAACATAATTAGAAGACAAATGCATCCTAGGGAAAAAATAATGAGAATATAGGAAGAAAAAAAATAAGAATTCAGCAAAAAATTAGTAGTTAAAACATGAACTAACTAAATTCAGATCATTGTTTCTTTAAGATTATTGAACCTAGATAGAAATCTTGGTTCAGAATTTAGTTGTCTTAAGCTTGATAACTCTACTGACACTAAAAGTTTCCCTTAAATATCTAGGAGTATCTAGGAAGTATCCATATCCCTAAAAGTATCCTAGGAGTACACCGGAAGTATCCAAGTATATCAAAAAGTATCCGGGTTCCAAAAAATAATAAAATAATGAGGATACTTATTTCCTGTATTGAATGCGTTTTGGGCCTGTATCAGAGTATCCATATCCAATATGTATTCAATACTTGCTTGGCACTTGTTTTAGAGTATCTGTGCTTTGTACAAGAGGAGTTCCCAAGCATTACATGTCTAGTTATGTGCCTTCACTGGGAAACTGTTGGACATTAGGTTGCTTGGTAAGCATCTCGTCATGTCATTTGCCTAGAGTAAGTTTATTAATCAGGCATAGGCCTCGATTTCAAGTGAATTTACATATTTTTAGGTTCTCAGCTAATCCTCCAGTTCCTTACATTATAAGATCAGTGTAATCAGGTTACTTCAAATGTTACATATCTGCTGCTGTGGCTGCTGCTCCTGCTTAGAAAACACAAAATGCAGGGCAAATCTACAGGATCACCTTTATGCACTCCCCAATGATGCTAGGCAAAGTGTTTAAAGAAATAAATCAGTCCTCTAAGTTTGAGCACTAAAACAATCTCTAATGGGTCCTAGGGGTAGTCTCCACCTTTGCAATAATTATTGATGCATGTCATCAGAAACAGCCATATAGTGGCACTTTCATTCTGTCTTGAGTGGTCACTGGAAAGGGGCCTACAGAGGGCTAAACAGCAACTTTATTTCAGGTTAGTGAAAAAGGGGATGGTGCAGTTAGATTTCAAGCTCAGGAAAGATTTTGGGACTGATTTGAGATAGGTTTGAAGGTTGCAGTTAACCATGAAAAAAGGTATGCGGTCTTGGCTGGTAGATTTTGAAAGATCTCAAAGAAAGGTGGTTAAGATCAGCAAAACAATGGCAGATTATGGTGGCTGTCTGTTTGCTAATTGGCTGCAGGTGTTTGCCTGCATAAGAGCTGTTTATAGGATGGCCAGAAATTATTTATATGAGAAAGCTGCTAGGTGGAGATGAGACAGAGATGGAAGCCTCAACTCACTCCAAAAGTTCTCTGGCTTGGTCCACATCTGAAATGAAGCATTGTTTTAAGGGACTGTTAGATGCAAGCAGGTTCATGTTCATAGGATGTGATTATAGTTTTATGCTGGCCATGAATCTACTGCAACCCTCTTTGTTTATCCAGGCTTGGGACTGGCTATGTTCAAAATATAGGCAGAGTTAAGAATACTGATAATAACCAATCCTTGTTTGATATATCCGTGGCCAGTTTTGAATTCCTTTACATGAAGTGTTAACAATCTGCAAACATACATTGCTCTGTCATTTTTAGTTTTCAGTCAATTGTCAAGTTATAGACAAATTCAAGGCCTTACTAAACTGGTAATGCTGCATATTGCAAACCTGTATAGAAATGAATATATGATATCAAATCAATTTGTTTCTGTGATATGCTTTTAATAATTTTTGTACGTGGTACAGAACCGGGTGTTCACATTAGTGAGATGCAAAGAGGTGGTCAAGGGGCTGCCTAGCACCTAGGTGCTAGATGGGTGCCTATGCATGGGGTACCTATATGGGTACAAAGGTCAAGGTGGTCAAAAATAATAAACTAAAAATAAATAATAAATAAAAGGAGAAACCTAAAAAGATAAATATAATATAAGAGCTTAAGATTGGTCAAAAAATAAGATAGGTAGATGGCGATGGCTATTTCGCTTGGTAACATCTTGCACTAATTTACAAAAAAATGTTTTTTAACATACCCAAACATGATGCCAGATGGCATTTTTTTAAAACTATGAATTCAAGGGAAATATAAGAGAACAAACTTTACTGTTTATTTTACCCAGCATTCATTATATAAAAAAAGCTCGGCAGGTGTCTATAAAGTTAACCAGTTGTTTGTGCTCGAAACTTGCTCAAAACAAATATCTATACATATGATTCATTGCCCAATCAAAATTAAGCCCTTAGCTTCATAAAACATTGACACAATGAGGCTCCAGTTAATGCCACAAAAACAAAAAGAAAACTATCCCCTTTAGCTGAATATCTGACGGCATTCACTGACATAGAACTTGTCTTTTGACTCCATTTTGGCATGGCTATTATTATGGTGCTTTCTCAAAGATGGTTCAACCCTTAAGAAAATTGCTAATAATGGTTACGAAATATTCTTCATGGTTTATTTTGGTCCAGTTCAGATATTTCACATTGAATAATATCACCTATAGGAGTGTGAAAATAGGTCATATCCAATGGGCATTGTAGGCATCCTCTCTAGTGTTAACGTAATTCAGAAAGCCGTACATGGCCTTATAAGAAGCTGTAATTTTACAATCTTGACATAGGAGAACTACAAATCAGGGCTTTGTTCATTGTTATCAGTTTAGGGGGCACCTAGTTGTGCTGATTCAAATTCTTCTGAATATCTTCATTTATGCACTAAACTTTCCCAAAAGACTTATTTCAGAGGTGGAGATAGTTTCTTGAGGGCATTTTCGTCACCAGTGTTTGAATCTAAGGTGTTTAAGTTGTTTTCTATATGGCTTATTGGTTGCAGATTTGTCTTCAAGGCATGGGGTTCTGGGTTGGAACCCCAACAAAGTGAATTTTGATAAAAGTAGACTTAGTTCTCGAGTGTGACATGGGATGGTCCACAATGTGGTTTAGGTCTGAGTCAATTATGGTTTAGACAAGTTTAGATGCAAATGGGCTGTACTATGTTGTTTAAGCCTGGTCCTAGCATCCAAAACAATTGTCAAGGCCTGGATAGAAGGGTCAGAACCTCTTGTTTCTCGCAATCTAGGAGTTTTGGACCCACTTTAACCCAACATGTAATAGAGAGCAAAGCTCTCTTCCTTTCCATAAACCTGAGAGATTCTTGTGTTAGATGACCCCCCTTTCTAATTCTATAACCCTGCCATATGCACCGTCCCAGCCCCTTCTAGCTTTCATCACATGTATCAAACTCTGTTGCTCTATCCTTTGAAGTCCAACTCATCAGCTTTCTTTGACATGGTATTAGAATTTGCCAGTCCGAGTTTAAACTTGTCTAGGCCTTATTGGATCAGCCAAACAAGCAATCACTTCCTATGTGCCTTCTTACTTCTAGTGCTTTTAGCATATTTTCTTCCTTACCGTTGCAATTGCATCTGCTTATGATTTTGGAAGCTAAGGGCCAAACGTTTTTGTATCTGGATGAGCTTTACCTTAATATTTGTGCTTATAATTTACATCACATGATCATAATTCTATATATTCTATCAATATTTTTATTATTATGCCTCCTAAAACCTTTGTTGCTTATGGTAAGTACCATGACATGACACAAATAAGGTTTTCCAATAGGAATGGGCTATGCTTCATGCTAATTATTGGACATTTTTTCATCTATTTTTGGCATCAGTAACCCATCAAACTTTTAGATGTGCCAGTTGCTGAGTTACGCCCCGTTCGATGCGACGTTCGCAGCGGAATTCGAACGGGACGTCGTTCATCGCATGAACGCGTCTCGAATCATAGAATTCAAAAATTTTTCTGGATCCAAATCCAGAAGATCTTTGAATTCATTAGGGAGGGAAGATTAGGATCTGAGGAAGGTTGATTAAGATTCATAAAACTGAAACTAAAATCAGAAGAAATTAATTTGAAGATCTCATCTTTAAAAATTCTGTAGATGAAGAACACCGCAGCTTGATGATCTATCTAGGTTTCTGTTTGAGCCACACAATTGTCCGGCCTCTACAGGTATTCACACGAGGATCTAATCATCTGAGATAGGGTCTTACCAGAGTGCTAGCTCCTTGCAAAAATCTCTCATGACTATCATATAGATTAGAAGATAAAAATCTGCAACATACTTCCTTAAAGAAGAACCCTTTCTTCTTCAACCTTGCTCGCGATGGAGGAAGAGGAAGGAGGAACCTTGCACGTGGATCTTCCTTGCCTTGCTACCGTGGAAGAAGAGGAGGATGAAGACCCCTTGCTGCCGTGGAGAAGGAGGAAGAAAGAAGAGGAGGCGTGGAGAGGAAGAGGAGAGAATTAATTCATAACTTCTCCCTTACTACCCTTTTATAGATTGGGTTTAGGGCTCCTAATCTTATTAGGAGTATGGGACTATAACCCACCTTTGGATTAATGCCAAGTGTCCAATCCTTGTGCTCATAGATGCATCACATGTGTCTATTTAATTAATTGATTAATTTTCTAATCACATTAGGATTCTTAATCTCATTAGGAGAATTAATTGATTTGGGAGCTTGCATCCTACGATGCCATGTGGACTTTAAAGTTCGCATAGTGTGAACATGACTTAAGTCATATTTATCCTACGACGACATGTGGTCTTTAAAATCCGCACAAACCTTGGTTTAATCAAATTGACCCAATCATGAACCCAAATCAATTTTGGTCGAACCCAATTTGATTTGGCTCATTAAATCAGCCCAATTGCAATCCAATTGCAATCTAATTGCAATCAATTCCACTTAATTTTTCTTCCATTAACGCACTAACACTTTGTGGGTTAATTCAATCACCAATCATATTGATGATTGATTTCTATTATGATTCTAAATCACAATTATGATAGTCTGACTAATTAAATCCTCTATGTGTGTGACCCCGTAGGTTCTATTCTGACTGGTAGTGAGAAATATTGAGATCTCCATCTCAATATCACTGAAACTCCTTTCAGTGGACTGAAACGATTTCAGTTCTATTCTTAGGGTTCACTGATCACCAAGTGAATGCTTTCGAGTCTCACAATCCACTAGTGACACCTAGCAGTATATGGTGGCAACCCAGCAGAATGGAATATCTAAACCTCTTGGTGCAGTTAGCGTATGATACAGTCCCTCTATCATGGATTCCGACGTGACGGAGGTTATGGATATCTCGTCAAACCCCATCATCTGTCATATGTCAAATTTATACGACTTCCAGATCGAGATATGGAAAACTCTTTTTCCAAAATACCTGGCCAGGAATTTATCGAACTCAGTCTCATAAATCACATAGAATCACTTCTAATCTATCAAGATCGATAGATCCCATCTAGATGCAATCCTATTCCAAAATGAACCTACTGCAGCCAATTCGCACTACAAGAATCCGAATGACTAGGGCCCAAGTTCACATGCTCGTCAAACTACAGCAACCTCATAGTGAATAGCTGAGGCATCGCAGGTCAAAGGACCAGTCATACAACTGCAGCATAAGTAGTCACTGACGAGTGGATAGACATCCATGTGACTACTATCTTTGGTCACGCTCAGTATCTTGTTCTCTAACAAGTACTTGCATAATCACTCTAGTGTCTCTACACCGTGGACTCGAGACTCGTCCATCTGATTAAGTGATCTGTGCACTAATCTCAGCGGATCGATCACCGTTCCTCGTGATGGATCCATCGATCAGGAGCATTTAGAAATTAATCCCTAATGACACATGCCTCAAATTCTCAACTCCTTGAAATTATGTGTCATCTATTAATCTCTTGGACGATTCATGGACACATACAAACATGAATGAAAAATAAATTGCACAATCTTATTTATTAATAAGTGTCAAATTACAAATTTATGCCCCAGATTACAAATATGCGTCAGCCATGTTGGCTTCTAGGGCATATTTCTAACAATCTCCCACTTGCACTAAAGCCAATTAGACATATATTTAAGTCCCATTTTTTCAAGATGGACTTCTAATTTCTTCTGACTCAGCTGCTTAGTGAATGGATCCGCCACGTTATCAGTACTCTCTGCACCTCTATTTCTTTTCGAGGTAGTCGCGAATTAGATGAAATCGCCGCTCTATGTGCTTGGACTTCTGGTAAGACCTCGGCTCCTTAGCCAGTGCTATGGCGTCGTTGTTGTCGCAGAAAAGGGGTATGGCATCTGATGACATGACTCCTAGCTCTTCGACAAACTTCTTGTACCAGAACGCTTCTTTCGTAGCATCCAATGCAGCAATGTACTCTGCTTCCATGGTAGAATCTGCAATAATCGGTTACTTGGAACTCTTCCAATTTACCGATCCTCCATTGCATAAGAATACATATCCTGATGTAGACTTTCTATCATCAGGGTCAGTCATGAAGTCTGAATTAGTATATCCTTCTACTTTAACTCTGTGCCTCCCCCAAAGACCAAAAACAGATCCTTAGTCCTTCTCAAGTACTTAAGGATATTTTTCACAGCTATCCAGTGCTCCTCGCCTGGATTTGACTGATATCTGCTCGTGACACTCACAGCATGTGCTATATCAGGTCGAGTACATAGCATGGCATACATGAGGCTCCCTATTGCCGATGCATAAGGGATCCTACTAATGCGCTGAATCTCTTCAGATGTTTTGGGGCACATCTTTTTGGAGAGATTTATCCCATGCCTTAGGGGTAACAATCCCCTCTTAGAGTTTTCCATGCTGAACCTCTTCAGCACTTCCTCTATGTACATTTTCTGTGATAGGCCAAGCATCCTCTTAGATCTATCTCTATAAACCTTAATCCCCAAAATATAAGATGCTTCACCTAGATCTTTCATGGAGAACTTCTTAGACAGCCATAACTTGACTGATGTGAGCATGGGAATATCATTCCCAATTAGGAGTATATCATCCACGTACAATACGAGGAATACTGTAGCCCTCCTACTGACCTTTTTGTACACACATGGTTCCTCTTCGTTCTTGATGAAATCAAACGATTTGATCATATCATCGAAACGAGTGTTCCAACTCCGAAATGCTTGCTTTAGTCCATAAATGGATCTTTGCAGCTTGCAGACCTTGTGATCACCATCATTGGAAGTGAAACCCTGAGGCTGTTCCATATAGATATCTTCCTTAAGATATCCATTAAGAAAAGCAGTTTTCACATCCATCTGTCATATCTCATAATCATGATAAGCTGCAATGACAAGCAACGTTCGAATGGACTTCAGCATGGCTACCGGTGAAAAAGTATCTTGATAGTCAATGCCTTCGCGCTGACTATAACCTTTTGCCACCAACCTTGCCTTATAGGTCTCTACCTTGCCATCCGAACCCATTTTTCTTTTGTAGATCCATTTACACCCAATAGGTACTATACTTTCAGGCGGATCTACTAAGGTCTATACTTGGAATGCATGGAGTCTATTTTTGACTTCATCGCATCCATCCATTTTTCGGAGTCGATGTCTAACATCGCTTCGTTGTAGGTCTTGGGATCATTAATTATAATCTCTTTCTCCCATGAGGAACTCTTTCTTTATTTCCTCTGTAAGCATACCTAAGTATCTTTCAGGAGGATGGGAGATCCTACTAGATCTACAAAGTGGACGAGGTTCTTCATGTATTGGCTCAATGTGAATAGGTTCACTAGGCTCAATTGCTCGTTGCTCTTCAGAGACTTTCTCTTCGAGCTCAATTTTTCTCCCACTGCCTCTATGAAGGATAAACTGTTTTTCCAAGAAGATGGCATGTCGGCTCACAAACACTTTGTGATCTTCTGGGATGTAAAAATTGTATCCTAACGACTCTTTAGGATATCCAATGAAACGAGCACCAATTGTCCTAAACTCTTAACTTGTCCGCCTGTTGTCGCTTGACTTGGGCTGGACATCCCCAAATCTTGAGATAACCAAGACTTGGTTTCTTACCATGCCATATCTCATACGGTGTGGTAGGAACGGACTTAGAGGGAACTCTATTCAATATATAGATAGTGGTAAGTAGGGTATCTCCCCACAAGAATAAGGGTAAGTCAGTGAAGCTCATCATGGACCAGACCATATCCAATAGGGTCTAATTCCTCTTTTTTGACACTCTGTTGAGTTGAGGTGTTTCAGGAGGTGTCCATTGTGAAACTATACCATTTTGTTTGAGATAATCGCGAAACACTCTACTAAGGTATTCTCCTTCTCGATCTGATCGAAGAACCTTAATGAGTTTTCCTGTCTGTTTTTCTACTTCAAATCTGAATTCTTTGAACCTTTCAAATGCTTCAGATTTATGTCTCATAAGATAGACATAACCATACCGTGAGAAATCATCGGTAAAAGTAATAAAGTAGAAAAATTGACCTTTAGCCTGCACATCGAATAGGCCACACACATCAGTGTGTACTAAGGCAAGTATTTCAGTGGACCTCTCCCCATATCCTACAAAGGGTAATTTGGCCATTTTTTCTTGAAGGCAAGATTCACAAATCGGATATGACTCAGAAGTCAATGAACTCGAAAGCCCATGTTTCTCCAATTTGTTAATTCTGTCTTCTTCTATATGACCAAGTCTAAGGTGCCATAAATACTTTTGATTTATCTCATCTCTAGATCTTTTTGATCCTATGGTACTTACTGTATGCTCAGATACGTTCACAGATACATCCATATGTAAGTGATAGAGACCGTCAATCATAAAACCACGTTCAAACAGTTTATTTCGCGAATAAATAGAAACGTAGTCTTTATTGAAATTGAATTCATAATGTTCCTGTGCTAGACAAGATACAGAAATCAGATTTCTGCTAGCACTAGGTACAAAATAACAATCTCTAAGTATCAAACTAAATCCAGACGGTAAATGCAAAGGGAATGTGCCCATAGCAATAGCAGCAACTCTTGCTCTATTGCCAACCTTTAGGGTTACCGCACCTTCCGTAAGCCTTCTACTTTCCTTTAGACCCTGCATGGTAGTGCACAAGTGAACACTAGAACCAGAGTCTATAACCCAATTGGAAATAGAAGAAACCGTTAGATTAGTTTCAATAATGAGCATATTAGACATACCTTCAGAAGGCGTGTCACCCTTCTTGCTCTTTATGTTTTCCATGTAGATAGGACAGTTCCTCTTCCAATGGCCGTCTTCATTGCAATGGAAACATTTTTCTTTGGGTTCGGCTTTCTTTTTAGGAACTTCCTTCTTCGGCTTTTTCTCGGTCTTCTACTTCTTCGCAGGCTTCTTCTTCTTCCCAGTAGACTTTCTCTTGGAAGTAGAAGCTAGCTCAGCAGCGAGAACTGTGCCCCTTGAACCTTTCAAGGCTCCCTCAGTTGTCACCAACATATTCAACAATTCAAGTTTGGTGCATTCAATTTTATTCATATGGTAGTTTACAATAAACTGCCCATATGAAGATGGCAACGATTGTAGGATCAAATCCGTTTGCAAATCCTTGTGCATGGTCATGCCAAGCTTCTCAAGCTCCTCAAGATCCTTGATCATGGTCAAACCATGTTCATGGACGGACTGCCCATCACGCATCTTGGCTTTGAAGAGCCGCTTGGATACTTCAAACCTTGCTGCACGACTCTGTTCACCATACAACTCTTGTAGGTGATCAAGTATGTCCTTAGCAGTCTTCAAATGCTGGCATTGCAATTCGTTGGACATGGATGCCAAAATGTAGCACCTAACCTTATTGTCGTCATCCAACCATTTTGCATGCCTCTCACGCTGCTCATTGGTTGCACGGGTTGGTAACACCGGGAGTTCATGGTCAAGAACATAAGCTATCTTTTCGCAACTCAAGACAATCTTTAAGTTGCGGAGCCAATCTTTATAGTTTGGTCCGGTCAACCTATTGTTATCTAGAATTCGAACTATCGGGTTGGAAGCCATTGACATCTGCAGAGAGTAAAGATTCTAATTAGAAATTTGTATTTGACATTAATTTGTTTTAGGAACTTTTAAAACAAAATTGGATTAGATCCTCCCACTATTTTTCGGATCTCTCACACTTCCTTGGTAAAGATACGGAAACTTGCGACTTAGGATTTCGAGTGGGGTGCTGCGGTCCCACCAATCTATATGTCACCTCACCTAACAGTTATTGGAGACACATAGACGATGAGTGTACAACTCTTGTACAATGCTTCGTAAGCATATTGAGCTAACATGGTCTCCAACTCATAAGGACCTCACCTAACAGTTATTGGACCCATTCCTTGGTTAAGTCAGACCCACCATATATCCCGCGAAAATAAAGCTGTGATTGGGTCCTCACCTAACAGTTATTGGAGCCCAACCCCACCTTTACCCCACAACATCTCATGTTAATAGAGAGGTCCAATTTTCCATTGCAACTAGTCCACTGTATCCAGCCGAGACTAATCAACGCCGGAAAGATCTTAGCAACTCTACTACGGTGGAAGACCAATCGACTTAATATTGGGTAATCAGATCTTAGTGATTCCAACTTTGAGCTTTCCATAGGAGGTAATCGATCAATTGGCCAGGTAAGCAGGTGGGAGGCTCCCCTTACTCAGAGAGTAAGGTCCTAATTAAGTAACCACCTTTGAGCTTGCCTAGACACCAATTAGATCAATTAATCAAATATGGCTAGCTCAATGTATCGTTCACTCTCGATTGATTTAGAAAGGTTTTAGGTCTCTTGGGATTTACATCTAATGTAACCATCTACCCCATAACATATGTCATTCGATTTACATCTTATGTAAATGTCACATTGGTTCAGGTTTACATCCTATGTAATTATGAAACCCATTCATATATTATGTGATTATATCTTATGTAAATGACATAATTGTTTCAGTTTACATCTTATGTAAATGTCCTATTGTTTAAGAGTTTTATTTACATCTGCAAATAAATTTTTGTTTAACTAATACATACATCTTATGCATATATTATTTTAAACATAACCTTAAACAAGTATGAACATTATGATTACCATATGCATCTTATATATATTTTCAGATCTGAAATTTTAAACCTATTATGCTATTCTCTGGATTTCAGATCATGCATTACTTGATTTAAAACATTGTAATCTAATTGCAATTCTAAAATAATTTGCAAAATCATAGCAAATAAAAATCTGCATGCTGAAAATTTTAGCAACCTGAAATTTCAGTACGCAGAAAATCCAGCAAGCATAATTCTTTTAAAAATTAGATTAAAAATATGGTAATCAATCCTTAGGTCCTAATCATGCTCTCTAGAACCATGGCTCTGATACCACTGCTGAGTTACGCCCCGTTCGATGCGACGTTTGTAGCGGAATTCGAACGGGACGTCGTTCATCGCATGAACGCGCCTCGGATCATAGAATTCAAAAATTTTTCTGGATCCAAATCCAGAAGATCTTTGAATTCATTAGGGAGGAGAGATTAGGATCTGAGGAAGGTTGATTAAGATTCATAAAACTGAAACTAAAATCAGAAGAAATTAATTTGAAGATCTCATCTTCAAAAATTTTGCAGGTGAAGAACACCGCAGCCTGATGATCTATCTAGGTTCCTGTTTGAGCCACACAATTATCCGGCCTCTATAGGTATCCACACGAGGATCTAATCATCTGAGATAGGGTCTTACCGGAGTGCTAGCTCCTTGCAAAGACCTTTCATGACTATCATATAGATTAGAAGATAAAAATCTGCAATATACCTCCTTAAAGAAGAATCCTTTCTTCTTCAACCTTGCTTGCGATGGAGGAAGAGGAAGGAGGAACCTTGCACATGGATCTTCCTTGCCTTGCTACCGTGGAAGAAGAGGAGGATGAAGACCCTTTGCTGCCGTGGAGGAAGAAAGAAGAGGAGGCATGGAAAGGAAGAGGAGAGAATTAATTCATAACTTCTCCCTTACTATCCTTTTATAGATTGGGTTTAGGGCTCCTCCTAATCTTATTAGGAGTATGGGACTATAACCCACCCTTGGATTAATGCCAAGTGTCCAATCCTTGTGCTCATAGATGCATGACATGTGTCTATTTAATCAATTGATTAATTTTCTAATCACATTAGGATTTCTAATCTCATTAGGAGAATTAATTGATTTGGGAGCATGCATCCTACGATGCCATGTGGACTTTAAAGTCCGCATAATGTGAACATGACTTAAGTCATATTCATCCTACGACGACATGTGGTCTTTAAAATGCGCACAAATCTTGGTTTAATCAAATTGACCTAATCATGAACCCAAATCAATTTGGGTCGAACCCAATTTGATTTGGCTCATTAAATCAGCCCAATTGCAATCTAATTGCAATCAATTCAACTTAATTCTTCTTCCATTAACTCACTAATACTTAGTGGGTTAATTCAATCACCAATCATATTGATGATCGATTTCTATTATGATTCCAAATCACAATTATGATAGTCTGACTAATTAAATCCTCTATGTGTGTGATCCCGTAGGTTCTATTCTGACTGGTAGTGAGAAATATTGAGATCTCCATCTCAATATCACTGAAACGATTTCAGTTCTATTCTTAGGGTTCACTGATCACCAAGTGAATGCCTTCGAGTCTCACAATCCACTAGTGATACCTAGCAGTATGTGGTGGCAACCCAGTAGAATGGAATATCTGAACCTCTTGATGCAGTTAGCGTATGATATAGTCTCTCTATCATGGATCCCGACGTGATGGAGGTTATGGATATCTCGTCAAACCCTATCGTCTGTCATATGTTAAATTTATACGACTTCCAGTTCGAGATATGGAAAATTCTTTTTCCAAAATACCTGGCCAGAAATTTATCGAACTCAGTCTCATAAATCACATAGGATCACTCCTAATCTATCAAGGTCGATAGATCCCATCTAGATGCAACCCTATTCCAAAATGAACCTACTGCAGCCAATTCGCACTATAAGGACCCGAATGACTAGGGCCCAAGTTCACATGCTCGTCAAACTACAGCAACCTCACAGTGAATAGCTGAGGCATCACAGGTCAAAGGATCAGTCATACAACTGCAGCATAAGTAGTCACTGATGAGTGGATAGACATCCATGTGACTACTATCTTTGGTCACGCTCAGTACCTTGTTCTCTAACAAGTACTTGCATAATCACTTCAGTGTCTCTACACCGTGGACTTGAGACTCGTCCATCTGACTAAGTGATCTGTGCACTAATCTCAGCGGATCGATCACCGTCTCTCGTGATGGATCCATCGATCAGGAGCATTTAGAAATTAATCCCTAATGACACATGCCTCAAATTCTCAACTCCTTGAAATTATGTGTCATCATCTATTAATTTCTTGGACGATTCATGGACACATACAAACATGAATGAAAAATAAATTGCCCAATCTTATTTATTAATAAGTGTCAAATTACAAATTTATGTCCCAGATTACAAATATGCGTCAGCCACGTTGGCTTCTAGGGCATACTTCTAATACCAGTGCCTGATAGGGCAAACCCCATGCCTGCCCGCTGCAAGAATGTGTGGTGGGCTGCCAATGCTGGATTTCTTGTTTTTCGAGTATAGCTATTCAATTTTTTCTTAATTGTATATACTTTTCGATGGATGCATCTCCTGATATAGTCATATGTTCTATTTACAATTTCACATCCTTCCAAAATTCCAGATCTGGAAGGTGAAGAACAATTGTTGATAAAGTTTGCATTTGTCTTTATTTTCTTATGGACATTATGAACTTCAGCATAGAAAAGTTCAATGAACTCTATGATCAATACTAGGAGTTAAATATATTCATTTGATTATATGGTGAATGCTAATGATTCTATTATTTTTTCCCTTTACCTAGATGTTCCGGTCAAAATAGATCATAACTTAGCCATGTTTCCTGGTTGACTAACCAAGTCAAAATTTCTTTTTTTTTTTTGGCATTATTGATCTGATCCCGAGTCCTGACTTCTTAACCCATGTTCTTTATTATACTTACAAGTTTACTCTTCCATATTTACCTTTTCAAATTTATCAAGTTTCTTTCATTGGTTTTTATGGAAGATCACCAATATAACTAAAACAAAAATAATGTATCTTTGAGAACAAACTTTTACAAATCCATACTAACTGAATGGTATCTGCTGTTTAGATTTAAGAAAAGAAATGCTCTGGTGTAAATGCAATCCAGATATTCTAGTATATGTTAGCTATGACTTGGTCTTTTGTGTTGATTCTTTCTATATAATCTGTTATTCTCAATACACTGTGTTTAGCTTATTGATGCCAATTGTGGTTGAATAAGATGAACACCTATCAATTTTAGTGCTGCTTGATTCATTTTGGTTACTTTCTAACAATGTCAAATCTTGCTGGTATAGGATCCAATGTTTTATGTTCTCAAAGAAGATGCCTCACCATGCATTTTTGGTCCTATTGAGAAACAGAGATGGTCATATGCATGTGCAAAACAACTCGTTGAGAGGCTAATATATGGTATGCATGTTTCATGCACTGTATTGCAGATATGCATATGATTATTATTTTTCTGACTGTTTCTTGTTACATTGGAACTCTTCAGCTGAGGGTGCAGAAAATGGACTCGAGTTTACCATTGTAAGGCCTTTCAACTGGATTGGACCAAGGATGGATTTTATACCGGGAATTGATGGTCCAAATGAGGGTGTTCCTAGGGTTTTAGCATGCTTTAGTAATGTATGTACCACATCTGAAATTCAGTTTTGCTAGTTCTGTTATCAAGTATGCTTATCTTAATAAATTATGCAGAACCTTTTACGTGGTGAGCCTCTTAAGCTTGTTGATGGTGGCCAGTCCCAAAGAACTTTCGTGTACATCAAGGATGCCGTAGAAGCTGTTCTCTTAATGATTGTATGCTATTTTCTTCCCCTCTTCTCTGCCTCATATTTATATCCTGAAGTGAGCTGAATAACTGGCTGTCTTTCAGGAAAATCCTAACCGAGCAAATGGTCAGATCTTTAATGTGGGAAATCCTAATAATGAGGTTACAATAAAGCAACTTGCTGAAATGATGACACAGGTACTTATGGGAAGTTCATGATGATTGCTAACATTGTGGAGGATATTGTGTTGCCCTTCATCTTAATTTATTGTTGCTCTTGCAGGTTTATTCAAAAGTTTCAGGAGAGCAACCACTTGAGCAGCCAACAATTGATATAAGCTCCAAGCAGTTCTACGGTGATGGATATGATGACAGTGATAAGCGGATTCCAGATATGACTATAATCAACAGGCAACTAGGTAAGTCAGGCCCTAACTGCTCACATCTACAAGCCCTATGATTGTGCTAGTTTATATTGTCAAAAAAACAGAAAAAACGTTTACATAAGTAGAGAAATACAATAACATGAATGACCATTCTGCTTGCAGGTTGGCACCCAAAGACTCCACTCTGGGATCTGCTTGAGACAACATTGACTTACCAGCACCGGACATATGCAGAATCCATCAAGAGGGCACTTGCAAAAACTGTTGCATCCAGTTAAGGTCAGGACACTTGGATCGGATCAGCAAGTTGGTTACCACTAGTCATCACTTGGGTTTCTGATATTCTTTAAAAGTAACCATATGCATTTAACTTTCTTTGGCAATTTTTTTTTGATGTTAGTAAGTGATGGCAAAGTATTGCAACCCTAAAATTCATTATTTGTATGCACGCTGCAAGGATAGGATGATAGGGATGTTTTTTGTGTTGGTGCCAGCTTTTATCTGACCCTTCTTCCTACCCATGCAGCTAACGGCCTTATTTGAGTCATCCCATGGTTTATTTTTCAGGTAGTATACCAAAAAAATCATAGACATCATCGATGAATTTCTCCTGCTTTCATTGAGGAATAATACCCTAGAGGAGATTTAGTATTAATAGTTTTGCAGATAAATCTTTTCAGAAGATGTTTAGGCTTACAGCAGTTTGGAGCTTTTGTCATTCTTAAGATCCATCAGTAATAATAAATTAATTATCCAGACTCAGATTTTTGGAAATGCATTATCCAATAATTAAATCACCATTCCATGTTGAAGTTGGGCCCATTGCTTTGGATACGTCCTGATACCTACACTTTTTTGGATATATATGTTGGTACCTGTGAAAAGATGCTATGTCCATGCATACATGTCAGCAATTGTCTTTTCAAGTTTGTGCTCTTTGGATGTTCTTTCCATGTGTGCAAATTTCTTGCTGACTGTTTTCTTATTATATTAATATTTTTTTTGGGCAAATCTGATTTAGGTTCTATTTCATATTGCTGTAATTAGTAGAGCTTTTATTTGTAAAGCTTTTGCTAGTAAAACTTTTAATGAAAAGCTTTTGGTAATTACATTTCCGAAAGGTCATAAGATTTTAAGTATTGTAGGATTTTAACATCTGTATGGTAACTAAACTGAAAAAGTGTCAAGTATCATAAATGGTAATAAAGGACGAACAATTTATTGTACTATCAACAACAAATAGTATGAAGTATTTTTAATTTATAAATTATTTATTTAGTTATTATAATCTAAATAATATAATGATTAATCAATTTCTATATTAATTAAAAGTATAATAAAATTTTATGATATTATTGTATTATAATAGTAATATTAATGTAATAATATAATATTTTATAATATGATTATTAAATATATTAACAATCACGAGGAAGTGAATTTTCATCATTATTGATTAAAACTTAAAATCCTTAATCCCATGATTATAGCAATAAAAGAAGATCAAATTAAAATATGGTGGCAATAAACAATATTTTAAATTAATTTAAACAATTCAATGGAGGAGTAAGGTCTCTTGGGCGAGCTTCTTGAACGTTGGATTTGGTTTACACTAAATCGTCCAATTTAAAACTCTTCTGCTGATCCCACATACAGTATCTCTTGCATCTTGTAATTATTCTTGAAAACTTGACGCTAATGGTAATTTGGAGAATAATGATCCTTTTCATGGTCTTCACCAAATCATAGCCATTGTTTTGTTTCTTGATATTTCATACAACTCTAGTATCTATACATCCATTAGAATCATAAGACAGATAAAATAGAATGGAGAGCACAGGTAGTACCTATATGGTACACAATATGCGGGGTGACTCAGTCTGCAGCATTGTTGGATTTCTATAGTTGTGGGCTGCCTCAAATAAACACTCAGAGAAGATGCAATCCTCTAAATGTCCATAGGTAACAGGTGCGCACCATTTATTTGAGCATCTAACTTCATAATGCTGTTAATCATAGTTTTTGAATTACCCACCTATGTAATGTGAGTTGCCTGAAGAACAATGGTTAAGGCCTTCCAAGGCTTCTCGCAATTTTGCCATCAGAATTGTGATATCATACAAATGTGATCCGCCTGCGTCCATGAATTTTATGACCTGTGGGGTTGGGTTAGGCCTTAAATTTGGACCCGTTTTATTTTTCGGGTCGGATCTGGGTCAGCCCAATCTCGACCCGACCTGGATCCGACTCGATCTTTTTTTTTTGGGGGCCAATTTTGGATTGTTTATCGAAAGATCCGATCCGACTTGACCCAAATCCGAATTATCCGTTTAGACTTGCAGGCCCATAGGCCGCTTTAAATACCCCTCCGCCCCCGTCGGTCCGCCTCATCCGTCGCCTCTCCTGAGTACTGTTGTACTCTCTCCTTCACCAAACCCTAAACTATCTCCAGATATCTCTCGAATTCTCGACTCCGAGAGACAATGGCAGTCATCGGATCCAAGATTGTCGTTGCTCTCCTAATGGCCGTGCTCGCTGTCGTCTTTCTCGCTGGTGGAGCGACTGTGGCGGACGCTCCCGCCCTGTGCCCCACCTCCGCTGCTGGTTCTGTCGCTTCTCTCGCCATTGCTATCATCGCCTCGTCCATCGCTTCTCCGATCTTTCTGGCATTAAAATCTCCGCCGGTGCTAGGTCAGATCCGTAGATCTCTGCAGCTCGGCGGCTTTTCCGGTTTGGGTTTTGTGATGGACAATGCCTCTCTTGGTCTACATACTTTGTATATGTGGTTATTTGGAGATTTTGGTTGGTTTTTTCTCACAGCGTTGTTTGAATCACATCTCCTTATTCGTCTTTTGTGGTTCTTTGTGGTTAGATCTAAAACCTTAAGCTCACTTTTGGAGCACTTTTTCCTTGTTCAATGGGTCAGCCCCTCCAGTCCTATCAGCTGTCCCCGCCCCTGTTGTCATTCTAAGCTACAGTGACAGCGGGAGATGCTTTTGGGATGGATGCTCCCTTTATGAGGGATGTTGGTGGGGTGGGTTGGCACTGTTTGGGATTAAGGAAAGGGCTGTGAGGTTTGTATGTGGAGGAATCATGGCCAAATGATGCAATCCTAAGTCTCTCTGGGGCTCCCGCGTCTCTGCTCTCTGTGGCCCTTCAAGGTCCTAGACCGTAATGCTGCCTGTCTCCATGGAGTGCTACAGACAAAAAAAAAAGAGACCCAAACTTTTGGAAGGGGGATTAATCCATGGTCTTGGCCTTGGTAGGCCTCAAGGGTTCGGCTTAGGTGTTCTAGTACCAGAGAATAGAGATGCAAGAATGGTATACCAAAATGAAATCAGCTAATAGGCATAGCTTTTGTTTTGAGGTCACTGCAGTTATCTGCTATATAGTCCCTTTTGGAAGGATGCATACATCTGGGATTGGGTCTCTTAGAGATTCTGTAGATTTGCTACTTCCACCACGTAGATCTATATTGTTTGCTGTTCTTTTGGTCTACTTTAGCTTTGACTCTCAATAGATTTGGTGTTTGTAATGAATGATCTGGTACTTTAATGCTACATTATTGGTATGCATGATCTGAACCCAACCCGGACTAGACCTGAGAGTCCGGGTTAGATATAGACTCGACCCGATTCGAATGACCCGTTAGGTCAAAAATTGTAGCTCTGGATCCGATCCTACCCGATCCGATTTTCAATGGGATCGGATCTAAGTCCAAAACTAGAACCCGAATAAAAAACCGAGTCGGGTCGACCCGACACGGTTTGCACCCCTAGGCAAAAGCTGTTGTTGGTCGCACTACCATTAAAGTTTCCTTAGCAGGAGGTGGGGCTTCTAAGTGAAAAAAAAGTCACATGGGAGGTTGAAAAGATTGCTGATGAAAGAACCCCAGATTCCCTACCTATCAAGGGTCTGCTGGTGGTCTCTGTGGATCTCTTGGTGGCCTTCGTCTGGATGTACTCTGATCCTTAGAGGTGCATTCTTCCACACGCTTGCAGCCCTCAGGCATCCACAGAATACGGATGATGATTTCCTCCATGCCTAGTTAATAGTCACAGTGAGGAGAAACATGAAATCCACATCAATGAAGCACACTTCAGTAATGCAGGCGATTCGAAACTACTTTCCATATGAAAAGTGCCTTGTCTTGCGTAAGTATCGACCCGAGCAACCTCTCTGGTCAAGGATGTCACTATCCTGTAGAAGTCCTTTGTGTCTACTCGAGCATCAGGGCACACCCCAATAGTTTGATGGACAAAGTTATCATTCCACCTCCTCTCTCCTACAAACAAGTTTTTTAGAAGAAAGTTTTGCAGGGTGCATGTAGGAAGGTGATTAAGTGGTGGGAGAGGGATCCATAGATCATCAAAGACATTGATAGAGTTCCCTATCTCCTATGGTCATGTAAGATTGGAAAGTAAGGCAAGGGTGAATGAGCAAATAGCTTTCCAAACAGGAGGAAGGGAGTGGTGAGGGGAGGGGGGAGATGTGCTTTGTCATCGAGGCCAAATCTTTGGTTGTTCAGGGGGAATACCTAGGCCACGATGCTGATCAGTTGGCGGTGAAGAGTGAAAGTTTGTGCTGTGAGAAAAGTGAGACTTTGTGCTGTGAGAAAAGTGATGAGTAACTGATAATAAGCACAAACAAGTTAACTAATTATCAAATCAAATATAATAAAACTAATGAAAGCAGAAGGAAAGAGAGAAAGAAATCAGTCGCATAGGAAGCACACGCAGGATTATAGTTATAGATGTTCGGAGCCAAATCCAGCTCCTATATCCTCTCCCCATGGAAACCTCCTTGAGAATTCAATCCATTATCCATAATCTAAAAATTACATGGGTTTCTATTAGTCTACCACTAACAGTACCATCTAGAGGTTCATCATTCCATTCTGCTGGGTTGCCACTACATGCTGCTAGGTATCACTGGTGGATGGTGAGACTCAAAGACATTCACTTGGTGATCAGTGAACCCGAATGAGAAGAGTTGGAATTGGTTCAACCCGTTGAAAGGAGTTTCAATGATATTGTGATAGGGATCACAATATATCTCACCACCAAACAAAATAGAACCTATGGGGTCACACACAATAGAGGATCTGATTGATCTAATGGTTGGATATTTGGAATATAATAGTTTGTAATTGTCAATTTGATTGATAATTAATTTAACCCACTAAGAGTTAGTAAGTTGAAGAAGAAATTAATTGCAATTTGATTGAATCAATTGGACTTAATTAATTAGGCTCGATTTTATATGATAAGGTTCAAGAGTCTTACTTGGAGTAGGACACTTAGAGTTCTAATTGGATTAGGACTTCAAATTATTAGAGTCCTACTTAGGGTAGGATTCCTAAAGTTCTAATTGGATTAGGACTAAAATTATATAAGTCCTAATTAGATTAGGACTCCTAGAGTCCTAATTAATTATTGGTCTAATAGATGAAGATGACTTCTAATTAGATTAGGATTGAAGAGTTCAATTGAGTCATGATCCAATTGGATCCTAATTAAATTAGGACTAATATGGATAAGGATTGGATTCACCTAATCCTCCTTAGAGGAGGATTTCAGCATCTAATCAAAGGAGGCCCCACACCCCATTTGATTTAATCAAGTGGGGCGTGCTCCCAGGATCCACGTCCCGGGTGTCCGGGACGCGAGCCCCCCGTTGGGGCGTGGCTCCTCCTAATTTTAAGGAGGAGGCCACGCCTAGGGCATCTAGATGAAAAGAAATAAAAAGGGGGGCAGCCCCCCTTGGGATTGAGACTCTTCTTTTCATGATGGCGACCTCTCTCCTTCTTCCTTCTTCCATCCGCAAGGGCCAAAGAAAGGGGGCAGCAAGCATGGTTCTCCTTCTTTCTCCTCTTCATTAGCCGCATGGAAGAAAACATAGAGAGGAAGGTGCTCCTCTCTTCCCTCCTTCTTCCATGAAAAGAAAAGGAAGAAAGTGTTTCTTCCTTCTCCTTCTTTCTCCTCTTGAAAGCAATCAAGAGTTGATTGCTTGGAGGAGTTCCAACCATCAAAGAGGGATCTCTGCAAGGGAGCTAGCACCCCGGTGAGATCACGACCTTGATCGAGCAAAATCTTTGTGTGGATACCCGTAGAAGCTGAACGCGTGTGCGGCTTCAAATGAACCTACCAACAAATCCACGATCATCAGTTTGCGGCGTTAATCTACCCGCACAAGGTGAAGATTTGATCTTTACAAGTTTTGTAGATCTGAAAAATAATCAAGCAATTAATTTTAATCCTTTCCTTTAGATTTCATGATCTTCTGAGTTAGAGAACTCAGAATTTTTTTTTAAATCTACGTTCCTCGGGACGTTCATGAGATGAACGACCCCGCACGCGTCTTTCCGTTGCGATCGTCGCAACGCGTGCGGAGGTAACCCGACAGTGGTATTAGAGCCGCATTTTTGGGATTAAGATTAACATTAATAGGCTTGATTAGGATTTTATTAGATCTGAATTTTAATATTCATGCTTGCTGAAATTTTCTGCGTGCTGAAATTTCAGATTTTAGAAATTTTAGCATGCTGATTTTTATTCTTATGATCTTGCATGTTGCTTTTAAATTACAATGAGATTGAAACAATTAAAAATCATGTCTTGTATGATCAGAGATTTAGTTGGTAGCATGATTAAAATTAAAATTATCGGATCTGAAATTGTATGCATGAGATGCATGTGATAAGAATCAATCATTGATTCATGATCATAAAAATATATTTTTCTGTTTATGCCCATGCTTAAAAGGAAAATTATATATGCATGAGATGAATAAGATATGATCAAATCATGGATTCATGATAATTAAAGGATAATATTATTTAGGCCAATGCTTAAAAGAAAATTCTATATGCATGATATATATATATATATATATATATATATATATATATATATATATATATATATATATATATATATATATATATATATATATGTTAAGCAATCTTTACATGGGATGTAAATAAAAACCCAAATAAGTTAGGTCATTTTACATAAGATGTAAACCTAAACTAATATGTCATTTACATAAGTTATAAACACATAACATATGAAAGGGTTTCATATTCACATAGGATGTAAACCTAAACAAATATGTCATTTATATAAGATGCAAATGCATAACATATGAAAGGAGTTTCATATTTACATAAGATGTAAACCCTAATCGAAACCTAAATCGATTAAAACCTCCTCAATCAATCGAGAGTGAATGAAACATTGAGCTAGCCATATTTGATTAATTGATCTAATTGGTGTCTAGGAAAGCATTAAAGGTGGTTACTTAATTAGGACCTTACTCTCTGAGTAAGGTGATGAGAGTACAAAAGTATAATTTTCATACTATCATAATTAATATTAGAGCTAATCTTTATTAATAAAATTGATTAATTAATGTTTTATTTGTGTCTGAGTGCAAGTAATTCAAAAGACCCAATAACGCTGGGTTTGAACCCAATGTTCGGCAGTTCGAGGTCAACAAATTTCCCAACAGCTACCAAATCATCCGCATTCAATATCCCAGCATCCAATTTCGACCATCTGAATCAATCCAACCATCTCATTCCCCATCCGTTTGAAGCGTCCCAAGCCGTTCGCATGGCATCTCACGACCTCCACCCCGTGTCTCATCCGCTCCCAAACTGGCTCTTTCTTGCATCCCACCTCAGCAACTCCCCAACGAACAGAGCACGCGTGAGGAGCTTCCCAGTAGCTTCCAACGAACAGCAACGCTTCAATCTCAGCTTCCCAACCGACAGTGGACCTCCCAGCACATGCAAACCGGCTCTTCAATTCCAAGCCGCATTCAACATCCGATCGTTTCATCTTCAAATTTCCTTCCCAGCAAACAAATTCTCATCCGAAGAGTCCCAAGCATTCAAATCCACGCCTCATCCGCTCCCAGCAGCGTTCCAGCTTCTCCAATCCGGTGAAGTGTCTATAAAAGGAGGCCATTCGGGAAGAAGAAGAAAAGGGGGAGAGGCCAGATCCATCCAAGTCCGAGCGAGAGAGGGAGAGAGGAGAAGAGGACAGCCGGCCGTGCGCCATCGGGTGGAGGAGAACCAGCCATCGGAAGAAGAAGAGGTTAGCAGCCGACGGGAGAGAGGAGAAGAGGACAGCCAGCCGTGCGACGAAGGAGGAAGAGGCCAAGGGAGGATCTACCAGCGAGCATCTCCTCTTCCGATCAATCCTCTCAGCCGGGCAAGAGAAGAGGAGAGCCCACGGGAGAAGAAGAAAGGAAACAGAGTACTCTGTTTCCTAATCGAAAAAAAAGGGGGTTTATGTTTATTTTATTTATTTTATGCTAATCCCTTTTATAAAATTGCTTGCATCTCATATGGATAGCTAAATATCTTTTAGCTAAGGCTAAGAAAAAGCCTAGCATTTTCTTCATGTATTTCATTTAATCATCAATGGGATTTTAATGTTATTGATTTGATTTATGGTGCAGTAAATTTAAAGAAATTATTTCAAACTTATATATTTTCTTTGATTTGTTATTTCCCCCGGGTATAACAGATGCTTAGAAATCCCTGTAGTTTAAAATAGAATTACTGTAATGCTGCCCATAAGACTAAATCTATTTTATTATAATTAATAGGTGATTTTAAGAAAAGCATGATGAAGTGCTAGGCTGAATCCTAATGCCTTAGTTATATTTTTGTCAATCTGAATATTATTTAGCCTTTAGTTTTTGTTCACTGTCAAATCCCTGTGGATTCGATCTCGGACTCACCGAGAATATTACTTTGCTACACCCTATACTTGGGGTATCCTACGTTTAATTTCCCTTTTTAAAAGAGCAAGATTAAAATCGTAGCAAGTTTTTGGCGCCGTTGCCGGGGATTTGCAACGTGCGAACGAGAACAAGGCTGCACATTTCAATTTTTAATTTCTGTTTCTTCAATTTTTCTTTATTTTTAACACAGCTGAAATTTCAAATCTTTATAGATTCAAGGACGACACAAAGCAGGACTAGTAACGAGGAAGATCAAGATCAAATTTTTGGATTCCCGGAGTGAACGAACTCCGGCCGTGAGTATTTAAATTAATTTTTTTATTTTGTTCATACTAGTCCTATTTTTTCTAGATTAGAATTTTACTCTTGTTTAAAAAAAAATTATTAAAAAAAAAATTTATTAATTAAAATAATGAAATAATAAAAAATAAATAAATAAAAAGAAAAAAAATTTAGTTAGTTTGCTTGATCAACTTTTCAAATGCAATTTAATGTCATGACATAAAATGTTAAAAATCTTCTTGATTGTTGCATATAGTATAAAGCATTTGCATAAAATAATCTAAGGGCTGAACCCATTAAAAAGATAAGGTCGGAATTTCATCACTCGTCCTTAGCCCAAAAATCATCTTAGTGCATAAAAATCCTAATCCTAATTAAAATCAACTAGACGTTGGCCCCTAAGGATATTCGAGCTCAATAGGACGAAGACCACTGAAAGTTGCACTAATTTCGCTCTATGACCCCGGTCGATGTCTAGGCAAGCTTTGTCCCTTTAAGTGATTAAAGGGAGACAGTTTCTGTTCGAGGAAAGTGGGTTTTAAGTGGGACCTTTGCTACATGCATCGTGACCCCTCCACTTACCTGGGAGCTTACCTGGTCGACTAGGTTATTAGACCGGATTGGAGGCTTAAGTGTACTCTTCAAACCAGTTAGGAGCTGTCTAGAAATTTTTAGAAAAACATTAGAAATAAGGGTGCTATGCTTTGATACTGTTTGATTGTGAATAATTTTAGTAGCAGGGTGTCAATATTCATAGCTTTAGGTAATATTCATACTCATCCAAAACTCTAAAAAAATATATATATACAAAATAAATAATTAATTAATAATAATAATAATTAAAAAAAAAAGTTGGCTGGTTAATTGGTCAGTATATGCGGTTGTGGCAAAGGGATAAAACGAAAAGATTATTCCGAGTTGAATCAAGGGATAAAAGTTCAAATAATCAAATGGAAGATAATGGTAGTAATCAGGGAGATAATGAATTTCAAGATGACTTACCTATTAGAACGCTTCGTGATTATCTACAACCCACTAGGATCAGTACCCCATCCTGTATGGTCATTCCTACTGCTGCGGGAGCTTTTGACATGAAACCAGGAATAATCCAATTACTCCCAAAGTTTCATGGACTTGACTCCGAAAGTCCCTACTTGCACCTAAAAGAATTTGATGAAGTGTGTTCAACACTTCAATTTAATAATATCAATGAAGAGGTAGTGAAGCTTAAGTTATTTTCTTTTTCTTTAAGGGAAAAAGCTAAGTCATGGTTACATTCTTTAAGACCTAGGACCATAGCTACCTGGCAAGAGATGACAAGGGAATTTTTAAGGAAATTCTTTCCAACACATAAAACAAACACACTTAGAAGAAATATCATGAACTTCGCACAAAAAGATGAAGAAACATTTTTTCAGTGTTGGGAAAGATTTAAGGACCTTCTGCTTGCTTGCCCACATCATGGATATGAAATTTGGAGGGTCATTAGTTTCTTTTATGATGGTTTGTCCTCCAATATGAGACAATTCGTGGAAATGATGTGTAATGGTGAATTTATGAATAAGGAACCAGAGGAAGCCTGGGACTATTTTGATCTGTTGGCAGAAAATGCACAGGCTTGGGATACAATAGATAAGAACGAGAAACCTCAAAAATCGACTAATACTAAAGGAGGAATGTATCATGTTAAAGAAGAAAATGATGTAAATTTAAAGATTGCTAATCTAACTAGGAAGGTTGAAGCCATTGAATTAAGCAGAGCCCATACAGGAAAGGCACCTACTATAGATGAAAGTATATGTGAAATCTGTGAGAGTAATGCACACTTAACCAAGGATTGTCCTACAATCCCCGCCTTCCAAGAAGTGTTGCATGATCAAGCGAATTTCACAAATGCTTATAAGAGACCATTTCCTGAAACATATAATCCTAACTGGCGAAACCATCCTAACTTTAGTTGGAGACATGGACCCACTGCCAATGAATCTCAAGGGAATTCCATACCCTATGTGCCACCCCATAAGAGATCTCTTGAGGATACTTTGCAGGCATTCATGCAAGGGCAGACCCAGATAAATCAGAATACCATGCAGTTACTTCAAGAACTTAAAAATTCTGTAGGTAGAATTGAGGCTCAACTCAATGTTAGGGAAAAAGGGACATTTCCAGCCCAACCTCAATCTAACCCAAAGGGTCAACATGAAGTCCATGAAGCAAGTTCATCCCAACCTAAATTTGAACAAGTTAAGTCTGTCACAACTCTTCGGAGCGGAAAAATAATTAACAAAGAAATTCCAATGAAGGATGACAGACCTAAAAAATCCATTGAGAAAAGGGATGAAAATAATACTGAACAAGATGATCCAATACCTCATCATAAAATAGTTGCTCCATTCCCTCAGCGCTTGCTTGCAGCTAAAAAAGGAGTACCTGATCAAGAAATTTTGGATATCTTTAAACAAGTAAAGATTAACATTCCTCTATTAGATGCCATTAAGCAGATCCCATCTTATGCCAAATTTTTAAAAGATCTTTGTACCATAAAGCGAAAGCTTTACGTACAAAAGAAAGCTTTTAACTGAACAGGTGAGTGCTATTCTCAAACACAACACCCCACCTAAATATAAAGATCCTGGTTGTCCTACCATATCTTGCATCATAGGAAACTTTAGGATACAACGAGCCCTCCTGGATTTAGGTGCTAGTGTTAACTTACTGCCCTATTCAGTTTGTGAACAATTAGGACTTGGTGAACTAAAACCCACCAAGGTTACTCTCTAACTTGCTGATCGATCTATAAAGATACCAAGAGGAGTAGTCAAGGATGTACTTATCCAAATTGATAAATTCTATTTTCCAGTCGACTTCATAGTATTAGATACCCAGCCTGTCATGAATTGTACCACTCCAATACCTGTCATCTTGGGACGCCCATTTCTAGCTACTTCCAATGCTTTGATTAACTATCGAAATGGAATAATGAAAATGTCATTCGGGAATATGACTATAGATTTTAATATATTTAACATTTGTAAACAACCCGATAATGATAACGAAAATGATGAAATTCATGGAGTTAATCTGATCGACTCCATTATAGAGGATGCTTTTGTCCCATCTCTTTCTTCTGATCCTTTAGAAACATGCCTAACTCATTTCGGAAATACAGATATCAACCAAAACTTTAGAGAAATCAGTGCTATATTAGATTCAGCTCCTTTGTTGGATACAGATAGGTGGAAATCTCGTTTTGAAGAATTGCCCACACGCAACAATAGTCCTCTACCATCTAGTGTTCAAGCACCTAAACTTGAGCTAAAACCTTTGCCATCTGAGCTCAAGTACGCATACCTTGGTCAAGAAGAGACTTTTTCTATGATCATATCATCCCAACTCGAACAAAATCAGGAATTAAAATTGTTAGAAATTCTCAAGGAACATAAGGGAGCAATAGGGTGGACAATTGCTGATATCAAGGGAATTAGTCCCTCAATTTGCACTCATAGAATTCATTTAGAAGCTGATGCCAAACCTTCTTGTCAACCTCAACGTCGATTAAACCCAAACATGAAGGATGTGGTTAGAGCAGAAGTTCTGAAACTTCTGGATGCGGGTATGATCTACCCAATTTCAGATAGTAAATGGGTAAGTCCAACCCAAGTGGTCCCGAAAAAATCTGGTGTTACTGTAGTCAAAAATACCAACAATGAATTAGTTCCAACTAGGGTCCCCACTAGTTGGCGTGTATGCATTGACTATAGAAAACTTAATTCTATCACAAGGAAGGATCACTTTCCTCTACCTTTTATTGATCAAATCTTAGAAAGGTTGGCAGGTCATAAATATTATTGCTTCCTAGATGGCTATTCAGGTTACAACCAAATTGTAATTGATCCTGAAGATCAGGAAAAGACCACTTTTACATGTCCTTTTGGCACATTTGCTTACAAGAGAATGCCTTTTGGATTATGTAATGCTCCTGCAACCTTCCAAAGATGCATGCTCAATATTTTCTCCGACATGGTTGAGCGCTTTTTGGAAGTCTTCATGGATGATTTTTCGGTTTTTGGCTCTTCTTTTGAAAACTGTGTGGACCATTTAAGACTAGTCTTAATTCGGTGTGAGGAGAAGAATCTAATCTTAAACTGGGAGAAGTGTCATTTCATGGTAACTAGGGGAATTGTTTTCGGGCATGTCATTTCATCTGAAGGAATTGAAGTAGATAAGGCTAAAATTGACTTAGGCCCTGTTTGGGAGAGCTGTTGGCAGTAGAGCTGTTAGAAGTAGAGCTGTTGGAAGTAGAGCTGTCTGAAGTAGAGCTGTTATAAAAAGCCGTTTGCTGTTTGGTAACCACATTCGTAAAGTGCTGTGCTACTTTGTTTTGTGTTTGGTAAACAAACTGAGAAGGTACTTTTGTATGACAAAATTACCATAAAAGACATTGCATAGTATTATACAACAGAACATAATAAAACATAACATAAATTAATACATAAATATACGATATAGTATAATATTATTGTAATATAAAATAATATTATGTTGATATAGCATAATAGTAATATAATTATTAGAGTAAATTAATATTTGGTAATATAACATAATATTAAATTATTTAACATAACATATTGATGTATTATGATATAATGTAATATATATTATATTTATAGTATAATACAATAATAAAAGTATAAAATATTATAATTATTAATATAAATTAATTTCTCATAATATAACATAATATTAAATTATTTAAAATAACATATTAATGTATTATAATGTAATGTAATATAATACAATATTTATAGTATAATACAATAATAAAGGTATAAAATATTATAATTATTATTATAAATTAATTTCTCATAATATAATATAATATTAAATTATTTAAAATAATATATTAATGTATTATAATGTAATGTAATATAATACAATATTTATAGTATAATACAATAATAAAGGTATAAAATATTATAATTATTATTATAAATTAATTTTTCATAATATAACATAATATTAAATTATTTACATAACATATTAATCTATTATGATATAATATAATATGATATTATATTTATAGTATAATACAAAAATAAAGGTATAAAATATTATAATTATTAGTATAAATTAATTTTCCATAATATAACATAATATTAAATTATTTAACATAACATATTAATGTATTATGATATAATATAATATGATATTATATTTATAGTATAACACAAAAATAAAGGTATAAAATATTATAATTATTAGTATAAAATAATTTTCCATAAAATAATTTTTCGTGGTCTAGGTGCTCTTCTTCGTGGTCGAGGAGGACCTCAGTGTAGGCCGCGAGGTTGATGATAAAAAAAAAACAATAGATTGATTTTGGAAGGTATGGAAAAGGATTAAAATATTTTTCTTCTAAAATATGGTTCAAGAGATGCATACAAAAATTGAAAAGAAAAATACCTTTTCTTATGGAAGGGAGTCTGACGGCTAGGGTTCTTGGCTCCAGCAGATTTTTAGGTTTATAAAGGGACAAACTATGTAATTATGTTATTTTAATATGGGTATTTTTGTCAAAAATACAGCTTTCCGAAAAAGCTGAAACAGCTTCCTCCCAAAAGCTCCAAATTGGAGCTTCCTCCCAAAAGCTGTTTTCAGCTTCCCGCAAAAGCTGAAACAGCTTTTTGAAAAATTTACCAAACACAGTTTTTCATCTAAAAGTACTTTTGGAGGGTCAGAAAGTGCTTTCTGGCCCTCCAAAAGCTCCCCCAAACAGGGCCTTAATTGCTAACTTACCCAACCCAAAAACTATCAAAGATATACGCTCATTTTTGGGTCATGCAGGATTTTATAGGAGATTCATTAAAGATTTTAGCTCAATATCTAAACCCTTATGTAATCTCCTTCAAAAGGAAACCCAATTTGTGTGGTCTGAAGAATGTCAAAAATCTTTTGATAAACTTAAAAGCTTACTGACCTCTGCTCCCATTATGCAACCACCCGACTGGTCGCTTCCTTTTGAAATTATGTGTGATGCTAGTGAATATGCAGTTGGGGTAGTTCTAGGGCAAAGAAAAGAAAGAAAGCCTTATGTTATTTACTATGCAAGTAAGACTTTAAATAGTGCACAAAAGAATTACACCACTACGGAAAAGGAACTACTCGCCGTAGTATTTGCACTAGACAAATTTAGGTCTTACTTGATTGGATCCAAAATCATTATCTACACTGACCACGCTGCCCTTAAGTACCTTCTTTCAAAAAAGAATGCTAAGGCGCGTTTGCTTAGGTGGATCCTTCTGCTCCAAGAATTTTTTCTAGAAATAAGAGATAAAAAGGGGGTAGAGAATGTAGTAGCTGATCACTTGTCCCGTCTGACTCTTTCAGATTCCTTAGACAATTCACCCATAAAAGACACTTTTCCTGATGAGCAACTATTTGAGATCACATCTTCACCCTGGTTTGCAGACATTGCAAATTTTTTAGTCACAGGTGAACTACCAAGTCATTGGAATAAACAAGACAAAAGAAAATTTTTGACTGAAATAAAAAATTTTTTCTGGGATGATCCTTATCTTTTCAAATACTGCCCAGACCAAATTATTAGGAGATGTGTACCTAATGACGAATTTATTAGTGTCATTTCCTTTTGTCATTCTGAAGCTTGCGGTGGTCATTTCTCTGCTAAGAAAACGGCTGCAAAAATTTTACAGTGCGGTTTCTATTGGCCCACCTTGTTCAAAGATTCCCATAACTTTTGCAAAGCTTGTGAGCGTTGTCAAAAGTTAGGTGGGATAACTCGTAGGAATATGATGCCCCTCAACCCAATTTTAATTATCGAAATATTTGATTGTTGGGGAATAGATTTTATGGGTCCATTTCTTCCTTCATTCGGAAATTTGTACATCTTAGTAGCTGTAGATTATGTCTCCAAATGGATTGAGGCATTTCCTTGCAAACATAATGACCACAAAACTGTTCTAAAATTTTTAAAGAAAAACATTCTTTCCAGATTTGGAACGCCTCGAGCCATCATCAGTGATGGGGGTTCACACTTCTGTAATAAGCCTTTTGAGGCTTTAATGCGAAAATATGGGATCACCCATAAAGTCGCCACCCCTTATCATCCACAAACAAGTGGACAAGTTGAAGTCTCCAATCGATCAATTAAGAATTTTTTGGAAAAAATGGTTAACCCAAATCGCAAAGACTGGTCTTTGCGTCTAACTGATGCACTTTGGGCTTATCGTACTGCTTTTAAAAGTCCAATTGGTATGTCTCCGTACCGTCTTATTTTTGGCAAACCGTGTCACTTGCCTGTGGAATTGGAGCATAGGGCCTACTGGGCTATTAAAAGATTTAATTTTGATATGGATAAGGCTAGTTCACTACGCAAACTTCAACTTAATGAACTAGAAGAAATCAGAAATGAAGCATATGAGAATGCTCGAATTTATAAGAACAAAATGAAAGTCTTTCATGATAGAAATATTATAAGGAAAACATTTGAGCCTTCCCAGAAAGTTCTATTGTATAATTCAAGACTTCATTTATTTCCAGAAAAATTGAGATCTAGGTGGACCGGCCCTTTTATAGTTAAAACTGTTTATCCGTATGGAACCGTTGAGATAGAGAATCCAAACACCGGTAATATTTTTAAAGTAAATGGCCAACGTTTGAAGTTATTTTTGGACAACTTTACCCCGGAGGTTGAATCGACCAATCTGGGAGATCCTGTTTATCAGGATTGATCTCTATATCTGCTAGAGATCCTCTGTTTGTACATAATTTTTCTTTCTTTCATATGGCAATTGGTGAGCAACAACAGTGTGCAGTCATTCTATCAGGTAAATTCTAACCTTCAGCCTTATTATCCTTCATACAATCATTAATGCCATATTTTATGCATTCATGTTGCAACATTGGGGACAATGTTGAAATTAAGTTGGGGGGGAGAGATTACTGTATTTTTCTATATATCATACCAATTGTCATATCTTTCAAAATAATAATAATAATAATAATAATATATTATATATATATAATATATTATTGTAATAATAATAACAAACATATATTTTGTTTCATTTAATTACCACTTTAATTTTTTTCAAAGAATTAAACATGTCTAGCTATTAAGGCAAGGAGCGCATTATGACTTATCAGAGACCTATTACTAGATCCCCACACAAGTATTCAATGACAATAGAAAAGCCTCAGGAGTTCACTTGTGTTACCTATTTATTTGTTGACCTTATTCGCAAGAGAAGTACGAGTGTTCTTGTCTTAAAGTTTATGTTTTGGTTTTCACATAATGATAGAGCTTGAAATTCCCGGCTAGATCACCTAGGTGCCTTATGTTCTGACCTTGGTTGACCTATAGTCACAATACAGTCACGTTACATTAAAAAAAAAGAAAAAAAAAAGAAATAATACAGTTTTTCTTCACTGAGTAACCGGGTCTCTTGCCTACAAAGCAGCGAGTGTTCGCGTAAAAAGGTGAAAATAACTGAAATAAGTGATTAGTCTGGCCTCGTGGCGTAGTCTGGTTCGAGTAATTAAGTCTGAGGGGTGTTTCACCTAATGCCTTGAGCCAACTAGATCAAGAGTCATTGACCCAATGCTCGTTATATAGACCTTACTAGAGCCTAATGGAGTTGGACTGTTGTAGTCAATGTACATCTTAAAAAAAAAAAAAAAAAAAAAAATTTTAAACATGAGTGAGTTAGTTAAACTTAAACCAAGTGACATGTGGATGACTGGTTTGACTCCATTGTTTTAGAACTCTGTGTACCTGGGATGTCTAGTTGGGATTGATAGCTTCATTTTTATATGCGAACCATTCTGGACAAATAACATGTGATATTCGGAAAATTTAGTGGGTCGGGAGCTAACAAATGATAGTTAACACTTGTGAATTTGAGTAATGCACCTAGAACTCAAGGGGTACCTAATTGTGGTGGAAGTATAGGTATTCTGAGACGTCACATTTACATTTGCCTTAAGGGTTGCTATATTTTAAAGTATTTTAATTTGAAAAAAAAAATGATGTTTGTGGGTAACATCACTGCAAACCCTCACGAGACAACACTCGTCCACTAGGGTAACCTAGGGGTTTAACGGCTTGTTGCACGTGCTAAGTGCAATCGTAATGCTATACGAAAATGAGTATTTATTTTAATTCATGCATATATTAATAAACAATACTTTTGCACCCTTATTTTATCATTTTCACACTAAATTGCTAGAGACTAGCAATAAATTAGTTGGGGGGTGTGATGAGAGTACAAAAGTATAATTTTCATACTATCATAATTAATATTAGAGCTAATCTTTATTAATAAAATTGATTAATTAATGTTTTATTTGTGTCTGAGTGCAAGTAATTCAAAAGACCCAATAACGCTGGGTTTGAACCCAATGTTCGGCAGTTCGAGGTCAACAAATTTCCCAACAGCTACCAAATCATCTGCATTCAATATCCCAGCATCCAATTTCGGCCATTTGAATCAATCCAACCATCTCATTCCCCATCCGTTTGAAGCGTCCCAAGCCGTTCGCATGGCATCTCACGACCTCCACCCCGTGTCTCATCCGCTCCCAAACTGGCTCTTTCTTGCATCCCACCTCAGCAACTCACCAACGAACAGAGCACGCGTGAGGAGCTTCCCAGTGGCTTCCAACGAACAGCAACGCTTCAATCTCAGCTTCCCAACCGACAGTGGACCTCCCAGCACATGCAAACCGGCTCTTCAATTCCAAGCCGCATTCAACATCCGATCGTTTCATCTTCAAATTTCCTTCCCAGCAAACAAATTCTCATCCGAAGAGTCCCAAGCATTCAAATCCACGCCTCATCCGCTCCCAGCAGCGTTCCAGCTTCTCCAATCCGGTGAAGTGTCTATAAAAGGAGGCCATTCGGGAAGAAGAAGAAAAGGGGGAGAGGCCAGATCCATCCAAGTCCGAGCGAGAGAGGGAGAGAGGAGAAGAGGACAGCCGGCCGTGCGCCATCGGGTGGAGGAGAACCAGCCATCGGAAGAAGAAGAGGTTAGCAGCCGACGGGAGAGAGGAGAAGAGGACAGCCGGCCGTGCGACGAAGGAGGAAGAGGCCAAGGGAGGATCTACCAGTGGAGCATCTCCTCTTCCGATCAATCCTCTCAGCCGGGCAAGAGAAGAGGAGAGCCCACGGGAGAAGAAGAAAGGAAACAGAGTACTCTGTTTCCTAATCGAAAAAAAAGGGGTTTATGTTTATTTTATTTATTTTATGCTAATCCCTTTTATAAAATTGCTTGCATCTCATATGGATAGCTAAATATCTTTTAGCTAAGGCTAAGGAAAAGCCTAGCATTTTCTTCATGTATTTCATTTAATCATCAATGGGATTTTAATGTTATTGATTTGATTTATGGTGCAGTAAATTTAAAGAAATTATTTCAAACTTATATATTTTCTTTGATTTGTTATTTCCCCCGAGTATAACAGATGCTTAGAAATCCCTGTAGTTTAAAATAGAATTACTGTAATGCTGCCCATAAGACTAAATCTATTTTATTATGATTAATAGGTGATTTTAAGAAAAGCATGATGAAGTGCTAGGCTGAATCCTAATGCCTTAGTTATATTTTTGTCAATCTGAATATTATTTAGCCTTTAGTTTTTGTTCACTGTCAAATCCCTGTGGATTCGATCTCGGACTCACCGAGAATATTACTTTGCTACACCCTATACTTGGCGTATCCTACGTTTAATTTCCCTTTTTAAAAGAGCAAGATTAAAATCGTAGCATAAGGAGAGCCTCTCACCTGCTTACCTGGCCAATTAATCGATTACCACCTATGAAGAGCTCAAAGTTGAAATCACTAAGACTAGATTATCTAATATTAAGTCTATAGGTCTTTCATCATAGTAAAGCTGCTAAGATTTTTCCGGCGTTGATTTGTCTCGGCTGGATATAGTGGGCAAGTTGCATCGGAGGACTGGATCTCTCTATTAATATGAGATGTAGTAGGGGTAAAGGTGGGGTTGGGCGCCAATAACTATTAGGTGAGGATCCAATGACGACTTTACTTCTGCGAGATATATGGTGGGTCTGACTTAACCAAGGAATGGGGCTAATAACTGTTAGGTGAGGTCCTTATGACTTGGAGACCAAGTTGGCTCCAACTTGTTTGAGAAGCATTGTACAAGGAGTTTACACTCATTGTTTATCTGTCACCAATAACTGTTAGGTGAGGTGACATGTAAATTGGTGGGACCATAGCACCCCACTTAAAACCTAGATTCGCATATTTTCGTTTCTCTACAGAAGGAGTGTAAGAGATTCGAGGAAATAGTGGAAGGTGTTTGTTCTAAAAGGCCCTAAAACAAATAAAGTTCAAGTACAAAATTTTAATTAGAATCTTTACTCTTTGAGGATTATAAAGTCAGCTTCCAAACTCTTAACTCATATTCTAGAGAATAACCGTTTGACCAAACTCAATTATAAAGACTGGCTTAGCAATTTTAAAATAGTTTTGAATTGTGAGAAATTAGGGTATGTGCTAGACCATGAAATCTCCATGTTACCAGTCCGTTCGATCATTGATCGGCGTAAGACACATTCTAAGTGGACGAACGATGACAATATAGTTAGGTGCTGCATAAAGGCATCAATGTCCAATGAACTTTATTGCTAGCATGAGAACATGAAGACTGCTAGAGACATATTGAATCACCTACAAGAGTTGTAGGGTGAACAGAGTTGCGCAGCACGGTTTGAAGTGTCCAAAAGGCTTTTCAAGGCCAAGATACGCGAAGGGCAGTCCATCCATGATCATGGTTTGACCATGATAAAGGACTTAGAGGAGCTTGAGAAGCTCGGCATGACCATGCGCAAGGAATTGCAAATGGATTTTGTTGCGGGGTTTCACCCCGGCAGCAGCTCACACACCAGCCGAGCAGGGAAAGCATCTGCGTCCCTCCCGAGGTATTGTCCGCTCTGGGATTGCCGCTTCGGGTCTCCGGGAGGTCGCCCAGGGTCTTTGCCCAATGACAGTCCCGAGCCCTAACGGCGCGGGGGTCCGCGGAGGTACTACCCCTACCCTCATGGTTTTGTCCTACAAAAGGGCCCTCGGTAAGGAGAGGTTATTGAGCCCCCCATTTAAGGCACAGACCTTTCCGCTGATTAGCCGATGTGGGACTAAACTGGGAACCCCATCCCACAACACAGCCCCCCCAGCGGGAAGGTCTGTGCGTGGCCGGGGCCCTTCCTCTAGCGCCAACTGTTGCGGGGTTTCACCCCGGCAGCAGCCCACACACCAGCCGAGCAGGGAAAGCATCTGCGTCCCTCCCGAGGTATTGTCCGCTCTGGGATTGCCGCTTCGGATCTCCGGGAGGTCGCCCAGGGTCTTTGCCCAATGACAGTCCCGAGCCCTAACGGCGCGGGGGTCCGCGGAGGTACTACCCCTACCCTCACGGTTTTGTCCTACAAAAGGGCCCTCGGTAAGGAGAGGTTATTGAGCCCCCCATTTAAGGCATAGACCTTTCCGCTGATTAGCCGATGTGGACTAAACTGGGAACCCCATCCCACAACACAGCCCCCCCAACGGGAAGGTCTGTGCGTGGCCGGGTCCAAACCGAGAACGATTGGCACAGCGGTGTGAATGGGGTTCCCTTGGAATTACTTCGGTTGCGCTCCGCCTTCCGCCGGGAGACCTGCAAGCAAGCCTCGCACCACCACCGGGGTAGTGGGGGCCCTCCGACGATCAAGTTAGGGGAGATCGAAGGAGAAGAAGAGGTAGCAGGTAAGATAATACTCTGGAAAATCTTGCTTACCCTCTCCTTCCCCCCCAGCCGCATATATATCAGGCTGGGGAGTTTTTTTGGGGATTGGTCATCGTGTGGCACGATGGGGTTGCCACTGACATGGTCGTTACAGGGCGTCGTGGGGCAGCGCTGGGTACGGCCATGGCAGGGCGTAGTGGAGCTCCGCTTTGTACGGCTGTTACAGGGGATCGTGGGGCAGCGCCGGATACGGCCGTTGCAGGGAGTAGTGGAGCAGGGGGCCGCGGCGTGCCTCAGGGGAACAGTCTGTTGTTGTCAAGAGATTGCCGACTTGGGGTCGGATTGCTGGATCAAGGGGCACCCGACTCGGGGTCGGGCTGCGGAGCCGAAGATATCCGACCCGAGGTCGGATTGCTGGATCAAGGGGCACCCGACTCGGGGTCGGGCTGCGGAGCCGAAGATATCCGACCCGAGGTCGGATTGCTGGATCAAGGGGCAGCCGACCCGAGGTCGGGCTGCGGAGCCGAAGATATCCGACCCGGGGTCGGATTGCTGGACCAAGGGGCAGCCGACTCGGGGTCGGGCTGCGGAGCCGAAGATATCCGACCCGAGGTCGGATTGCTGGATCAAGGGGCAGCCGTAGTCTTCCTGGGCGCGCGTGCCGGTCACGTGGGGCATGGTGGCTAAGTTCCCCCGTAACAGTAGCCCCCCACTTTCGAGCCTGGAACCAGGAGGGGAACGGGTGAAGGGAGTGATGCTTCGAGATTGCCGCCATCCCTCGGAAAGGCGCGTGTGCTCCGAGCTCCCCGCCTTCTTTATGGCGTATGGCGGTTGTCGCTGATCTGGCGGTCTGCGGATTTCGGCGGACATCCTTCCTTAATGGCGTCGATTCGCCTTTGGGGCGCGAACGATCCTTCGGTAGCCAGGCGTCCTCTGGCGTCACCGAGGCGTCACCCGCCTTTCTGCCTATTTAACCGGGGGCCCTCCCCCGTCCGCCTTTCTCTTCACAGGCATCCTCGAGTTTCTCCCTTGTGCTGCTGCCGTTGCCGTCGGACTGTTCGTTCGCTCCTCCTTTGACGCTCTTGGAGCCGTTCTTCCTTCCCTTCCGGTGAGTTGCCCCACTCTTCAATTTAGGGCTCTCCGTACTTTCTCCTTTCGTATTAGTGTACCCCAGTCGTTCCGGTCCCTTCTCCCCTCTTGACCCCGTCCTGACCGTAGATTCACTAGCCGTTAGGGATGGACGAAGTAAGAGCGGACCGCATTCAGTCGGAGCTGGTCCCCGAAGACCTAGATAGGTTCGTGGCCCGGTACCACCTTTCCGAAGCCTGCAATGTTACGCTTCCGGGGCCTGAGGAGAGGATGTCCCATCCTCCTCCAGGGAAGGTCGCCATCAATGAGGACATCCTTCGGGCTGGGTTCCGCTTTCCCCTCTCAGACTTAGTCGTGCAGGTGCTTCGATGTTTAAGAGTGGCGCCGACGCAACTGGTGCCGAACTCATGGCGTACCCTGACGGCCTTCCAGGTTCTCTGCCGCATGCACGAGGTTCCCGCCACCCTGAACGTCTTTTGGGAATGCTACGGCCTAAACGGCCACCCCCGGGACAGAGGGTGGTGGTGCTGGTGCGGCCTCGTCAAGGAGGCTCCTTCCTCCATTCATGGCTGGAAGGAGCGTTTCTTTTTCATCGACGTAGATCCCTCTTGGGGAATCGGGACAACCTGGGAGACGCCGATGAAGTCCCCGATCGGCCTATCGAGGTTGTCGAGGGAGGAGTCCGATGGCGTCGCCGTCTTGAGGGGGTTGGTTGCCGAGGGCCGGCTCCCCCCGGTGGCTCGCCTTATTTCCGAGGATGCCTTGGTGAACGTCGGTCTGAGCTCGGTCCCCGCCGACCGTGAGCCCGCCACCACTTCTTCTTTTTAGCTCTTTTCTCCTCTTTCATTTCTTCTTTCCATCAGTTTCTCGGTTTCTAACCATCTCGTCCTTTTTGCAGAAATCGACGACGTCATGCAGTCGGACAAGGCAATGGCTGTTAGTAGGGCGTCCCTACTGGAAGCGGTCTGGAGGAAGAAACGGACTCCTCCGAGCGGGGTCCCACCGGCGAAGAAGCCCCGCCAGCAGGCGACTCCGACGCCGACAGACGGGTCCGGGCCCACCGATCAGGGGGACGCCGCGGGCTCGGACCGACAGTTGACGCCGCATCAGCCCTCCGGTGATGAGACTACCGTTTTTCTGGAGGTGTCATCCGGGCGCGCCCGAGACGGCCGGGTCGGACGCGGTCGGTCCCCAGCCCGGCCTTCGACTCGGTCGGCTTCGGATGATACGGGAAGGAGGGGCGCGCCGAGGCCCCGGCCGAGCGGGACCCTGTCGATTTCTGGCGCGGCCCCCGCCCCGAGCACGGTCGGCATGACTCTCCCCCAAGCGATGGGTAAGGGTAAGGCTGCAGAACCACCATCCGGCTCCGGGGCGAAGTCGGGGTCGGCCTTCACTTTCGCCGGCGCTCGAAACCTCGTCGAGACGGTGCTGCTGGAGGGGGACCGTAGGCAGGTCCGGCAGATGGGTATCCCTGAAGTTGGAGCTGCCAGCTGCGTCTGTCTCATGTCGGTGAGTGTTCTTTTGGTCGCTTTCGTCATTTATAGGCTCTATTGATCCCCGTCTGACGCTCTCATTTTTCCTACCTCTTAGCTCGCCCAATACATGATCCGCCTGGAGGAGAGCCACGAGGAACAGGCGAGGCTTCTGGTGAGGGCCGAGAGCCGATTGAAAGCTGCAGAGGAGGGAGGCCGGGCTGCGGCGGGGAGGACGACCAGGGACCTCGAGACGAGGCTCCAGGTGGCCGAAGAGCGGGCACTCGGCTTCGCCGCCCTCGAGAGGCAACTGTTGGAGGCTCAGGAGCAACTCAAGGTTGCCTCGGGTCTCGAAAGCGAGATCAGGAAGGCGGAGGAGCGGGCCAAAAAGCAGTCCCGGAAGGCTGCCGACTTCCGGGAGAGGTGGGAGAAGGCCCAGCAGTCGGCCGACAACGCCCGCAACCGAACCCGATCTCTTGAAGCCAAGCTGGCCGAATTGGAGTCGGCCTTTGAGGGGACTCGTGCGAGCAACCAGGAGCTTCATTCGCGCCTGGAGGAGGCTGAGGCTGCTCGCGTCGCTGCCGAGGCGAAGCACATGGAGGCTCGGGCCGATCTGCTGAGGGTCTCCTCCGAGGCGGACGACCGGATTGTGGCGAAGGTCATGGAAGCGAAAGCTCAGATTACGGAGCGAGCGGAGGCGGCGCTGGCCGAGAAGAGCGCGGAAATCGGGCGTCAGGCGGTACAGGCCTATCGTCAGTCCGCCGAGTTCATCCGTGACATGTCGGACGCGGGGTCCGACTCCTTTGCCTTAGGCTTCGATGAAGGCCTGGCAAGGGTGTCCGCTAAATACCCCGGAATTGACCTGAGTGGGGTCTCCCTCCTCGACTCCCCTCCGATGCCATTGCCTGCCGATTCTCCAACCGTCTCCCTACCCTTCGCGGATGCGCTCGCCGTTTCCGACCCAGGGGTTCCTCCAAGCTGACTCTCTGTACTTTTCTTTGTTCTTTTCTTTGTATGTTGGCGTTTTGCCACGTTGTATGGGTCTCGACCCTGATGCAACGAAAGTTAATGCAAACAAAGTGTTTCCTCATTTTACTTTCGTCCTTTCTCTTTTTAACTCCTGGTAGCGCCTCGCCGACTCCTGACTCTTGAAGTTCTTCCGGCGCTAGGCCAGGCATCCGAGGGTTAGGCCTCAGGAAATTCTTCCGGTGCTAGGCCAGGCATCCGAGGGTTAGGCCTCAGGAAATTCTTCCGGCGCTAGGCCAGGCATCCGAGGGTTAGGCCTCAGGAAATTCTTCCGGCGCTAGGCCGGGCATCCGAGGGTTAGGCCTCAGGAAATTCTTCCGGCGCTAGGCCGGGCATCCGAGGGTTAGGCCTCAGAAAATTCTTCCGGCGCTAGGCCAGGCATCCGAGGGTTAGGCCTCAGGAAATTCTTCCAGCGCTAGGCCAGGCATCCGAGGGTTAGGCCTCAGGAAATTCTTCCGGCACTAGGCCAGGCGTCCGAGGGTTAGGCCTCAGGAAATTCCGCTCGTTGGTCGGCCAAGGCTGGCGCAAGCCGAGGCGACCGGTCGGGGCTTCAGGCTAGTCTGCTCCCGGGATGATCATCGGGTTAGCCTGGCATCCGAGGACCGAGCCTCGGGGAATTCCGCTCGTTGGTCGGCCAAGGCTGGCGCAAGCCGAGGCGACCGGTCGGGGCTTCAGGCTAGTCTGCTCCTGGGATGATCATCGGGTTAGCCTGGCATCCGAGGGCCGAGCCTCGGAGAATTCCGCTTGTTGGTCGGCCAAGGTTGGCGCAAGCCGAGGCGACCGGTCGGGGCTTCAGGCTAGTCTGCTCTCGGGATGGTCATCGGGTTAGCCTGGCATCCGAGGACCAAGCCTCGGAGAATTCCGCTCGTTGGTCGGCCAAGGCTGGCGCAAGCCGAGGCGACCGGTCGGGGCTTCAGGCTAGTCTGCTCCCGGGATGATCATCGGGTTAGCCTGGCATCCGAGGGCCGAGCCTCGGGGAATTCTGCTCGTTGGTCGGCCAAGGCTGGCGCAAGCCGAGGCGACCGGTCGGGGCTTCAGGCTAGTCTGCTCCCGGGATGATCATCGGGTTAGCCTGGCATCCGAGGGCCGAGCCTCGGGGAATTCCGCTCGTTGGTCGGCCAAGGCTGGCGCAAGCCGAGGCGACCGGTCGGGGCTTCAGGCTAGTCTGCTCCCGGGATGGTCATCGGGTTAGCCTGGCATCCGAGGACCAAGCCTCGGGGAATTCCGCTCGTTGGTCGGCCAAGGCTGGCGCAAGCCGAGGCGACCGGTCGGGGCTTCAGGCTAGTCTGCTCCCGGGATGGTCATCGGGTTAGCCTGGCATCCGAGGGCCGAGCCTCGGAGAATTCTGCTCGTTGGTCGGCCAAGGCTGGCGCAAGCCGAGGCGACCGGTCGGGGCTTCAGGCTAGTCTGCTCCCGGGATGGTCATCGGGTTAGCCTGGCATCCGAGGACTGAGCCTCGGAGAATTCCGCTCGTTGGTCGGCCAAGGCTGGCGCAAGCCGAGGCGACCGGTCGGGGCTTCAGGCTAGTCTGCTCTTGGGATGATCATCGGGTTAGCCTGGCATCCGAGGGCCAAGCCTCGGGGAATTCCGCTCGTTGGTCGCGCCCCTATCACTTGCCGCTCGACGGGGTTTCTCCGTGGCCAGCTGCGATCGTGTTTCTCCTCCTCTCGAAGCGTTGCCTGGGGAACACCAGAAGGCCATTAAATGCTAATTGAGGCGTTACCTGGGAAATCGGACCGGCTAGTTGCTGCTTGCGAGGAGTGCCAGTTAAGCGGCCGCGATATGCGCGTTCTTCGAGGCGGATGCGGCCTAGACGCGTGCGGAGATATGTGGGCCGCGGGATACACGCCGCCCGGAGTGTCCTGCACGAAGAATGCAATTAAGGAGAACGACGCTTAGGAGATCGTGGGGGGATAAACCTCGAGAGCCGGAACGGCTCCTGATTCGATGTGCCCGCATTTATTGGAGCCACCCGCATCGGAACGACCAGGGGGCCACAGTTTGGCTATAAATATAAGTGCAAGTGCGGTGAAGCCTGCCAAGCCGGAGCTGTTCAGGTTGCCATGGATCGTGGACCTCCTCTCCGGCGCGTGGCTGGGAAACCCCCGCCGGAGGAACGGGAGGCGCGCCCCTCGCAACTTTCGCCAACTAGTCGTTTCATCTGGGATCAACAGGGAGATTCTCTCCGGTGGAACTCCGCTCTAGGCGTTTCATCCGGAATCACATCCCCCCTCTTTTCAGTCCCACCTCCCGATTGAGCTCTGCGCTAGACGCTTCATCCGGGATCATGCCTCCTCGCGCTCTTCTCCCTTGTATTCCTTTCCTCCCCTTCTCCTGGGGAGGACCGGAATATCCCTTGGATGTGGCGTTCCTCTAGAAGCAGTGCGAACTTCTTCTTCGTCCGCGCCGGCTCTTCGTCTTTTGCGTGAGGCGTCGATGGCGCCTCCGGGGGGAAGCACCCACGTCCGGTGGGATTGCAGCTGCTTCGGATGGAGGGTTCGAGATCCTGGATCTTCAGCTCCACGGAGTCCCCACCTCTTCCTTACTTTCTTTACTCCCCAATTCCCCTCCGGGAATTCTTTGTAATCACACGAACACGCCATTGTAACCAGGAATTATTGAGATGAAAAGGACTATACATTTTTTGAACTGTCTTTCTGGCTTTGTCTTTCTACTGGCAATATACCCGCAGGTTAGCAGAATTCCAGCTCCTTGGAATTTCTCGACCATCTAGGGCCTCCAACTGGTAGGAGCCAGGTCGGTTTACCCAGCGAACCCTATACGGGCCTTCCCAATTTGGCGCCAGCTTCCCACCTTCCGCGGGTTGAGATGCTTTGGCTCGCCTTAGCACCAGATCTCCGATTCTGAAAAGTTTTGGTCGGACCTTGGAGTTATAATATCGGGCCACCCTCCGCTGATACATCACCATCCGGACCTGCGCCATTTCCCTCGCTTCTTCCAAGAGGTCCAGGTTCCCTCGGAGTTGCTCCGAATTGGCCTCGGGTCGGTGCGCAGCCACCCGGGGCGAGGGGAGTCCGAGCTCCACGGGGACAACCGCTTCCGTGCCATAGGTTAGGCTGAAAGGCGTCTCCCCGGTAGGGGTCCGATGCGTGGTCCGATACGCCCAAAGGACGTTCTCGAGTTCTTCGACCCAAGCTTGCCCCGTCCGACCGATTCGCGCCTTAATTCCTTGGAGGATTGTCCGGTTTGTCACCTCGGCCTCACCGTTGGTTTGGGGATGCGACACAGATGTGAACCGATGCTCGATCCCGAACTCCTCGTAGAAGTCACGGAAATGCTTGTTGTCGAACTGTCGACCATTATCCGAGATGAGGACCCGGGGTACCCCAAATCGGACAATGATGTTTTTCTTCATGAACTTCCGGACTTGCGCCTCCGTGATAGTGGCCAGCGGCTCTGCCTCCACCCACTTGGTGAAGTAGTCGATTGCAACAATCAAAAATTTCCGCTGGGCTGAAGCGACGGAGAATGGTCCGAGGATATCCATTCCCCACTGTGCGAAGGGCCAGGGTGCGGTGATTGGTGCCAAGGGGACAGAAGGGACTCTCTGGACGTTGGCGTGGCGCTGGCAGGCGTCGCATTTCCGTACATAATCCTTTGAGTCCTCCAACAAGGTAGGCCAATAATAGCCTTGCCTCATGATCTTGTGCGCCAAGGACCTAGCCCCCGAGTGGGATCCGCAGACGCCCTCGTGGACTTCGCCGAGGACGTAGGCCGCCTCCGAGGGGCGGAGGCACCTTAAGAGGGGGGCGGTAAACGAGGTCCGATACAGCCTCCCTTCATAGAGTACGTAGTGGGCGGACTTCTTGACAAGTCGCCGAGCTTGATCTTCGTCTTCAGGGAGGATCCCTTCGGCGAGGTAGGCGACGAGCGGGTCCATCCAAGACGGCTCCGGATCAGTCGCCATCACCGCTCCAGCCTCGCCGATGCTCGGGGCATCCAGGGTCTCCAGGTAGATTGCCCTCGACAAGTTGTGCGCCTCTGCGCCCACCAAGCGGGACAACCTGTCGGCCCTGGCATTTTCGCTTCTGGGGACCTGCTGGATGTCGACACTGCCGAGGTCGGGAATGAGTGCTTGCACCTTCCGGACGTAGTTCTGCATGGTCGGGCTCCGGGCCTCGAACTCCCCACGGACCTGCCCGACCACCAGCTGGGAGTCGGTGAAGACCTTCAAATGCCGGATGCCGAGCTCCCCGGTGAGTTTGAGTCCCGCGACTAGGGCCTCGTACTCCGCCTCGTTGTTGGTAACTGGAAATCCAAACCTCAAGGCATACTCGGCTATCACTCCATCAGGACTGGTAAGGACCAGCCCGGCCCCTCCACCCTCGGGGTTCGACGACCCATCGATGTGAAGCGTCCAGGTCGGGAGGTCGAGGCTGGGCATTTCCGGCGGTCTAGGTTCCGCCTCCTGCACCGTGCACTCAGCGAGGAAGTCCGCGAGCACCTGGGCCTTGATGGCGGGTCGAGGCGGTAGCGGATGTCGAACTCACCGAGTTCTACTGCCCACTTCACCAGCCGTCTCGCATTCTCGGGGTTGCTGAGGATCTGTCGTAACGGTTGATCAGTTAAGAGGGTGACAGAATGGGAATGGAAATAGGGGCGGAGCCTCCTGGTCGCGGTCAGCAGCGCGAAGGCGATCTTTTCAGCCTTCGTATACCGCGTCTCGGCGTCCCGTAGGACCCGGCTGATGTAGTACACAGGCTTCTGGAGCTTTGCCTCTTCCCGAACCAGCACCGCACTGACCGCGGTTGGGGAGACCGCCAGATAGAGGTAGAGCATCTCCCCTTCCTGCGGCTTGGATAGCAGGAGAGGAGACGCCAGGTATTCCTTGAGCTGGTCGAACGCTGCTTGACATTCGGCCGTCCAGAGAAAGTCTTTCGGGCGTTTTAACACCTTGAAGAATGGTTGGCAGCGTTCGGCCGATTTTGCCACAAATCGTCCGAGCGCGGCGACCCTTCCAGCGAGCTCCTGAACCTTCTTCACTTTGGTCGGAGGGGACATACCTTGGATAGCCTTGATTTTGTCCGGGTTGGCTTCGATACCCCGCTGGTTGACAATGAAACCGAGGAACCTCCCGGCCGAAGCGCCAAAGGCGCACCTCGCTGGGTTCAGCTTCATGCGAAACTTCCGCAAGGTGGTGAAAGTCTCCTCCAGATCCACGATGTGCTGGTCTGCCTGGCGGCTCTTCACCAGCATATCGTCCACGTACACCTCCATGTTCCGGCCGATTTGCTCTTTGAAGATTTTGTTGACAAGGCGCTGGTAAGTGGCGCCAGCGTTCTTCAGACCGAAGGGCATTACCTTGTAGCAGTACAGCCCCCGGTCTGTTATAAAGGCAGTTTTCTCCTCGTCCTGTGGGGCCATCATTATCTGGTTGTAACCGGAGAAGGCGTCCATGAAAGACAGCAGCTGATATCCGGAAGTCGCGTCGACCAGTTGGTCTATCCGCGGAAGCGGGAAGCTATCCTTAGGGCACGCCTTGTTCAGGTCGGTATAGTCGACGCACATCCTCCACTTCCTGCTCGCCTTTCGGACAAGTACAACATTTGCCAGCCACTCGGGGTAACTCACCTCCCTTATGAATCCTGCCTCCAAGAGTTTGTCTACCTCCTGGTCGACCACCCGGATCCGATCCGGGGCACAGTGTCTCTTCTTCTGCTTCACTGGCCGGTGGGTCGGGTCGACGTTGAGGGCGTGAGAAATGACCTCCGGGTCGATCCCAGGTACATCGGCCGCCGACCAGGCAAATACATCGGCATTGGCTCGGAGGAATTCCACCAACCGGGCCCGAGCTCCCAGGTCGAGATTGGCGCCGACCCGGACCACCCGGTCCCGGCGGCCTTCCTCGAGGGGAACTTCGACCACACCCTCGGCCGGCTCCCCCTGCCGCAAGGCCACCTCGTCTCTGGCATCAAGGGACTCGACGCTTAGGGCTTCTGCGGGCTTCTTTCCTTTGAGGGTCGCTAGGAAACATTGCCGTGCGGTCGGTTGGTCGCCTCGGACCTCCCCGATCCCGACCGCCGTGGGGAACCGCATGAGCAAGTGGTACGTAGAGACCACCGCGCGAAGGGCGTTCAGTCCGGGTCGTCCGAGGATAGCGTTGTAGGCCGAGGGAACACGGACGACCAAGAACCCGAGTCGCACCGTGGCTTCTGCGGGTGCGACGCCCGCAGTCACAGGCAGCTCAACGACACCTTCCGCCGGGACAGCGTCACCGGTGAATCCTATGAGGGGGGTGGATATTTTGTGCAACAATTGTCTGGACAAGCCCATCTTTTGGAAGGCCTCGTAAAACAAGATATCAGCTGAGCTTCCACTATCCACAAGAACACGCCTTACATCATAGTTTGCCATAGTGAGGGAGATCACCATGGCGTCATCGTGGGGGGTCTGAACCCCCTTTACATCCTCATCACAAAAGGTGATTACATTGCCGACCCTCTGCCTCTTTGCGACGGCCGCCCCTGACGCCTCCGTCGAGCCCCCTGCGTTCCTCATGGGCCGGGGGCAGCCCCCAGTGATAGTGTGGATCACGCCCGCAACGGGTCGATTCTGCTCCCGAGGCTCCGGAGGAGCCGGGTCGGCCGGACGCGGGTCTGCGGGGGGACGTCGGTCGCTCACATATCGACCGAGACGCCCCCGACGGATGAGAGCCTCGATCTCGTCCCGAAGCTGGAAGCAGTCCTCTGTGTCGTGGCCGTGGTCTCGGTGGTACTCACAGTACGCCCGGGAGGGCCTCTTCCCAGGTATCCTCCGCATCTGTCTCGGGGCCGGGAGGTCCTCCCGCCCCTTGATCTCCATAAGGATCTAGGCCCGGAGAGTCAGGAGAGGGGTGTACCGGTTGAAACGTCGGGGCGGAGAACGAGGGCGTGGGGCGCCGTGGTTCTTCGCCGGCGACGGGCTTCTGTGCCGACGCTGGGGCGTCGGGCTCCTCCTCTGGCGTGCCTCTTTCCGCCTTTTCTTCCCAAGCTTTGGAGGGATCTCGACGGCCTCCTTGCTCCGGTGGGCGGCCGCCTCCTCGGCGTCCGCATACTGGTTCGCCCGGGATAACAGCTCTGGGAAGCTCCGCGGCAGGCGTTTGTCCAGGGAGAAGGTGAGTCGGCCCTTCCGGAAGCCACGCTTCAGGGCTGAAAGAGCTACCTCCTGACTCAGGTTCCGGACCTCCAGCGTAGCCCTGTTGAAGCGGGTAAGATAATCCCGCAGGCTTTCTCCCTCGTTTTGCCGGACATCAAAGAGGGAGTCGGAGACCAGTCGCCGCCGGCTACTGACGGCGAAATGAGTGATGAAGAGGCGGGTGAACTGGTCGAAGGACCGGATTGAGTCAGCCTCCAGCCCGGCGAACCACGCCCTCGCCGGGCCACGGAGGGTTGCCGGGAAAGCCTTGCAGAGAAGGGGATCTGATGCTCCGTGGAGGAGCATAAGGGTCCTGAAACTCTCGACGTGATCCCGCGGGTCCGCCGCCCCGTCATAGGGCTCGATCGCCGGCATTTTGAACCCCGGTGGATTCGGGGTCCGCAGGATCCTCGAGGCAAGCGCCGGCTGGGAGGAGATCTCTAAGTCGGCGAAGGGATCTTTGGAATGGCCCTTCAGGACCTGGAGTTGTCGGTGGAGATCGTCCACCCGCCGGTCCAGGGAGCGCGACCGGTGGGTGGGAGACAAGGAGCGGCAAGAGGGGGACCGACTGGAGCGCGGGTTCCTCGAGGACTGGGGGGTCTGGGAACGCGCCCGGGCCCGCCTCTCGTACCCCGCACAGCTCCGGTGGGAAGGTCCCGGCAGAATGGAGCGTGCTCGAGAATCCTCCTCGCGCCGGCGCTCCTCCCCATGGGAGAGGAAGGAGCGCGGGTTGAGGAGGACAGGCGAACGCTCAGGCAGCGGCGGCTCCTGAGCCCGCTGCGGTGCCCGGGACATCGCACCCTGCAGATTCTGCACCGCCTCCGCGAGGGTGCGAACCTGCTGGGTTAGCTGGTCGAACTGGGCGGCTTCGACCGTCTGAATGGGCGGTGGGGCGGTGGAGTGTTGCTGAGAGTGTGTTGGAGATGCAGCGGCCTCCCGGCCAGAGGCGCGAGAGGCCCCGCGACCGGGAGCATTGGAAGCTCCACGACCACCTCGCCGTGCCATTACGATCGCTCTGAGATCCGGTGCCCTTCCTCTAGCGCCAACTGTTGCTGGGGGTCCAAACCGAGAACGATTGGCACAGCGGTGTGAATGGGGTTCCCTTGGAATTACTTCGGTTGCGCTCCGCCTTCCGCCGGGAGACCTGCAAGCAAGCCTCGCACCACCACCGGGGTAGTGGGGGCCCTCCGACGATCAAGTTAGGGGAGATCGAAGGAGAAGAAGAGGTAGCAGGTAAGATAATACTCTGAAAAATCTTGCTTACCCTCCCCTTCCCCTCCAGCCGCATATATATCAGGCTGGGGGGTTTTTTTGGGGATTGGTCATCATGTGGCACGATGGGGTTGCCACTGACATGGTCGTTACAGGGCATCGTGGGGCAGCGCTGGGTACGGCCATGGCAGGGCGTAGTGGAGCTCCGCTTTGTACGGCTGTTACAGGGGATCGTGGGGCAGCGCCGGATACGGCCGTTGCAGGGAGTAGTGGAGCAGGGGGCCGCGGCGTGCCTCAGGGGAACAGTCTGTTGTTGTCAAGAGATTGCCGACTTGGGGTCGGATTGCTGGATCAAGGGGCACCCGACTCGGGGTCGGGCTGCGGAGTTGAAGATATCCGACCCGAGGTCGGATTGCTGGATCAAGGGGCACCCGACTCGGGGTCGGGCTGCGGAGCCGAAGATATCCGACCCGAGGTCGGATTGCTGGATCAAGGGGCAGCCGACCCGGGGTCGGGCTGCGGAGCCGAAGATATCCGACCCGGGGTCGGATTGCTGGACCAAGGGGCAGCCGACTCGGGGTCGGGCTGCGGAGCCGAAGATATCCGACCCGAGGTCGGATTGCTGGATCAAGGGGCAGCCGTAGTCTTCCTGGGCGCGCGTGCCGGTCACGTGGGGCATGGTGGCTAAGTTCCCCCGTAACAGATTTAATCCCGCAATCCCTTCCAGCTTCATATGAACAGTTTATAGTAAACTATCATATGAATAAGACTGTATGCACTAAAACAAAATTGTTAAATAAATTGGTAACTACCTTAGGGACCTTGAAGAGTTCAAGGAGCATAGTCCTCGCTGTCGAGTTGGCTTCTACTTCCAAGAGAGAGTCTACCTGGAAGAAGAAGAAGCCTGCGACGAAGTGGAAGACCAAGAAAAGGCCAAGTAAGAAAGTTCCAAGAAAAAGGCCGATTACAAGGGAAAATGTTTCCATTGCATTATGGACTGCCATTGGAAGAGGAACTATCCTACATACATGGAAAGCATAAAAAGCAAGAAAGGGTAACATACCTTAAGAAGGTATGTCAGATATGCTCAGGATACTTAGGAATTGTTACCTACTGCTAGCAAAAATTTGATTTCTGTATCCTATTTAGCACAAGAAGATTTTTATAAGACTGCTGTTCCATTTATTTGAGAAATAAATTGGTTCCACGTGATTTATGGTTGACAGTCTCTATCACTTACATTTGGATGTATCTGTAAAATTATTTGAGCAAATAGTGAGTATCATAGGATCCAAAAGATCTAGAGATGAGATAAATCTAAAGTATTTATGGCACCTCAGGCTTGGCCATATAGGAGAAGACAGAATAAACAAATTGGAGAAACATGGGCTTCTGGCTCATTGACTTCCGAGTCATATCCGATTTGTGAATCCTGCCTTCAAGGAAAGATGACCAAATTACCCTTTGTAGGACATGGGAAGAGATCCACTGAAATACTTACCCTAGTACACACTGATGTGTGTGGCCCATTCGATGTGCAAGCTAGGGGTCATAATTTTTACTTCATTTACCGATGATTACTCACGGTATGGATATGTGTATGAGACACAAATCTGAAGCTTTTGAAAAGTTCAAAAAGTTTAGATATGAAGTAGAAAAATAAATAGAAAAACTCATTAAGGTTCTTCGATCGGATCGAGGAGGTAAACACCTTAATGGAGAGTTCCGTGGTTATCTCAAGAAGAATGGTATAGTTTCATAATGGACCCCTCCTGGTACATCTTAACTCAATGGGGTGTCAGAGAGAAGAAATCGGACCCTATTGGATATGGTCAGGTCAATGATAAGCTTCACTGATTTACCCTTATTTTTTTAGAGAGATACCCTATTTTTAGCTATTTACTTATTGAATAGAGTTTCTCTGAAGTCCGTACCTACCACACTATATGAAAGATATGGTATGGTAAGAATTCGAATCTTGGTTATCTTAAGTGACAATAGGCGGACAAGTTAGAGGATATGATAATTAGTGCTCGTTTTAATGGATATCCTTAAGAGTCATTAGGATACGATTTTTTGTCCCACAAAATCACAAAGTGTTTGTGGGCCGACATGCTATCTTCATGAAAAATAGTTTTTTCCTTGATAGAGGCAGTGAGAGCATAATTGAGCTCGAAGAGAAAGTCTCTGAAGAGCAACGAGCCATTGTGCCTATAGAACCTATTCATATCGAGCTAGTACATGCAGTACCTCCTCCACCTCGTAGATCTAGTATGATCTTCCGTCCTCCTAAAAGGTACTTAGGTATGCTTATAGAGGATGTAGAGGAAATGTTCCTCATGGAAGATAGGAATCAAGGTACGGATCTCAATACCTACAACGAGGCAATGTTAGACATCGATTCCGAGAGATGGCTGGAAGCAATAAAGTCAGAGATGGACTACATGCATTCTAACCAAGTCTGGACCTTAGTAGATCCACCTCAAGGTATAGTACCTATTAGGTGTAAATGGATCTACAAGAAGAAATTAAGTTCGGATGGCAAGGTACATATAAGGCAAGGCAAGTGGCGAAAGATTGTAGTCAGTGCGAAAGCATTGACTATCAGGATACTTTTTCACCTGTAGCCATGCTGAAGTCCATTCGAATATTGCTTGCTGTTGCAGCATATCATGATATTGTGATGGTGATCACAAGGTCTGTGAACCGCAAATGTCCATCTATGGACTAAAGCAAGCATCTCAGAGTTGGAAAACTCGTTTCAACGATGTAATCAAATCGTTTGATTTCATCAAGGATGAAGAGGAACCATGTGTTTATAAGAAGGTTAGTGGGAGGGCTATTGTATTTCTCGTATTGTACGTGGATGATATCCTTCTTGTTGGGAATGATATTCCTATGCTAACTAAGATCAAGGTATGGTTGTCTAAGAAATTCTCCATGAAAGATCTTATAAAAGCATCCTATATTTTGAAAATTAAGGTATATAGAGCTAGATCTAAGAGGATGCTTGTCCTATCACAGAATATGTACATAGAGGAAGTGCTGAAGAGGTTCGACATGGAAATCTCTAAAAGAGGATTATTACCCCTTAGCATGGGATAAATCTCTCCAAGAAGATGTGCCCCAACACATTTGAAGAGATTCAGCGGATGAGCAAGATCTCTTATGCTTCGGCTATAGGGAGTCTCATGTATACCATGCTATATACACGACTTGATATAGCACATGCTATGAGTGTCACGAGCATATATCAGTCAAATCCAGGCCACGAGCACTGAATAGCTGTGAAGAACAGTCTTAAGTACTTGAGAAGAACTGAAGACATGTTCTTGGTCTTTAGGAGAAGATCAGAATTAAAAGTAGAAGGATACACACATATTGATGATAGAAAGTCTACATCATAATATGTGCAATAGTGTTCGGCAATTTGGAAGAGTTCCAAACAACCGATCATTACAGATTCTACCTTGGAAACTGAATGTATCGCCGCTCTAAGGGTGCAGTGGAAACCTTCTGGATCAAGAAGTTTATTGCAGAATTAGGTGCAATATCATCAGATGCTATAATACTATACTGCGATAACAATGACAGCATAGCACTAGCCAAGGTCTCACCAGAACTCTAAGCACACAGAGCGATGGTTTAACCTGATACGCGGCTACCTTAAAAAAAATAAGTAGAGGTACAGAGAGTAGAGTCCACAGTCAACGTGGTAGAACCATTCACTAAGCAGCTAAGTCAGCAGAAAATTGAAGCACATCTTGAGAAGATGGGGCTTAGATTTATGGCTGATTGGCTTTAGTGTAAGTGGGAGATTATTAGAAGTATGCCCTAAAAGCCAATTTGGCTGACGCATTATTTTGTTCTGAGACATAAATTTGTACTTAACCTAATAATGAATTTATTAGGATGGGCATTCTTTTCATTCATATTATTATGTGTCCATGAATCGTTCAAAAAATTAATAAGATGATGACGCATATTCTCAAGAGTTGAGAATTTGAGGCATATGTCATTGGTGATTAATTCCTGACTTGCTCCTGATCGATGGATCCATCACGAGGGACGGTGATCGATCCACTGAGATTAGTGCACAGATCACTTAGTTAGATGGATGAGTCTTGAGTCCACAGTATGGGGACACTAGAGTGATGTGCAAGTGCTTGTTAGAGAACAAGGGTGCTGAGCGTGACCAAAGCAAGTTGTCAATTGGATGTCTATTCATTCATCAGTGACTTACTTGATGCTGCAGTTGTATGACTGGTCCTTTGACCTACGATGCCTCGGCTATTCACAGTGAGGTTGCTATAGTTTGACAAGCACATACATATGGGCCCTATCCATTTGGATCCTTGTGGTGCAGATTGGCTGCAGTAGGTTCATTGTAGGAGTAGGGGTGAATCTAGATGGAATCTATTGACCTTGATAGATTAGGAGAGATCCTATGTAATTTATGAGATTGAGTTCGTAAATTCTTGGCCAAGGTAGTTTTTGAAAAAAGAGTTTTCCAATCTCGAACTAGAGTCGAATAAATTTTACATATGATAGATGATGGAATTTGACGAGTTATCCATGACCTCCATCCTGTCAGGATGCATGATAGACGGACTGTATAATACGCTAACTGCACCTAGAGGTTCATCATTCCATTCTGCTGGGTTGCTACTATATGCTGCTAGGTGTCACTGGTGGATGGTGAGACTCAAAGGCATTCATTTGGTGATCAGTGAACCCGAATGAGAAGAGTTGGAATTGTTTCAATCCGTTGAAAAGAGTTTCAATGATATTGTGATAGGAATCACAATATATCTCACTACTAGATAGAATAGAACCTATGGGGTCATACACAATGGAGGATCTGATTGATCTAATGGTTGGATTGTGATTTGGAATCACAATAGTTTATAATTGTCAATTTGATTGATAATTAATTTAACCCACTAAGAGTTAATAAGTTGAAGAAAGAATTAATTGCAATTAGATTGTAATTTGATTGAATCAATTGGACTTAATTAATTGGGCTCGATCTTATATGATAAGGTTTAAGAGTCCTACTTGAAGTAGGACATCTAGAGTTCTAATTGGATTAGGACTTCAAATTATTAGAGTCCTACTTAGGGTAGGATTCCTAAAGTCCTAATTGGATTAGAACTAAAATTATATGAGTCCTAATTATATTAGGACTTCTAGAGTTCTAATTAATTATTAATCTAATAGATGAAGATGACTCCTAATTAGATTAGGATTGAAGAGTTCAATTGAGTCATGATTCAATTGGGTCCTAATTAGATTAGGACTAATATGAATAAGGATTGGATTTACCTAAGGAAGATTTCAGTATCCAATCAAAGGAGGCCCCACACCCCACTTGATTTGATCAAGTGGGGCGTGCTCCCGGTATCCACGTCCCGGGTGTCCGGGACGCGAGATCCGGTTGGGGCGTGGCTCCTCCTAATTTTAAAGAGGAGGCCACGCCTAGGGCATCTAGATGAAAAGAAATAAAAAGGGGGCCAGCCCCGCTTGGGATTGAGACTCTTCTTTTCATGATGGCGGCCTCTCTCCTTCTTCCTTCTTCCATCCGTAAGGGCCAAAGAAAGGGGGCAGCAAGCATGGTTCTCCTTCTTCCTCCTCGTCATTAGCCGCATGGAAGAAAACATAGAGAGGAAGGTGTTCCTCTCTTCCATTCTTCTTCTTCCATGAAAAGAAAAGGAAGAAAGTGTTTCTTCCTTCTCCTTCTTTCTCCTCTTGAAAGCAATCAAGAGTTGATTGCTTGGAGGAGTTCCAACCATCAAAGAGAGATCTCTGCAAGGGAGCTAGCATCCCGGTGAGATCACGACCTTGATCGAGCAAGATCTTCGTGTGGATATCTGTAGAGGCCGAACGCGTGTGCGGCTTCAAGCGAACCTTCCAACAAATCCACGATCATCAGTTTGTGGCGTTCATCTACCCGTATAAGGTGAAGATTTGATCTTTACAAGTTTTGTAGATCTGAAAAATAATCAAATAATTAATTTTAATTCTTTCCTTCAGATTTCATGATCTTCTGAGTTAGAGAACTCAGAATTTTTTTTAAAATCTACGCTCTTCGGGACGTTCATGAGATGAACGACCCCGCGCGCGTCTTTCCGCTGCGATCATCGCAACGCGTGCGGAGGTAACCCGATAATTTATTTTCCATCTTGTGCATTATCTACATCAGTGAGGTGGACTTCAACTATGGGCGTTGGTGAGGATACTCAAAATCATGGTGTCCTGGATCTCCAAAAGTGTAGCATGACTGTAGAGTATGTAAGTCAAATGGCATGATTTGTGAGAACTGGCCTGGATTGAGACCACGACGTGATAGTTGGGTGGGTGGTGTTCTCCTAGATGTGCTAAATTGGGCAGTTGTTGTGTCCTTGGAGGAGGAAGAGTAGCATATATTATCTTACATGCTTCAAGGGATCCTCTTCTTTCCATTTGCTATGCCCTACAATAGCCATCATTCACATGTGACATGATGTTATTGGCAATCTCTTCATAGTTCAAAACCTATAAACCTTTGAGATAATGGGCTATACAAGTTCTTTCATCTTCATGCGAGCATAATAATGTAGAGAGTTTGAAAAATTCGTTCATGTAGCTAAGAACACTCCTTTCATACTATCTTAGTTTCGTATAAGATTGACATAGAGTGCGAATGTGATCTACTAGAAGGAAGTGGTGATGTAGATGCTTGTCCATCTTTGGTGAATCATATATCTTCATTTTTCCAATGCTCATTCACGAGCACTTGATATTCTTCCGCCATATAAATGCATATTCTCAAAATTTCAAGGAGAGTGGGATCCACAAAGGTGGTGGAGAAGGGGGAGTAAGGAGGTGATGCACATTGAAGGAGAGGAGGATTTCATGAAGTCGAGCAAAGTGCATATAGTGAAGGAGAGTGGGGGAGGCATAGCCGATGGCGAAGCTGGTGGAGGAGGCCATCACCTAGGATTTCGATGGCAAAGAAGAGTGATCCAAGAAGGCAATTCAGAAGATAGAGTGGAAGAGGCAGAGGGCACTGAAGGAGAGAAGGGATCCATGAGGGAGAGGAGGGATCCATGAGGAGAGCAAAGGGGAAAAGGTGAAGGATAGTGAGGGAGGTGAAGCTAGTGGTGGAGCTGGTGGAAAAGGAGTGTTGCCCAGTAGACAACCCAAGAAGGGAGGGGTGAATTGGGTTTTAAATAAAACTTTAGTTTCTTTTTAGATTGTCTAATGTGTGTTAGCAATAAATCATATAAATAAACAATAAATCTATTAATTCAATTAAAGGAAAATCTTAAAGAGAATAATATACATGCATATTATTCGGCATCCAAATAATTCTATTTCAATGCAAAATAAATCTATTCTAGCACAAAATAAATCTATGCATTTAATAAATTTATATTATAGAATTTCAAATCCTACAAATCTACTAATATTAAATTAAAAATAAAAGTAGAAGAAAGTAGCCTGATTGAAGGCAGGTCGAAGCGCGTAGACGCTGTCCCAAAGAAGTATTTGCCCCCACGTACGGGTCACCCGGCAATCCTTCTCGGAGATTTGACGACCCTACAACTTCTTCTTCGGCACGTCTCGGAAGAAGTCAAAGCGAACCCGATCGGACTTGCAGATCCAGCAAAGCACGGAATGAAAAGAACTAAATAAACTGAATAAAAAATGTAAAAACAAAATTTCGAAGTGGCTAAGAGGGAGAAGAATTTTTCCAAAATTTTTCCACTATTTTTCTCAAATTTTTCGTGCTAACAAAGAGATGAAATCAAGGGGTTTAAATAAGGGTTTTTACAGGGGCAATTTGGTCTTTTGCGGACGCGTTTTCAAACGCGTCCATTTCAAATGCGTAACGCCCGCTGGGCATTACCTTTTTTCTCAAACGCGCACGCGGCCTGAGATTTTGGCCGCGTGCGCATTTAAGGTTTTTTTTTCAACAAAAAACTTAAATAATTTTAAAATCAAAATAAAATGCTGGATATCTTATATTATGTAATAGGTATAGGTACCTTTCGGTTTGAACCTTCACTTAGTGATAATTGATTACATCTGTGGAGCTAAGGTGGTCTTAACCTTGAACCTCGGTCCATGGCTCAGATTAAATCAACAGCACACATAATATAGCCCGATCTGGGTTCTAAGCGGGTTGCGCTGTTATGGCCATGCGCAGATATCTATCATGTGCTTTTTAGGAAATCGCCCATTTTCCATAATCGCGGCCTCACGACTGCACATATAGGTGAGTCCTAATAAGAAAGCTAGCAAGGAAGCTCCTGTCACTTGGGTCTCAGACTCATTAAGAGTTATACAAACGAACTCATCCTACCGCTTGCTTTTATGAGCACTAGCGCCATAGGGATGAGAAAAATATGAAATAGTGCTCCTCTTAGTCACACTCCGGTTTGTTTCTACCTATTGAACCTTTTAAGGTTGGGTTCCCACCGTGGTGATCTATCTTTATGGGCTAAGCCCCATCCCCCTCGACGACTCTAGAACTACTGTTCTAGACAAGCCTTTAGTAAGCTGATCAGCCAAGTTATTTTCTGACTTAACAAAATTCAAGGCAATAACATTATTTTTCAATTTATATCTTAATGATTTATGACGCACTTTTAAGTGCCTGTTCATTTTTACATTGGCATTTTCTTGGTTGCACTTATCTATTGCAGATTTACAGTCACAATGTAAGGAGACAGGTGGTAAATGTGACTCATCTACTGGAAGATCTATTAGTAGATCTCTAAGCCACTCAGCCTCAATGCTAGTAGTATCTAAAGCTATCAGTTCAGACTCCATGGTACTCCTAGATATCAAAGTTTGTTTGGTAGATTTCCAAGACACAGCAGCTCCTCCTAGAAGAAAGACATATCCTGTGGTGGATTTAACATCTAAGGTGTCGCTGATCCAGTTGGCATCACTATAGCCTTCTAGAACAGCTGAAAATCCACTAAAGTGCAAACTATAGGACTTAGTACCCTTAAGATACCTAAGGATATTTTCTAATGCTGTCCAGTGATCTCTATTTGGATTAACAGTATCTGCTAAGTGTATTTACAGCATATGCTATGTCTGGCCTAGTGTAGTTAGTTAGGAATTCTAGTGAGCCTATGATTTGAGCATATAGGCTTTGAAGGACAGGAGTTCCTAAGTTTTTCTTAAGATGAGTACAGGGATCAAATGGAGTAGAGACAGGCTGACAATCGGAATAATTAAATTTATTGAGTATCTTATCAACATAATGACTTTGGGATAACTCAATACTATTTGCACTTCTAATTATTTTGGTATTTAAAATTAAGTCAGCTTGCCCCAAGTCTTTCATATCAAACTTATGACTTAAAAATTGTTTTACTTCATCAATTATCTGAAGATCTGTCCCAAAGATCAGTATATCATCTACATAGAGGCACAAGATCACAAATTTGTGTCCAACTCTCTTGTGGTATACACATTCATCCGTACTATTGATTTCAAATCCAAATGTCAGTATGGTTTCATCAAATTTTAAGTGCCATTGCTTGGGTGCTTGTTTAAGACCATAAAGAGATCTGACTAGTCTGCAAACTTTATTTTCTTGGCCTGAGATTTTAAATCCCTCTGGCTGGTCCATATAAATTTCTTCATTTAAGTCTCCATTTAGAAAAGCTGTCTTAACATCCATCTGATGAATTACTAATTTATGAATGGAGGCTAATGCTATAAGGACCCTAATAGTAGTAATCCTAGCTACAGGTGCATAAACATCAAAGAAATCTACACCAGGTCTCTGAGTAAAACCCTCGGCAACTAATCTAGCCTTAAATTTATCTACAGAGCCATCAGGCCTAAGTTTCTTCTTAAAGATCCATTTGCATCCTATTGATTTACAACCAGGAGGAAGATCAGTCAATTCCCAAGTATGGTTTTGGATAATTGATTGCATCTCATTGTCCACAGCTTCTCTCCAAAAAGGTGAATCCAAAGATTTCATTGCGTCCTCAAAGGTAGTTGGAGAGTCTTCTATTAGGAAGGTATAAAAATCATCTCCAAATGTTTTCTCTACTCTGGATCTTTTACTCCTCCTAGGTTCTGCTTCTACTTCTATTTCTCTTGTCCTTATTCTACTAGAGTTACTAGCTATACCGCTATCTACTCTAGTCTTAAGTGGAAATGTGTTTTCAAAATATGTTGCATCTCTGGCTTCTATGATAGTGTTGTTACTAATATCATTTACTTATGAACTTATCACCAGAAATCTATTAGCATTACTATTGGCTGCATAACCTATGAATATGGCATCCACTGTTTTAGGCCCTATTTTCTTTCTCTTAAAATCAGGTATTTTTACTTTTGCCAAGCACCCCCACACTTTTAAATAGCTAAGATTAGGTTTTCTATGTTTCCAAACTTCATATGGGGTTAGATCATTATTTTTAGAGGGAATCCTATTAAGGATATAACAGGCTGAAACAAGAGCTTCCCCCCACAAATTTTCTGGCATTCCTGAGCTTATAAGCATGGAGTTCACCATATCCATTAAAGTCCTATTCTTCCTTTTTGCCACTCCATTTGATTGGGGAGAATAGGGTGCAGTCACTTCATGAATGATTCCATGATCTTCACAAAATTGAGTTATATCATTGGATGTATATTCACCTCCCCGATCTGATCTCAGAATTTTAATTTTCTTTTCTTGTTGGTTCTTAGCTTCGATCTTAAATATTTTAAATTTGCTGAGCACCTCATCCTTGGTTTTAATTAGATAGATATAACAGAATTTGGATAGATCATCTATGAATGTCACAAAATATTTGTTACCTCCTCTAGAAGTTCTACCAGAGTCACAAACATCACTATGGATCAACTCTAATAGATCTGAATCCCTATTAACGGATTTAAAAGGCTTCCTAGGGAGTTTAGCTTCTACACAAATTTGACATTTCTCATGGTTCTTAAGATCACTTTTTGGTATTAGATTTAGGTTCATAAGTTGCTTAATTGAATTATAATTTACATAACCTAATCTACCATGCCAAATAGAAGGGGGTTCTATATTCATAATCAAATGATTTTCATTTATTAAAGGAGCTATTACATTCAACTTGAACAATCCTTCACTAAGGAGTCCTTTTCCAATAAACATTACACCATGAGAAATTACAACCTTATTGGACTCAAAAACAAGAGGAAAGCCTTGCTGGACAAGCAAGGAACCACTAATGAGATTTCTCCTAACAACTGGAACATGTTGGACGCCGTGCAGGGACAGGACTTTTCCAGATGTAAGCTTTAAGTCCACATGTCCTACTCCTAACACACGCGCCTCCGAGCTGTTTGCCATGATCACAGCTCCTCCACTTGAGATCTGGTAAGAAGAAAACCAGGAGTGATCCGAACAAATATGAATACCAACTCCGGTATCAATCCACCAATCAAGTGCTTGTAAAGTCATGTTAACTTCAGGAGTGAAGGAAACAGACCTAAAAGCTGTCTCAGAGGAGCCAGCGCCGGAAGTCACCATGTTGACTTGAGCACTGGATGTGTGTGGACCCTTCTTCTTAGATTGAAGAGGTGCAGTTTTCTTATAGAAGCACTGGAGAGACAAATGGTTGGTCCGACCACACACATAACAGAAACGAGCACCACCTTCCTCTTTCTTCTTCTTCTGCTCATGGGATTGAATAGGCTTCCCATTGTAGTGGTGGTTAGGGTTTCTAGGGTTGTAGGGTTTCTTCTTGAAATTCTTACGGAAGGGTCGGTTCTAATTTTTCTTAGGAGGAGCCTCTACATTATATGCATTATTTTTGGGTCCAGTAGAGGTATTATTTCTGAGCCTATGCTGCTCTTCAATCCTAATAGAGTTTAAGACTTGGGTTAGGGTGAGAACTCCTTGGGTATGGCTCAGGGTCTTGGCAAAATCAGACCAGAAAGTAGGTAGTTTATCTATCAGACAGGCTACCTAGAATGATTCATCCAAATTGGTTCCATTAGCCCTAAGCTGGTGGATCAGGGTTTCAAATTCATGAATTTGGTCATTCATAGGCTTTGAGTCCACCATCCTAAACTTATTGAAATCGGAGGCCTTGAACCTCTTTACCCCAGCATCATCAAGACCATATTTGCTATCTAGGGTGTCCCAGAGTTCTTTGGCACTCTTGGCTGTGTAATAGATATCATACAGCCTCTCAGAAAGAGCACCTAGGATTCTATGGATACAATGATAATCTATCTCATCAGGTGTCCTAGAGGGTGTGCCAGTAGAGGCAGAATGTTCAGTGTTGGAAGAGGTAGTTGGGTTGGACCCATTATCAACTTCGATAGTACTTTCAACTATGGCTGAGATTAACCCTAATGTCGTGAGCCAGAACCGCATTTGGTTCTGCCACCTCCTAAAGTTATGGCCATCAAATTTTTCAGGTTTGGCACTAAGGTGGTCACTAGTGTTTGAGGCCATAGGATCAGGGTTACAGAATAGAGACAGAAACCTGATTGAAGGCAAAAAATCTATGTCAAAAGATTGCACTAATATTTATATTGAACTTTGGATGTCTAATTGATATATCCAAAAAAATAATAGCCAGATCAGCTCCAGATCGGTGGTGGAGCACTAGGCTCACTTAAGTACCAGCCTTTCTTAGGCACGTATGCCTTTTTGACAAGCTTTTCTTAGACACTATTAGTTAGTGGATATAATCACTAGAAATCACACAAATTCAATATTTAGAATAACCTAAATGCAAATTTAAACGAATTAACTAATTTTTGAATTTTTCATTTGACATTTCCGAATTAGTAACAATTGATTACTAAATTTAATTCTAGCAAACAATTATTGTAATTAAAATCTAATTTATCAATTCAATGAATTATATATATTATAATTGATTTATTTACTTATTAGAATAATTAATTACTAATTTTGTAGCAAATCAATTATTGTAATTAAGATGTCAATTCAATGAATTAAAAGATCTAGATCTAATAAGTCAATTCAATAGATTTATTATTATGTATCAACCAATTTCCGAATTTTCCGTTTGAATGGGATCTGAAAATTACTCCTTGAGGAGTCCAAATGGAGGTATAATAAACCTCTTGGAGGTTAACCAAATTATTACCTCTTTAAAATAATTTATTATTAATGATGTTCTAGCAAAGACAATTATTGCAATTAAAATCTAATATGCCACAATTGTAATAAAGAATTTAATGAATTATATATTACTAACAAAAAATAAAAGCATATACTTCTTTGGATTGTTAGCAATAAATCATATAAATAAACAATAAATCTATTAATTCAATTAAAGAAAAATCTTAAAGGGAATAATATACATGCATATTATTCGGCATCCAAATAATTCTATTTCAATGCAAAATAAACTATTCTAGCACAAAATAAATCTATGCATTTAATAAATTTATATTATAGAATTTCAAATCCTACAAATCTACTAATATTAAATTAAAAATAAAAGTAGAAGAAAGTAGCCTGATTGAAGGCAGGTCGAAGCGCGTAGACGCTGTCCCAAAGAAGTATTTGCCCCCACGTACGGGTCATCCGGCAATCCTTCTCCGAGATACGACGACCCTACAACTTCTTCTTCGGCACGTCTTGGAAGAAGTCAAAGCGAACCCGATCGGACTTGCAGATCCAGCAAAGAACGGAATGAAAAGAACTAAATAAACTGAATAAAAATTGTAAAAACAAAATTTCGAAGTGGCTAAGAGGGAGAAGAATTTTTTCAGAATTTTTCCACTATTTTTCTCAAATTTTTCGTGCTAACAAAGAGATGAAATCAAGGGGTTTAAATAGGGATTTTTACAGGGGCAATTTGATCTTTTGCGGACGCGTTTTCAAACGCGTCCGTTTTCAAATGCGTAACGCCCGCTGGGCGTTACCTTTTTTCTCAAACGCGCACGCGGCCCAAGATTTTGGCCGCGTGCGCATTTAAGGTTTTTTTTTTCAACAATGTGATTATGAAAGCTTTCTTAATTTTAATCTAAAGAGATTAGCCAAACTATAAAGAAAGCAATAGAGAAGAAATACTCAAGGAACCACAACACAAACACAACAAACTTTATAATGGTTCGGAGCCAACCCTGCTCCTACGTCCACTCCCCAAGTCTCACTTGGAAGTTCACTATAATTTCTCAAATTACAATCGGTTGTTTTACAAGCTCACAACCAAACTTGTTGTTTTCACGAGATCACAACGAACTCGGTCGATTTTCACAGGCTCACCGACTAGAACCAATCCGATTATTTTTCCGGGCTCACAATCCAACCCAATTGGTTTTTCCTAGCTCGCAAACTACAACCTTACAACGTTGGTTTTTACTGGCTCACCAACAAACCTCAATCCCCTTGATTCAATTTCCTAATTGAATCAAGTAACAAAATCAGAGTTTAAGTGTTTAAGAGTTGCAGCTTCTAAAAAGGCAGATTTAACCATGTAAGCAATATGAAAAAGGAAGAAGCTTTCAAATAGATTTTTGCTGAAGGAAGATATGGCTTCTTCTTTTCTGGATCCTTTCTTTAATATACCGATGGTTGAGGATCAATAAATTGAGCCTTGAATGTGAGGAATACTTCTGAAATTAATGTAGGCGCAATTACTTCTCTTTTCTCTTGAATGTGAGGAATACTTCTGAAATTAATGTAGGCGCAATTACTTCTCTTTTCTCTTTGAAAAGGCTCTAACTCTTCTTTGGTGGTTGTAAACTTTGAATCCTCTTGATTGGTCTTTGTATTCTTGTCTCTAATTTATTTATAACCACTTTTCAGAGCTTTAATTTTTGAAAAATAGCCGTTGGAAGGAGTAAAAGAGCCATTCTGACATAACTGTGCAGCCTGACAATGTTACTATTGAGATCGGAGTCGACTTGCGCATCTCGGCGACAGCTCGGCTAAAACTGGAGATGACTCGTATTCTTCGAGAGACGATTCACTCACAGCATCTTTAGAAGTACTGTATAGGCGCTCTTCCAGGAGACGGCTGGCAACATTTTGGAGTCGACTCGCCAAAAGCAGGAGATGGCTCGCATCCTTCAAGTGTTGATTCGGTCTCAGTATCAAAAATTGACTTTCTTTCTTTTCTCATTTGAGTCGACTCGATCACGGCTAGAGTCAACTTGGTCTCAGTGTATTAGAAACTGACTTTCTATCTTTCTTGTCGAAGTCGGCTCGTCCACAGCTTGAGTCGACTCGGTATCAGAAGCTTTAAAAACTCAATCTCTGACTTGTTCTGCGGAGTCGACTTGGCCTCAACGAGTCGACTCGGTCTCAGTGCTCTTCTATCTTTCTTGTCGGAGTCGACTCGTCCATAGCTAGAGTCGACTCGGTATCAGTTGGCTTGAAAGTAGGTCTTCTGTCTTTTCGCAGGAGTCGACTCGGAATCAGTTGGAGACGACTCGGGACTGTGCCTCTGAAAATGCTTCTCTGTCTTTGCTCTACGAGTCGGCTCAGTATCAGGCGAAGTCGACTCGCGCTCTGCACTCAAAAATTCTGCTCTCAGCCAATCCATCATGAGTCGACTCGCCCATGCTGGGAGTCGGCTCGAGGGCGTGCTAGATAGCACCCTTTGTGCCAGAGTTGACTCGAGAATCTTCGGAGTCAACTCGAGTGCAGGGCGAAGATTAAAATGGTTCCAAACATTGTAAAGACTGAACTTAAAATTCTTGAACCATTTTCTAAGGCATTCTAGCATATTTAACAATATATTTCCTGAAACACTCATTTGAATTCATTAGTATAATATGAAATATACTCAAGTGTTTTGGGCTCATCAAAATCAAATAGGGGAATAACAATCACTCAACAAAGAGGTCCTCACCTAGGATTTTGATTATGGAGAAGAGTGGGATGTATGAAGGCCGGTGAAAGGGAGTTTGAGGGGTAGGAGGGTGTACAAGGAGAGGAAAGTTCCATGAGGTTGAATGAAGGGAGCATAGCACATGCAAGTGGGGGATGTAAAGGGTGAAGAAGATAAAGGGGTTTGGTAAGGAAAAACAAAGGGTGCCTGGCAAAAGAGATTTTCTGAGTGAGTGAAAAAAATAAGGAAGGTTGCAAGGCTTCAACTAGCAAAGGCATGGGAGATCAAAAGATTTGAGCACGACAACTTCCAGCTGCTATGTACTCGGTCTCGGCCATAAACAAAGCTACCGAATTTTATTTTCTGCTAAACCAATAAATTTAAATTAATTCTAAAAAACTGGCAATTTGCACTCATACTTTTTCTATGAACTTTACATCCGACAAAATCTACATCTGAATATCTAATTAAGTTAATTGAAGATTGTTTTGAGTACCATAATCCTAAATTTTGTGTTCAATTTTTTTTTGCCAATGTTGCCAAAGGTGACCACTTCTCCTTCCTTTGTCTTAAGAAAAATGAACTACAATTCATCCTCTGTCTTGTGTCTTGAATAGGCACTATCCAAATACCATCTTCTATTTGACCTATGGGCTGTTAGACAACCTGCAATAAAGAAAATCAAGCTTTTGATTTAGGTACCCAAGCTTTCTTGGATCCTTGATGGTTAGCAATAATGGTTCCTTTAGGAGCCCATATCCTTGACATGTAACTTTGCATATATTGCCACTTAACCTAGAATTGTAGTTGAAGGATTTGTGGCCTATTCTTTCACAATTATAAAATGTTGTATTACTAGAGTGATTACTTGATGGTTTAACAAGCATATTTTTCAGAAGTTTCTATTTTACAAGAGATTATAGCTAAAACCTACCTTGTTACAAAGAGCATGTTGGCTATCTAAGATCATTTTTAGTTTTTTTATTTATAGTTATTCATGGAATATTTTGAAAATAAAATTATGTTGGTAAATGCATCTTAATATTGTTAAATTGTTATATTTTGAAAAAAATATTTTATGCATGATCCCACTAGAGATTTTAGAAATTTACTAGGTCGTAAGCTCATTATCTCTTTCTTATTTTTTTTATAGATATAGCAAAGTAGACGGGGCTTAAGTCCGAATAGTGAGGAGTTTAGGTTTTAGAAGATAGTCAATTAGCTTTTTTTAAAATAAATTTGATTTGTACTTGACTTTATTATTAATGAGTGCGGACTATTTTCTTAAATAAATATATTAGATTATTTTCTTGTACAACTACCTAAGAGTGGAATGACATGTGTTTGCATAAAAAGGTAGCCCTGCATATCCGCTAGGGTTAACCCCAGTAATGTGCGTCCGTCTGTCATATGCTCGGCTCGGGCTATAGAGTTGGTGCATGGTATCTCCACTAATTAAGTTTTCCTCACTGCCATTTTGACCCCAATAGTTTGTTATTCCTCCATCTTGCAACCTTACAATAGGAGCAAATATTAAGAAACAAAACAACAGTTATTAGGTGAGCGAGTAGCTGGCCATGTCAAATAAGCAGGCTATCACTCCCTCCGTTCTTTTCTTTTCTTATAGAGAAGAGGCAAGCTTAGGTGCTCTCTGTGCAACTAGGCTTGGGCAATGCCTGTTTCATCGTAAAAGTGTGACTTCAGTTTGTATTGGCCGCTAATGCAAGTGCAACTTATGCCGTGGCTTATATGCCAAGAAGTCCCTACCATTATTCCTCAATTATGGTAACATCAAACAACGATGGTTAGGGGGCCAGATTCTAAGGTGATTGCGGCTGGAGGTTGCCACTTGTTTGATACATCGGTGCTAGGGGCGGAGTTGAGAGCGGCCTGCTCGGGCTTGTGTTATGTTTGGCGTGCCCTGCAGGGGAGAAACGTCCTCTTGAAGGGTGACTCTGCAACGACTATTGGATGGATTCGGCAGACTTCTGAGGGGCTCGGCGACTACCATCCGTTGGTGAGAGACATCCGAGCCATGGTTTCCGACGGGCTGGTGCTTCAAGCGAAGCATGTATTTAGAGAAGCCAATGGGGCGGCTGATTGGGTAGCTTCTTTTATTACTAACCATTCCAGAGACTACCTATGGGAGGGAGAGGCAGAGTTGCCTACAACTCTCTGTGATATACTATTTTTTGATTTTCTTGGTTGTAGTCGTACATGTTATGTATGAGACTTCCGTTTTCAGCAAGAAAAAAAAACAAAAAAAAAAACAATGATGGTTCATAAGTTAATATTATTTGGATTACTTCATCTCTGCATAACTAGCATTCTTTCTTTTCATATGAATAGATATAAACAGATTCGTAACTTCTATCATGCTCCTTATTGGCCTTGACGTTCTCTCCTCTTCGTTTCTAATTTTCATTTTTTTTTATATTATCTTCCCTAGTCATTTGTTTGATTATGGCTATTTGAGAAAACCACTCTAAAATGTGATGAAGATTTGATCATATTTTTCACATGTTTTGATCAGTCTGCTATGTGTAGATGATGAAGATTTGTTAGCTACCAATGACGAAACTCTAGCTTTTCATTCAATAATAACCTGTCAAGTATACTGGGTAGTTAAAAGAATTTCATATCACATCTCATTAGGAGTAATATTTTGTTATTTCAAAGCCCATAACGTCTGGTACCAAAAAAAGGCCATAACATCTTAAACATCTCATAATCTCATCCAAAATGGCTAGCCGGAAGGTATTATTTGGGTTTCTTAATTTTGTATAAGTACCCAAGATCTACTCACAGAATAACTGATATGAAACTAAACACACGCCTGCACAAATCTTCACATAACCTCTCGTTTAAGCCCTGACGTTCTTATCAGATAAACTTTTCCTTATCTGGCGTAATATTTAGATAAACTTTTCCTTCCTATTCCAGGGGCTTGTTGTCAGTATAAGATGATAGAATGATGAAAGTATAGTCCGGAACATTTCATTGGTTCATTGGATCCAAGCATTGCTATTTTTAAGATACATGAGGGTAGCCTTGCCTCCCTTTTTTCCATCAAGAAAAGTTTTCAGATTTGGGCGTAAGAAATTGTAATTGAGTTCAGCACCTATGCATGAAAAGTTCTCTAAACTGTAGAGATTTAGAGAGAAGCAAATTTGAGTTTACATGAAAATTTCTATGGACGAGTGTAAGAGGACTATGATTTTTTGAGTGCATCTTCTTTGTGCAGCAGACACGAACATAACATGCCAATTACGAAGTCAGTTTGCATGCATGAGCATTTTACAAGCAATTTGCACTGAACTTTGGCGGCCATAATAGCCAACAAGAAATCTGAAAGTTCACGTAAAAAATTTCTATATGTACGAATACTAAAGCGAAAATAATTCCTTTTGGTATTTTTTTTTTCTTTTCCTATAAAAGAGGTCCATAAATAATGTGTTATAAAAAAATAGAGAAAACAACATCTCAAATCCTGGTAAAAAGTGGCATGTAAATGAAAAAAAAAAAAAAATCGTATAACCATCAAAAAATTTTGCTAGGTTCGTAAACAAACACTATTGTTGCACATAAAATAAGCACTTCCATTTTTTCCAATACAACAGGTGGAATTTTTGCTAGGATTTGCTGACTAAAGCTGCAGAGAGGAAATGAAGGCAAATTCTGATTAGAGACAGTATATACTATTTTATGAAATATATTAGGATCAATTTGAGGATGGAGACATTCGTAGGCTTATTTGTTTTTTTATTTAGTGGCGGTCATGGAGACGGCAGTTCTGGAAGTTGTGTTGGCCATCGTTAGTTGGGGAATAATGTCAGATATTAACTCAATTTTTTTTAATATTTCAGGTTGCATATTTCGACAAATGAAATAGATCAAGACAATTGGGTCATCAGTGGTGTTTAAATATAGGAGTGAATATTTGTATTATTTACATTTTGGTGGTGTCTATCCAGCTGCATCAATAGGGATTTTGGCAGAGCCCTGCATGTTAAGATAGAAATATTATCTATCGATATATTTATCACGTCACTAGGGTAATTTTAAGAGAATTTCTTCAAACAATACAATATAAAAAATCGCTAACATCCAAGACTAAATCTAGATCAACCAATTAATAATTTGATTAAAGAATTTACTAAAAAAAGATAATCATTTAGCTAGCGAAGCTTCAATAATTGAAAGAATGGCATGATTGATGTATTTGCAACACCCAATTCTCCGAATCGCCCATTCATGCAGAATTAATGGTCAGGTTTAATAAAATTTTCTACATAATGTATTACATTGAGTTAAAGCCAATTCTAGCTGAAACTCAACAACACCCTGGTTAAACTACTGATTGATCACTTATTCTCAATTCTTAGACTTGGTACTTTTTAATATGACAAAAGCCAAACTAGGGTAATGACTTGTTAAAGTAGGACTCACAAGACTTCGTACTTTTCCTATATGTCAAAGGGGAGAATTAAAATTTGGGGACACATGGTTTTAAGGTTATGCCTAAGATAAATCCAACTCCATAAGCATAAATATAGGCTTTTGCCCATGTTGCAAAATAACTATTAATACAGGTCAAAATTTACCTATGGTTATGTAAATCCATCGGCAAATCCCTAGACTACTGGTGATGGATTACAATTATCTGTAGCCAATTATGCCTTTACTTATTGATAGTTGGCTCCATAGCTAAAAATATAGAGAACTGTTGATAAAAACCTGAATATACCGATGGATTTGCCTTTATAAGCAAAAGCTTCTGCTGGCAAATGTTCAATTTCTTATAGTGCAAATCTACGACTAATTTCAAAATATCAGTTGGTAATTATCTCATGTTCTCTCTGATTAGCCAAGTGTAGATCCTTCTACAGTAATTTACCTAGCTAGTTGCACTAAGGACCGATTGAATTTTCTGTGGCTTCTCGTTCAATTTGTTCCAAGTGCACAAAAGTTACATTATCAAGGTGAGGTAGCCACAGAACTTTGGGAAATGCTGGAATCGTTCATGAAGCAAGGACGTTTCTAGGAAATGAAAAATTCGTGTTTTTCCATTGCCTTTTGGTAGGGGACGGTGACGTCAAACAAAGTATATGTTTGAGGCGTTCTCCCTTTCTTTTAAATTTACCTGGTACTTATCTTTATTGTTGTCGTTTATCCTAATCTTTTCGCAGATCAAATTGTGATTACAGCTAGCAGTCAAAGTTGGCACAAGGAGGAGGTGACGATAACAAGAGGAGGGCATTGGTTTTCCCTCCCCATTGTACTTCTCGTTTTGTAAGTTCGTGCAAAAATCAACTTCAGCCGGCATTTGCAGACAAGAATTTAAAGAATTGGGCTTGCAGAATCTTTCAGGCTCAACTAGGGAGAACAAGAATACACAACGAAGCAACATATAACCGCTATTTCTCCTTGCTTTCATCAAAACTCAAATGCAGATATCCTGTTTATTTTGGAAAGCAAACTTTTTGATTCATGGCCCTGAACTGGTATGCTCGCCATATGTTGCCCGTCCCCTGCTGTAAAGAGGTCAGGAGGAACAAAGACACAATAGATGTTGAGGTGGTATCCATAGATGTCCATTCTGTCTCAGCAGTGCATCAACAGCACTTGGAATCAGTAGTGAGGATAGTTCTAGCTGGTGGAATAGTTGAACTCTATTCAGCTGCAGTCCCGGCTTATTTGGTGATGGAGAAGCATCCAGGCTTGTGCGTTGCCCGGCCGGAGGTCTTCAAAAAGCCACATGAGTCCCTTGTTGGCCCCAAGGAAAGGCTGCTTCCAGGCCAGAAGTTCTATCTCGTACCCAGGTCGACTGTCACGAAACTCAGGAGAAAAAATCCCTGCAGATTAAGAGGAGATGGGGCTGCAAAGGAGACAGTTCTAGACAAGGTGGAAGGAGAAGAGGGTGATGGAGTTTCAGAAGAGTCTGTCTGTTCTGCCAAGGATTTCTATGTTTCAAAGGAGAAGTGGTCAGATTGTCTTTCCAAGAGGTTTGAAAATGGAGTTGAACGAGAAATTCAGAAGCCCTTCATGCCACCCATCAAGAGGCCGGAGAGATGCCGGCTGGGGTTGCTTGCTGGATGGAAGCCTAGCCTGGCTTCCGTGAGAGAGCTTTCTCCTTGAGGAATTTACTCCTTTCTTAAAGATCACTTGCAATTGATGTTTAGCCCAGCACTAGCACTCATGCTTGCTGTCTTCCATCTGCCTTGTAAGTTGATAGCCAATGAACGCACGCTGACTGCTATCTACCATGCATGATCCTGCTGTCTATTATCTACCACGTAAATTGTGTTCATTTTTTCTGCCAATTTTAATGTATGGATTAACTAGAAGGCAAGGATCGCTAGCGGTTGATAGTTGCGACTATATAGAAGCCTGAGTAATATCTGCTTATAGGTGTTCATGAGTTTAATCCTTACATTTAATTGAGTTCGTGTCAACTGTTCAGACAAATTTCATGTGTTTCAATCTAAACGGGATTTCCAAAGCCAAGTGAAATCTTGTTAACCAAGGGAGTGTCTTGGATGGCAAAGCATCATCCCAACAAGATAGGGTGTTAGATGGTGGACTATGGGACTGCAAATGGGTTGGGTCAACCCATGACACAATTCGGTCAATATGTAGGTAGCAATTGTCTAACCCAATATTTTAGATGTGTGGGTCAGATTTGTGCTCATATTATGACCCATTAGAAAAATGGGGTCAAATTGGGGGATTTTCTTCTACTTGGTTGGTTTGTGTCATTAACTAACCCAATTTTAGTTTCGTCAAATGTTCATATAATTTGGACTTGATCTAACCCAACTCAACCAACACAACCCAAGATGGTAGGACTCCAGAACGGGGATCCTTTAAGTTATTGTTCTTTGTTGGTTGAAGGCTTAATTAAGGTTGAACCATGTTTTTGTTGATATAGTTCTCGGTAGCCTTCCACAATAGCACCATTTCTTTCAAAGGTTGTATCCTAATTTTTTACTGTATGGCTACATGAGAAATGATGGTTGTGATATAGTCACTAAATAGAATCGAATAAGTCTAGATCAACACATAATAGCCCGACCATGTCTAACAATTTTTTCAATGATCGATCGATATAGGAAGAAACTGAGAATACACGTGGATGATTGAAGTTGTTCCAACAATAAGATGTGAGTAAAGAGATAGATTGGAGAATAAAACCAAAGCATGTGACTGATGAAGTAGTTCTGAGAACCGAACAGGGTACGTGGATTACATCATCATTTTTTGATGGTATCTTGTGGTTGGCAAGTACAAAAGAATGAGTCTATGATCAAAGTGGACATCACCGACATATCAAGATAACTACCCTGTATCTGCATCAAGTCTTTCATGGAACCATCGATGAACTCTTTGCATATCTATTATCAGGCATGATGTAGCTTTTGTTACAAATATGTAGATAGCCATCAGAGATCTACAGTGGAATAATATGATCTTTGTTCATGATATTTCTATGTAAAAGACATGCATGTAGGTTTTAAAATATTTATGGCCACTAATGCAAGTGCAACATATGCCGTGGCTTATATGTCAAGAAGTCCCTGCCATTATTACTCAATTATGGTAACATCAAACAACGATGGTTCATAATTTAATATTATCTGGATTACTTCATCTCTGCGTAACAGGCATTCTTTCTTTTCATATGAATAGATATAAACAGATTCCTAACTTCTATCATGCTCCTTATTGGTCTTGATGTTCTCTCCTCTTCGTTTCTAATTTTGGTTTTTTTTATATCTTCTCCCCTAGTCATTTGTCTGATTATGGCTATTTGAGGAAACCTCTCTAAAATGTGATGGAGATTTGATCATATTGTTCACATGTTTTGATCAGTCTGCAATGTGTAGATGATGAAGATTAGTTAGCTACCAATGACAGAAACTCTAGCTTTTCATTCAATAATAACCTGTCAAGTATACTGGGGAGTTAAAAAGAATTTCATATCACATCTCATCAGGTGTAATATTTTGTTGTTTCAAAGCCCATAACGTCTTGTACCGCAAAAAGGCCATAACATTTGTAACATTCCAAAATGTCATTCAAAATGGCTAGCCGAAAGATATTATTTGGGTTCCTTGATCCTGTATAAGTATCTAAGATCTACCCACAAAGTAATTGATGTGGAACTAAACACACGTCCACACAAATCTTTATATACTCTTCTCGTTTAAATCTTAATATCCTCGTCAGGCTAAGGGTTCAAATCCATTTAAATCTAATCAGAAGCACTACGATCGGCCTGTGGTCAACCTCAATGGATCCGTGTTGCAGTGTCCCTTAATTCACATAGGTTATTGATCAGGTCTGCTCTGATACCATTAGTAACAACCCTGGACTTTATCCAAAATAGCTAAGCCGAAGATATTATTTGGGTTCTTTGATTTTGTATAAGTATTTAAGATCTACCCTTCGAATAACCGATGTGGAACTAAACATACGTCCGCATAGATTCTCACAACATCAGCACTTGCATTTTTGCCAATACAACAGGTGGAATTTTTGTTAGGATTTGCTGATTAATGCTGCAGATAGGAAAGGAAGGCAAATTTTGATTAGAGACAGTATATACTATTTTGTGAATTATATTAGGATCAATTTGAGGATGGAGACATTCATAGGCTTATTCATTTTTTTATTTACTGGTGGTCATGGAGACGGCAGTTCTGGAAGTTGTGTTGCCCATCGTTTAATTGTTGAGGAATATTGTCAGATATTATTAACTCAAACTATTTTAATATTCCAGGCTGCATATTTCGACAAATGAAACAGATCAAGACAATTGGGTCATCAGTGGTGTTTAAATATTAGGAGTGATTTTTTTATTATTCACATTTTGGAGGTGTCTGTCCAGCTGCATCAATAGGGATTCTTGCAGAGCCCTGCATGTTAAGATAGAAATAATTTCTGTCGAGATAATTATCACGTCACTAGGGTAATTTTAAGAGAATTTCTTCAAACAATTCAATATAAAAATCGCTAACATCCAAGACTAAATCTAGATCAACTAATTAATAATTTGATTAAAAAATTTACTAAAAGAAAGATAATAATTTAGTCAACGAGGCTTCAATAATTGAAAGATCGGCATGATTGATGTATATGCAACACCCAATTCTCTGAATCGGCTACTCATGCATAATTAACGGTCAGGTTTAATGAAAATTTTCTACATAATGTATTAGAACAATTTGAGTTGAGGTAAAGCTAATTCTAGCTGAAACTCAACAAGACCCTGGTTAAACTACTGATTGATCACTTATTCTCAATTCTTAGACTTGGTACTTTTCCTATATGTCAAAGAAGCTAAACTAGCGTAATGACTTGTTAAAGTGAGACTTACAAGAAGTATTGAGAAGCTCATGCTCAATAATTTAATGCATCATAGAGCCTGACTGCATATGAGTACATTCCCGCGGCTATTTTCTCCAAGCCGCTATATAGGGGTTTTTCTGTCAAGATACATCATGGATCAGATATTTTTAGCTAAAGAGTTCACGCACCCAACCTCATATTTAAATATTATCAGACTCATAGCCTACTTCTCTGCTCAGCCTGTCTTGAGAGAGGTTATTAGATCTTCGAGCAACATAGCATGGCAAGAGTATAAAAAGACCCTCTAATGAGTTCCTTATATATATATATCAGCATCTTGACAAAATAATTCAGTGCTTTGCTGATTTCAAGCTTGACCCTCGACTCTTCAAAATATTTGAATGAATTATGTTTATGTACGAAGTCTAACCAAATATTAGAATTAGAACCTCAGGTGATATGTCTCCCATGTTCAATCTTCACTCCTAGTGGATGAATATTACAGTTCAGAAGTACTTCGGAGTGCCTTTTTCTCAAACAACAGAGCTTAAATCTAACTGAAACTTCCATTTAAATAACTTTATGAAGAAGGGACAGTAACCTAAATGTATTAACCATTTTGTTTTTTTTCTTTTCTTTTTTGTGAACCTAAATGTATTAACCTATGCAGAACAATCTGTAAATAGAAAAACTTGGTTGGGTTTGGGTTGTATCTTTTGTGTGAGAGAATGATTCGTCTTTGGGATCGCACTCCGCATAAAACTCAAAACACTCCAAAACTGTCCGTTCATCTCGAAGTAACCATTGTGCCATCCAACAGTAGATTCACATGAAGGAAGGTGAATCCTTCTTTGGTGCAAAAGATACAACCCTGTCCCAACTTTGTTTGCATAGGAATCAGGCACATGGAAATACAAATATTACTCTAAGATAGAGAAGCTACTGAAAACGAGATCATCATATTAGCGCACACATGCACTCACGTACATAGATCACTCTTACAATAGCAAGGATAGATAAACATGGAAACACATCATGAGGATTCTGGTTACACAGAGTTTGGAGCCTATCACACTTGATTCTTAACCGAAGAACTGTAACCGGTGAGGTCATCATAGTATTTGGACCATAGCATGATCCCCCCATACTTCTTCGAATTCTTGATGGTCGGAAGCACTAGAGTTGTGAGATCACTGGCTGGAATGAATCCACTACCAGCTGCCTGAGGAGCTGCAGGGAGTCCAAGGAAAATTTCCTTAGCAGGAATTGTTAGCCATTGTTTCCATGCATCATCGAGATTGCGGACGTTTCCTGTGGTATATTGGCAAGGTGGATTGTTGTAGAATTGAACCCAGACATAATCGAAAAGTCCAGTGTTAAGTGCACTACCAACCCAAGCGTCGGGAAAGGGACACTGGGGAGCTGCAGTCAGGTAAACTTCTTTCCCAGGCTTGCCATATGCCTTAAGGTACCTCGCAAGATCATCCCAGTGTTGATTCGTGCCTCCCTCGATGTCGAAGTCTATGCCATCCAAAACTGCACTCCCAAGAGGGCGAGACGAAGAAGAACCACCCAAGAAGTTGTTCCAAAGGTACGTTGCAACTTGTTTGGCATCCTCGGAAGAAGCTAGATAGTAGCTCCCTGCTCCACCTCCAATGGAGAGCATCACCTTAACGCCGCGGCTCTGGCAAGATCTGATATCGTCGCTTAAGCTGGTACAACCATTGGTATAAGGGTCGCAGTGGCCAGCAAGGTTGATCATGGGATTTTGGCCATTGCCAAACGTGGGGAGGAATGCTATGTTTACAAACTTGTAGTTTCCTGTTTCGCATGTATCTGCTAAGGATCCCTCATTGCCGTTTTGTCCCCAGTAGATTGCAATTCCACCAGCATGCAACCTTACAATGAGGGCAAACAGGAACAAGCCAAATAGCATAGTTGCAGCAAGTGCTCGTCTTGCCATGCCCAATTGGTACGTTATCGCTCTGTGTATTTTTCCTTCCCTATTAAGATGAAGAAAGATTGGGTGTTCTCCGTGCTCAACTGGGCTTGGGAACGATCTCTTTTATAGTGAAGAAGGGGAGACTGCGATTGGTTATTAGCATTCACATATTTGGTTTATGCCTGTGGATGCACGCATCTTTCGCCGTGGCATATGTGCAAATCTGTCTCTAATGTGACTTTTAGCTTATAAAAAGATCCACTAACTTGATTTTTGTGATTACACCCATTTAAATAACTTTGATCCAACATCTATGGCATTTCCACCATATAATGCCAATCTCGGTAATATTTAATTTTGTTCTGCTACTTTGTATGGTTAAATTTGCCTGCAACAAACCTTTAAATAGCGGATCTTAGTTTAAAATTGATGCCCTTCTTGTTGTTCTAAGGTGAAGTTAGCATTTCTATCTGCTAGCTATGCAGCAGTACATTGAAGTTTCTCTCTTAAAGGAATTTTCAGCTCTATCTTAGTCGTCTGTTACAATACCTTAGTACAAACAGAAAACTGTGTCATACATTTCAGTGCTATAATCTGTCCGCCACAAATGAATGGAGGCTAAGTATCTAAATGAAAGCATATAGCCAAAAGCAAATCATGAAATGGAGTTTGCACATGTAAATTCAAGTATCTCTGAAATATCATTATCAGAAAGTCCAACTTAACAAAAAAGTGATATCAGTATTGACTGCATGCCACTAATTGAATTTTAGGAGTAAACAACTAGAGGTTGCAATGGATACGATGTTGATTTTGATTAAAATAAATCAAACCATCCTCTGGTGAATTGAGAACAAATAGGGATTTAATCTAACAAATAGATGAGACAATTATGAGCAAATTTAGTTCATGCATTCAGCGAAGTAACCAAACTCCTTGTTTTCTTGGTAACAAAAACTATTAGTTTTCAATCATATTAAACAAGAGGTTGCAATAGATAGGCAGTCGATTTTGATTAAACTAAATGAAAGCATCATCTAATGAATTGACAATGTGTGGGATTAAATCTATCAAATAGGTTGGGCCATTGATGAGATAATTTTTTTTCATCCACTCAGCCCGACAAACCAAAAATATTTGTTTTCAATGCTTTTGCAGTTTCTTTGGTATGTGAAACAGATGTATCCATTTTGTTGTCTGGTGTCGCACAGATGGCAGGTCATGAATTACATTGCCATAATTAGAAATATACTATCACCTCCATTTTTGTGTTAGGTAGTCATGCACCATAGTATTGTTAAATCCAATTCAAAATAGTATTGTTAAATCCAAACAAAACATGTACTATTCTCTTGGGCAAACAGAACAGATGAAGACGATAGCTTCATTTGAAACCACAGAGAGAGACAGAGAGAGAGAGAATTGCAAAATTTAAAAAATAATATCGTAAAATATCTCTTTGTATTAGTATCCAGTCAAAAATAATCCTTTATACCATTAAATATTAAATTTGATCTGTAATATCCCAAATGTCCCTGTATGCTTTTGGATGACATCCATAGGGTGAACAGTTGGCTTTATTTAAAGCAAATCCATCAACCAAACACCTGTTTCCAATGAACAATAATTCTAGTAGAAGTTCATGAATTGATTTATTAACTGATGGCTACTGTTGAGCTGGTAATTATACACAGTATCCGGCAGTTTATTTTTCTTAAAACTGCTGGCTGCTGGGGTTAATTTCACAATGAATTGATCAAAATTTTCTGATGGCCTATAATTAGGATTATAATTGTTGAGGCCTGAGAAATAGGGTTCTACAGCAAAACTTGAGTCCTCAATAGTTGTCTGATTTCTTGATAATGGGTGACAGTTGGGAAATGTGAGTGTATGTTGGAATAAGCCACTATCTGCCATGCCCCAAAATCCAAAACATAACACAGCCATGCCGAGAAATACAATCCACGATAACACAAAGCTAACTATTATATTTTCCTTCCAAATCTATCTCAAATATAATAGATAGAAAAACAAAAATTCATTATCTTATTGAATAACAAAGTAAACATCAGTTCAGAGAATCTAAATTCAAACATAAATACCAAACCCTATAATCTTCAATATTAAAAAATTACTAAGCAACAAACTCATAATCAACTAAGGTACCAAAATTTTAGCTATAAGTCACCAAGCTAATTGCTAGCCTGAACTTTAAGCCTGAACCATCCTTCATTCCTACTGACCGTATTCATCTAAAGAGAAAAAGTAAAAATAGAGATATGTAAATGACACAGCTCAGTAAGTAAAACTTACACTATCTTACTGAATCAAGCATAAGTTTTCCAATGTCAATAAATTATTTAAAGAAAATAACAATTATTGCAAAAATAATGCAATCTATCAAAATGAATCATAAAGCAAATCATGCATGAACAAATCATCTATATTTCATAAACATAGTTCTAAGTTAATTTTACAAATAAATTCTTTAATTATTCTCATGTCATTTAGCACATTATAGTTCAAAATATTTCTCACAGATATTCGTGCTATAGTCACTTTATACCCGTGACAAGGCCATATTTCGAAATTGACAAAAAAAATTATTTCGTATGCCAATTTTATACTCGTTGGCAGGGCCATGTTTTGTATGGATGCTCGTTCCGGATGCTGATTTTTCTAATTGAAGGGAGGAGGTCATACATAACTATCTAAGAGCCTTTAAAAAACTTATAGATTTTTCTTAAAAACATATATATATATATATATATATATATATATATATATATATATATATATATATAGATAGATAGATAGATAGATAGATATAGAATATAGATATAGATATATATAACTTTTCTGACATAGGGGTCAACTCAAACTAATCTATGAGTTGACTCCTAAGAAGGGGTCGACCTGACTTAGTGAAAAGTCGACTCCTCAACCTAACTCAGCTCAAGCTAACTCTCTTATGTTTTGGAGTCGATTCAGAGCTCCCCCTCAATCTAAGGGGATGACACCTCAAAACTAGGGATCGTCTCCTAAGTTTAGGAGTTGGCTCTAAGAAGGAGAAAGTCAATGATGTTCTCATCAAATTCAAATTCAAATTAAAGGAGTATGAGATCAATTTAATCAAGAGTAAATGAGTAGAACACAAGGGATTTCAGGATATGGCTCTAACAAAATAGGATCAAAAGCCCTAATTCTCTCCTAATCACGCTAAATCTATCCTCACTAAAGGGTTTGGTAAAAATATCAGTTAATTACCTATTGATACTAATAAAATCAAACATTACAGTATTATTTTGAACATAATCTCTTATAAAATGATGTCTTAACTTAATGTACTTAGTTCTTGAATGTTGAATTAAATTTTTATCCAAATTGATTGTACTTATATTATCACATATTATTGATATTTTATTATTTTTTCATAATCCTCAAATTGTTGCTTAATCTACAAGATTTAAACACAACAACTTTCAGTTGCAATGTATTCATCCTTTGTCGTTCATAATGCTCCCAAATTTCATTTCTTGCCAAATAAAGATTAAGTTAACATCTAAGAATTGACTTATTCCACTAGAGCTTTTTCTATCCAATTTATATCCACAAAATTTGCATCCGAATATCTAATTAACTTTATTGATGATTGCTTAGAGTACCATAGTAATACATTTTGAGTTCCAGTTAGGTATCTTAAAATTTTTTTAACTATACTTTTAAATGAGATTCTTTAGGATTAGCTTGAGTATTTTGCATACATACATAAACTAAACATTATATTTGGTCTACTAGAGGTAAGACAAAGTAATGAACATATCATACCACTATAAAGTTTTAAATCAATATTCATACCTGCTCATCTAGATCAAGCTTCCGTGAAAGACTCATGAGGGTGCTAATTTCGTTGGCATTCTTCGTCCCAAATTTTTTTAAGATTTTCTTGATATACTTGCTTTGGTTGATAAAGATCCCCTCCATTCGCTTTATTTGGAGTTTGAGGAAAAATATTAGTTCTCCCATCAAGCTCATCTCAAACTCTCTTTCTCTATAAGCTTGGCAAAATCTTGACATCTGTTTCCCAAGGTGACAAGCCAAGAGGGGGGGGTGAATTGGTTTCTTTTAATTTTAACTATCTTACTTGTGTTAAATGATGAGTTAGTGAACTTAAACAAATCACAATGCAAACAATAAGAAGTATAGTGGTTCGGTGCTCTCCTTAGTACCTACGTCCACTCCCCAAGCGACCCCTTGGGAATTCACTATAATCCCGCGGATTACAGTTGGATTGTTTTCCGGGCTCACAATCCAAAAACTTTTACACTTTGGTTTTCCGGGTTCACCAAAATCCTATGTTGGTTTTACGGGCTCACCAACGAACCTATGTTGGTTTTACGGGCTCACCAACGAACCTTTACAATTGGTTTTTCCGGGTTCACCAATCAACCTATGCCGTTGGTTTTGCGGGCTAACCAACCAACCTTTACAAGTAGTTTAATAAACAAAGGAAGAAGATTTAAACTCCTAGATGAGCAAATATAACAATATAATCTACAAAGAAGAGTTTAGAGAATATTTATCGCTTGATGTGACTTCTCTCTTCTTAGTCAAGGATGCTTAACTCTTCAAGGGTGGATGGAGCTCTTGATGACTCTTTGAATCTGCTCAACCACTTTCTTTTGACTCTTGAATGAAGCACTTGGATGAAGAAGATTAGGGCACTTTCTCTTTCTTGTGTACACTTTGATATTCTTTGGAAAGGATGTTCTCTCTGATGAATAGTGCCACTTTAAATAGTTTTCTTCATCCATTGTGTTAGATGTATGCCCTAGAAGCCAATTTGGCTGACACATTGTTGATTCTAGGGACATAATTTTGTACTTGACTGTTTATTATTGAATAAATAAAAGGCATCTTTTCATTCATATTATTTATGTGTCTATGAATCGTCCAAGGAATTAATAAGATGATGATACATATTCTCAAGAGTTGAGAATTTAAGGCATGTATCATTGGTGATTAATTTCTAAATGCTCCTGATCAATGGATCATCACGAGGACGGTGATCGATCCGATCAGTGCACAGATCACTTTCCTTCTGGATGGACGAGACTTGAGTCCACAGTGTAGGGACACTGAAGTGATAGTGCAGGTGCTTGTTAGAGAACAAGGGTACTGAGCGTGACCAAGACAAGAAGTCACTTGGATGTCTATCCACTCGTCAGTGACTTGCTTGATGTTGCAGTAGTGTGACTGGTCCTTTGACCTGCGGTGCTTCGGCTACTCACAGTGAGGTTATTGTAGTTTGACTGCACACATACATGGTCTCTAGCCATATGGGTCCATGCAGTGTAGATTGGCTGCAGTAGGTTCACTGTAGGAGTAGGGTATGCACCTATAAGGAATCTATCGACCTTGATAGAAAAGGAGTGATCCTATGTGATTTGTTAGACTGAGTTCTAAGACCTTGGTCAGGGCAGTAATATAAAGTGAAAAAGAGTTTTCCACTATCGAACTCAAGTCGAACAAATCTTGACATATGACAGACGATGGGGTTTGACGAGTTGTTCATGACCTCCGTCCTGTAGGGATCCACGATAGTAGGACTGTATCACATGTTAACTGCACCTAGAGGTTCATCTTTCTATTCTACTGGGTAGCCACTACATGCTGCTAGGTGTCACTGGTGGATGGTGGGACTCATAGGGATTATCTTGATGATCGATAAACCCTAATGAGTTGAGTTGGAATCGTTCCAACCCATTGAAAGGAGTTTTCAATGATATTGTGATAGAGATCATAATATATCTCACTACCAGTCAGAGTAGAACCTATGGGGTCACACACACTAGAAGTATTGACCGATCCGATGGTTGAAATCGTGATTAAGAATCACAAGTAATCAATTTGATTGATGAGAAGTTGAAGAAGGAAAGGGAATTAATTAATCGGACTTGAAACAAGAATCCTACTTCAGGTAGGATACCTAGAGTCCTAATTGGATTAGGACTGGGAATCCTAGTTGGAGTAGGACTGGGATTCCTACTTGGAATAGGATTCCTACAATCCTAATGAGATTAGAAATTTTGAATTAAAATTGGATTCCTAGAAGTCCTAATTGGATTAGGACTTCGGATTCAAACAGAGTCCTAATTGGATTAGGACTAAAATTAAAACAAATCCTAATTGGATTAGGATTCCTTAAGTCCTAATTAATTATTAATCTAATGAATCAACATGACTCCTAATTGGATTAGGATAGAAGAGTTCAATTGAGTCATGGTTCATTCAAGTCCTAATTGGATTAGGACTAGCATAGATTGAACCCAATTTGGCCAATCCTAATTAGATTAGGATTAAACCATGAGAGAGGCACCTAATCCTCTTTGGAAGAGGATTAGGTTAACCAAGTAAGAGGGGCATAAGCCCCTCTCATCTTGGTTGGTGCGGCACAAGAGAGGGGGCCGGCGCCCCCCTCTTTGGAAAATCATCTAGGGCTCCTACTTTGGAGGAGCCCTTGATGGCTATAAGAGAGGCACTAGGGCCGGCGCCCTAGATGAGTCTTCTCCTCCTCTTCAAGCCGTGGAAGCCCCCTCTCCTCCTCTTTAGTTGCAGCCGCAAGCAAGGGAAAAGATCTCCAAGTGTTGGTGGCCTCCTTCCCTTCCCGTCCTTCATCCAACGCAAGGAACAAGAGAAGGCTGCGTAGGGGATCATCTTCTTCCTATTCTTCATCCTTCTTCTTCCTCCTTCTAAGCACAATCAAGAGTTGATTGAGAGGAGGGACATCAGCCATCAAAGCTATCTCTGCAAGGGAGCTAGCACCCCGGTGAGATAGAGAGCTTGGATCGGATCCTGCTTCGTGTGGATACCCGTAGAGGCCGGACGTTTGAACGGCTTCAAGCGAACCCTCTTCCAAAACCACGAATTCAGATTTGCGGTGATCATCTACCCGCGCAAGGTGAAGATTTGATCTTCCTAATAGTTTTAAAAGTTTTAATTCTTACCTAATTACGAAAGGTCTCGAAACAACGTTCATGCGATGAACGTCGAACCCGTGCATGCCGATTCCGCTGCCATCTGAAAAATTTTTGAAATATCAGCGGCATGGGCGGGTTCCCAACAGTGGTATCAGAGCCTAGGCTTCGTAGATTAAGGTAAGAATTAAATATCTAAAGGCATATTAGATCTGAAAATTGAATGATCATGCGTGCTGAAAAATTCTGCATGCAGATTTTTCAGGGGTGCTGATTTTTTGCATGCTGATTTTTATGTGATAAAAAGATGATTCTAAATGCATTGTTAATGGGATTACAAAGTTTAGAATCATGATTAGCATGATCAGCGACCTATGTCATGATACAATCAGTTACTTTTCAGATCTGAAAATTATAATTGTTGCATACGGTGATGATCATAGGATTCAAACCCTTTTGGTATCAAATGTAATGACCTGCGATGTGATCTGCGATGTCATGTAATTTTTCAGTTGCTTGCATGCATCTTGTTTGATGTTTTGATAGGCCTGCGTGCCTCCTAAAAGGAGATGTAAATTATTTTTATTTTCATTTTACATCTGGTTGTATTTCTGTGATGTGATGTACATCAACGATCAAGTTGAAGCAAAGGCATGAGATGAAAGGTGATCTAAGAGGTTGATGGCGATGGGATCAAGAGTTGATCAAGGATCGAATCAAGGAGGCTTGGAACCAATTCAAGAGTTGAAGACCACTTGATCGATTGATGTGCATGTGCTTGTAATACGACCTAATTAGAATCCATGATCATCACCTAGTTAAAGTTTAGCTTTAATTTGATGCTGCGATTATAACTGCCTGTGATGCGCCGTTTGCATGTGATGTAAATGCGAGTCGGGTAGATAGGTTTACATGTGATGTAGCAAACCCAATTGAGACCTAAATCAAAACCTCCTCAATCAAGTCGAGAGTGAACCGACATGAGCAAGTCATATTAGATTAATTGATCTAATTGGTGTCTAGGAAAGCATGAAAGGTGGTTACTTAATTAGGACCTTACTCTCTGAGTAAGGGGAGCCTCCCACCTGCTTACCTGGCCAATTGTTCGATTACCTCTTATGAAGGGCTCAAGTTGCAAACACTAAGACCTGATTAACCAATATTAAGTCAATAGGTCTTCCACTGTAGTAGAGCTGCTAAGGCCTTTCTGATGTTGATTTGTCTCGGCTGGACACAGTGGTCAAGTTGCATCGGGGGGCTGGACCTCTCTATAGACATGAGATGTTGTAGGGTAAAGGTGGGTTTGGGCACCAATAACTGTTAGGTGAGGACCCAATGACGACTTTATTCCTACGGTTATACGGTGGGTCTGACTTAACTAAGAAATGGGACCAATAACTGTTAGGTGAGGTCTTCATGGCTTAGAGACCAAGTTACACTGCAACATGCTTGAGAAGCATTGTACAAGAGTTGTACACTCATCCATCTATGTGTCACCAATAACTGTTAGGTGAGGTGGCAAGTAAATCGGTGGGACCGCAGTACCCACTAGAAACCCTAGTCGTGTGGGATTTTCGTTTTCCTACCAGGGGAGTGTGAGGAATTCGAGAAAATAGTGGGAGTTACATTTATTCTAAAAGACCTTAGAACAGATTAGGATCAAGTACAAAAGTCTAACTAGAATCTTTACTCTCTGCAGATACAATGTCAGCTTCAAACCCTTTGACCCGTATTCTTGAGACCAACCGACTGACCGGAACCAATTACAAAGACTGGCTTAGAAATCTCAAAATAGTTTTGGACTGTGAGAAGATAGGCTACATACTCGATTCAGATATCCCCACACTACCAGCACGTCCTACTGATGTTCAGCGTGAAATGCATAAAAAGTGGTTGGATGATGACATTAGAGTAAAATGCTATATGATGGCATCCATGTCTAATGAACTCCAATGCCAGCATGAAAATATAAAGACTGCTAGGAACATACTGGCACACCTGCAAGAGTTGTATGGTGAGCAGAGTCGCACAGCTCGTTTTGAAGTGTCCAAGAGGCTTTTCAAAGCGAAGATGCGCGAGGGGCAGTCTGTCCATGATCACGGTCTGACCATGATCAAGGACCTAGAGGAGCTTGAGAAGCTCGGTATGGACATGCACAAGGAATTACAAGTGGATTTGATCCTACAGTCACTTCCTGATTCATTTGGTCAGTTTATAGTAAACTACCACATGAATAAGATTGAATGCACTAAGACTGAACTAATCAACATGTTGGTAACTGCTGAGGGAGCCTTGAAAGGTTCAAGGGGCAATGTCCTTGCTGCTGAGTTGACTTCTGGTTCCAAGAGAAAGTCTACTTGGAAGAAAAAGAAGCCTGCTAAGAAGCAGAAGAAAGACAAGAAGCCAAAGAAGGAAGTTCAAAAGAAAAAGGCTAACAACAAAGGAAAATGTTTCCACTGCAATGTCGAAGGCCACTGGAAGAGAAACTGTCCTTTATACCTCGAGAGCCTGAAGAACAAGAAAGGTGACACGCCTTCAGAAGGTATAGACTTGCTCATAATTGAAACTAATCTAACGGTTTCTTCTACTTCTAGTTGGGTTATAGATTCTGGTTCTAGTGCTCATTTGTGCACTACCATGCAGGATCTAAAGAAAAGTAGAAGGCTGGCGGAAGGTGCGGTAACCCTTCGGGTTGGCAACAGGGCAAAAGTTGCTGCTGTGGCTGTGGGCATCTACCATCTGCGACTACCGTCTGGATTTAGTTTAATACTTAGAGACTGCTATTATGTACCTGTTGCTAGCAGAAATTTGATTTCTGTTTCATGTCTAGCACAGGAAGGTCATGTTTTTACATTTGACAAAAACTGCTGTTCTATTTATTTGAGAAATAAAATAGTCGCACGTGGTTTCATGATTGACAGTCTCTATCATTTACATATGGATGTATCTGTGAATGTTACCGAGCAAGATATGAGTGCCAAAGGATCCAAAAGATCCAGAGATGAGATAAACCAAAGATATTTGTGGCACCTCAGACTTGGCCATATTGGAGAGGATAGGATGAACAAAATGGATAAAGATGGGCTTCTCGGCTCATTGACTTCCGAGTCATATCCAGTTTGCGAGTCCTGTCTTCAAGAAAAAATGGCTAGACTGCCCTTTGTAGGACATGGAGAGAGGACCACTGAAATACTTACCCTAGTACATACAGATGTATGTGGCCCATTCGATGTGCTTGCCAGGGGACGTTATTTTTACTTCATTACCTTTACCGATGATTATTCACGGTATGGGTATGTGTATCTTATGAGACACAAGTCTGAATCCTTTGAAAAGTTCAAAGAGTTCAAGAATGAAGTAGAAAAACAAACTGGAAAACCTCTTAAGGCTCTTCGATCAGATCGAGGAGGAGAATACCTTAGTGGAGAATTCCGGGACTATCTCAAATAAAACGGCATAGTCTCACAATGGACACCTCCGGGTACACCTCAACTCAACGGGGTGTCAGAGAGGAGGAATCGGACCCTGTTAGACATGGTCAGGTCCATGATGAGCTTCACTGATTTACCTATGTTCCTTTGGGGAGATGCCTTACTCACAGCGATTTATTTATTGAATAGAGTTCCCTCTAAATCCGTTCCTACCACACCGTATGAGATATGGCATAGTAAGAAACCAAGTCTGGGTCATCTCAAGATTTGGGGATGTCCGGCCTATGTCAAGAGACTACAGGCGGACAAGTTAGAGGCTAGGACCATAAGTGCTCATTTTATAGGATATCCTAAAGAGTCATTAGGATACAATTTTTACGTCTCAGAGGATCACAATGTGTTTGTGAGCCGACATGCCATCTTCTTGGAAAATCAGTTTATCCTTGATAGAGGCAGTGGGAGGAAAATTGAGCTTGAAGAGAAAGTCTCTGAAAAGCAACGAGTCATGGATCCTATTGAACCCATTCATACAGAGCCAGTACACGATGTCCCTCGACCACCTCGTAGATCTAGTAGGGTCTCCCATCCTCCCGATAGATACTTAGGTATACTAGAAGAGGATACCGAGGAAATGTTCCTAGTGGGAGATAGGGATCACATACAGGATCCCAAAACCTACAACGAGGCGATATCTGATATCGATTCCGAGAAATGGCTGGAAGCTATGAAGTCAGAGTTAGACTCCATGCATTCCAACCAAGTCTGGACCTTAGTAGATCCACCAGAAGGTATTGTACCTATTGGATGCAAATGGATCTACAAAAGGAAGATAGGTTCGGATGGAGAGGTAGAGACCTATAAGGCAAGGCTTGTGGCGAAAGGGTATAGTCAGCGCGAAGGCATTGACTATCTGGAGACCTTTTCACCTGTAGCCATGCTAAAATCCATCCGAACATTGCTTGCCATTGCAGCATTTCATGATTATGAAATCTGGCAGATGGATGTGAAAACTGCTTTCCTGAATGGATATCTTGATGAAGATATCTATATGGAACAGCCTTTGGGTTTCACTTTCAGTGATGGAGATCACAAGGTCTGCAAGCTGCAAAGGTCCATCTATGGACTAAAGCAAGCATCTCGGAGTTGGAACACTCGTTTCGATGATGCAATCAAAACGTTTGATTTCATCAAAAACGAAGAGGAACCATGTGTTTACAAAAAGGTTAGTGGGAGTGCTGTCGTTTTTCTCGTACTGTACGTAGATGACATTCTCCTGATTGGGAATGATATTCCCATGCTAACCTCGGTCAAGGTCTGGTTGTCAAAAGAATTCTCCATGAAAGACCTTGGGGAAGCATCCTATATTTTGGGAATAAAGGTCTATAGAGATAGATCTAAAAGGATGCTTGGCCTTTCACAGAAGATGTACATAGAGGAGGTGCTGAAGAGGTTCAGCATGGAAAACTCCAAGAGGGGTCTCTTACCCCTAAGGCATGGAATTCATCTCTCCAAGAAGATGTGCCCCAACACATCTGAAGAGATTCAACGCATGAGCAAGATTCCTTATGCATCGGCAATAGGAAGCCTCATGTATGCCTGCTATGTACACGACCTGATATAGCTCTTGCTGTGAGTGTCACAAGCAGATATCAGTCGAATCCAGGTGAAGAACACTGGACAGCTGTGAAGAATATTCTTAAGTACTTGAGAAGAACTAAAGATTTATTCTTGGTTTTTGGAAGAAGATCAGAGTTGAAGGTAGAAGGATGCACACATATTGATGATAGAAAGTCTACATCAGAATATGTGCAATTGTGGTTCAGTAAATTGGAAGAGTTCCAAACAACCGATCATTATAGATTCTACCTTAGAAGCTGAATGTTAAGCCGTATCTAAGGGTGCAGTGGAAACCTTCTGATTAAAAGTTAATTGCAGAGTTAGGTGTAATGTCATTAGATGCCATAACACTTTACTACGATAACATTGGCACCATAGCACTAGCTATGGAGCCATGGTCTCATCAGAAGTCCAAGCACATAGAGCGGCGCTTCCATTTCATACGCGACTATGATGTAGAGGTGCAGAGAGTAGACTCCGCGGATAACGTGGCAGACCCGTTCACTAAGCAGCTGGGTCAGCAAAAGACTGAAGCCCACCTTGAGAAGATGGGCCTAAGATATATGACCAATTGGCTTTAGTGCAAGTGGGAGATTGTTAGATGTATGCCCTAGAAGCCAATTTGGCTGACACATTGTTGATTCTAGGGACATAATTTTGTACTTGACTGTTTATTATTGAATAAATAAAAGGCATCTTTTCATTCATATTATTTATGTGTCTATGAATCGTCCAAGGAATTAATAAGATGATGATACATATTCTCAAGAGTTGAGAATTTAAGGCATGTATCATTGGTGATTAATTTCTAAATGCTCCTGATCAATGGATCATCACGAGGACGGTGATCGATCCGATCAGTGCACAGATCACTTTCCTTCTGGATGGACGAGACTTGAGTCCACAGTGTAGGGACACTGAAGTGATAGTGCAGGTGCTTGTTAGAGAACAAGGGTACTGAGCGTGACCAAGACAAGAAGTCACTTGGATGTCTATCCACTCGTCAGTGACTTGCTTGATATTGCAGTAGTGTGACTGGTCCTTTGACCTGCGGTGCTTCGGCTACTCACAGTGAGGTTATTGTAGTTTGACTGCACACATACATGGTCTCTAGCCATATGGGTCCATGCAGTGTAGATTGGCTGCAGTAGGTTCACTGTAGGAGTAGGGTATGCACCTATAAGGAATCTATCGACATTGATAGAAAAGGAGTGATCCTATGTGATTTGTTAGACTGAGTTCTAAGACCTTGGCCAGGGCAGTAATATAAAGTGAAAAAGAGTTTTCCACTATCGAACTCAAGTCGAACAAATCTTGACATATGACAGACGATGGGGTTTGACGAGTTGTCCATGACCTCCGTCCTGTAGGGATCCACGATAGTAGGACTGTATCACATGTTAACTGCACCTAGAGGTTCATCTTTCTATTCTACTGGGTAGCCACTACATGCTGCTAGGTGTCACTGGTGGATGGTGGGACTCATAGGGATTATCTTGATGATCGATAAACCCTAATGAGTTGAGTTGGAATCGTTCCAACCCATTGAAAGGAGTTTTCAATGATATTGTGATAGAGATCATAATATATCTCACTACCAGTCAGAGTAGAACCTATGGGGTCACACACACTAGAAGTATTGACCGATCCGATGGTTGAAATCGTGATTAAGAATCACAAGTAATCAATTTGATTGATGAGAAGTTGAAGAAGGAAAGGGAATTAATTAATCGGACTTGAAACAAGAATCCTACTTCAGGTAGGATACCTAGAGTCCTAATTGGATTAGGACTGGGAATCCTAGTTGGAGTAGGACTGGGATTCCTACTTGGAATAGGATTCCTACAATCCTAATGAGATTAGGAATTTTGAATTAAAATTGGATTCCTACTTGGAGTAGGATTCCTAGAAGTCCTAATTGGATTAGGACTTCGGATTCAAACAGAGTCCTAATTGGATTAGGACTAAAATTAAAACAAATCCTAATTGGATTAGGATTCCTTAAGTCCTAATTAATTATTAATCTAATGAATCAACATGACTCCTAATTGGATTAGGATTGAAGAGTTCAATTGAGTCATGGTTCATTCAAGTCCTAATTGGATTAGGACTAGCATAGATTGAACCCAATTTGGCCAATCCTAGTTAGATTAGGATTAAACCATGAGAGAGGCACCTAATCCTCTTTGGAAGAGGATTAGGTTAACCAAGTAAGAGGGGCATAAGCCCCTCTCATCTTGGTTGGTGCGGCACAAGAGAGGGGGCCGGCGCCCCCCTCTTTGGAAAATCATCTAGGGCTCCTACTTTGGAGGAGCCCTTGATGGCTATAAGAGAGGCACTAGGGCCGGCGCCCTAGATGAGTCTTCTCCTCCTCTTCAAGCCGTGGAAGCCCCCTCTCCTCCTCTTTAGTTGCAGCCGCAAGCAAGGGAAAAGATCTTCAAGTGTTGGCGGCCTCCTTCCCTTCCCTTCCTTCATCCAACGCAAGGAACAAGAGAAGGCTGCGTAGGGGATCATCTTCTTCCTATTCTTCATCCTTCTTCTTCCTCCTTCTAAGCACAATCAAGAGTTGATTGAGAGGAAGGACATCAGCCATCAAAGCTATCTCTGCAAGGGGGCTAGCACCCCGGTGAGATAGAGAGCTTGGATCGGATCCTGCTTCGTGTGGATACCCGTAGAGGCCGGACGTTTGAACGGCTTCAAGCGAACCCTCTTCCAAAACCACGAATTCAGATTTGCGGTGATCATCTACCCGCGCAAGGTGAAGATTTGATCTTCCTAATAGTTTTAAAAGTTTTAATTCTTACCTAATTACGAAAGGTCTCGAAACAACGTTCATGCGATGAACGTCGAACCCGTGCATGCCGATTCCGCTGCCATCTGAAAAATTTTTGAAATATCAGCGGCATGGGCGGGTTCCCAACACATTGGACAAGCCCCAATGGTTAGAATTCAAAAATTAGCCGTTACTCACTGTTGGTAGGACAAAAAGTACTTCTGCAGAACTAGCCGTTATGCTTCTGCCCGTGTTTGAGTCGGCTCAACCTGTCCTTGGGTCGACCCAACTTTCACTTGGGTCGACTCAAACTTTCCTTGGGTCGACCCTCTCAGAACCACAGAAACTTGCAATTCAACCTTCCTTCACTTGGGTCGACCCAACATTTTTTTGGGTCGACTCAAGGTTCAGTTGGGTCGACTCAACTTCTTCTTGGGTCGACCCTCTCAGGGTTTCCAGAGAACCTTTTCTGTCATCTGTTCTGTCTTGCCTTTGGGTCGACCCACTCAGGGTTTGGGTCGACTCAAGCTTGGGTCGACTCAACTTTATCTTGGGTCGATCCTCTCAGTATTTCCAGAGAACCATTTTCTGAGTTGTTGAGAAGCTTGATGTTTGGGTCGACTCATGCTTTTCTTGGGTCGACCCAACTTACTGTTCATCTGTGCCATTTTTGCAGAAGTGTGCCAAATGCTTTCTTGATGTGCCGGGGTCGACTCAATCATCCTTTGGGTCAACTCAATCCACACTTTGCTGCAACTCAAGGTTAGATTCATCCAAGTAAACAATGAAATGCATCTTTAACTTATTATTCAAATATACTGAGAGTAACAGACTTATAAATGAAGTATCAATTTAACTTATAACATACTCTCGATTATTGTTTGTTAATCATCGAAATAACACTATCATCCTCAATCTCCCCCTTTTTGATGATTACAAAATATAGAGTATGAGCCTATTGATACTTATCTTAAAATCAGTTTTAAAAGGGCTCAAGTTGCTGAATTTCAGCTTTTCAAATATGAGAGTGAAGTCTCCCCCTATATTATTCAAATGTTTCCAATTTGACTTTTTGAATTGCTCCCCCTTTCATTTATATTTCATTAAAGATGAAACTCCAAAAATTTGAGATAAAGCATGAGTTTCAGGTTATGTATCGAGGTGTGAAAGGTGCGTGCCAAATTCTGAAATTCTATGTGTCAAATTCTGAAATTTGATAGAAATTTTTGATTTGATCATTTTCATTGTTACAAATTGCTCTCCCTTAAATGTATATGCTTTCCTTTATAATTTTCAATTTGTTTTACAAGTTATTTCTCTTTTCTTACACAACTTATTTCTCTTTCTTTACTTCTCCCCCTTTTTGTTATCATCAAATAGGTGCATGGGAATAGACACAATAAATAACAAACATTCAAACTTCATTGATCAAAATAGGAACATTTTAGTACAATCATGCCAAAAACAAAAGCAAATACAATGTTCCTCAATCAAAGTTCAAAGTACATGATAAACACAAAATACATATGAGAACTAGATATCTATCCTAGGCTCTAAACAGAAATACTAATATCAGCCTAGGGGTATCTAATGGCTGGGATCTAGTCCTCATCCTCCTAGTGTACGTGGCGAGGGGAGGTCGAGCCTGATGAGACTGAGTCTGGTGTGGAGCACGATGAGCTGGATGACTCTGTGCCGAAATCTCTGACTCAGCAGCCTGTGGCATAGATGGTCCATGAGTCTCTCTCTCTCTCCGTAGAGCTCCCATCTGCTCCCTCAGATCACTGATATCAACAGACATGATGTCTAATCTGCTCGTCAGCCCATCAGTGATAGTCCTCGCCTGAGCTGACAAAAGCTCTATCATCCTACTCCAGAACTCATCTGTATCTCCCGCAGGAACAGATGATGATGGTCCAGCCTCTGAAGGTGCAGTAGGATGATCCATATGCTCCTCATCCTCAGGGATAGGGTCTCCAATATCTGGTGCATCACCCTCTGGTGCATCACCCTGAATCCCTGCTCCAGTATGAACCCACTGCCCGTTCACTTTCTCATAGCCCATGCGTATAAGTGATCGTGCAGTGTATGTATCAGTATGAAGTAGCTGCCTGGAGATCTCCCCCTCGACAGATATGTCGTGCTGTCGGAAGATCAAGGTGAGTATCATACCATAAGGCAGAGATACTCTGGAGTTGCAGATCACCTTCCTCATCTGCCTCAGGATCATGGCCGGGAGATTCAGGGGAATACCCTGAATAATATGCTCCATCACTACTAGATCTCGCTCTGTGATGAGATCGAATCTCCCGCTCTTCGGAAATAAAATCCTATTTATGATACTGAGCAATAACCTCATTTCAGCAGAAAGAGAGCTAGCTATTACCTTCTCGGAAAAGTCGAAGTTTTCATTTTCCATTATCAACTGTAGGGCTCTCATCTTATTTTCAGGCTTTTCTGGAGTGGCTCCTTCACATGGAAGATTAAGTAGCTCACTCAAACTCTCCTCGGAAACTCGAACCCTAACTCCTCGAACTTCCGAAATAAGCCCTTCCATTCCAGTTTTGAGGAAGGCATAGAACTTCCGAACTAATCCGGGGTAGATCATCACATCTAGGGAGCAAAGATACTCCCAACCTTGCCTTTGGATCCATTCCCTCAAACGGAACCCTTCTTGATCAAAGAACTCGGAATGGATCCTTCTCCCCGTTGTAACTGGTCTCCCCGCAAATCTTGCAAGTATTACTGAGGGGGAAGGAGGAGGAGGTGGCTCTGCACGTGCCTCACGTTGTGGAGACACTGTAGATGGATTCGTAGCATGTCTTTCCTCACGTTGGATCCGTGAGACTCTTCCGGATCTCTTGGCTACGGCTCTTTTGGGTCCCATTTCTCCAAGATCTTAAAGTAATCTACTGTTTGGAGATGATTGGAGGAGTTTGGAGAGTGGGAAATAGGGTTTTCAGAAGAGGACAAGGGCAAACAGTGCCCTAAAAGAGCTCCCGGGTCCCCTTTTAACAGTGGGGTCCCGACGTTGGGTCGACTCAAGAATTTTCTTGGGTCGACTCAACGCTGGGTCGACCCTATTCTGGGTTGGGTCGACCCAAGTTCAGAATTTTTTTTTTTATTCCTTTTTGCTTCTAAAAATTTTCTTGCTTTCAATCCTTATAAATTCTTTCTGGGACAATAATACATGAGTAGGGAATCTATAGATGACAAGTTTGACTCATGTTTTATGGATTTTTAGAAATGGGAGGAATGTATCATGAGACAGCTTGCTCCCTTTTATATCTCTTCAATAAAAAGGATCACATATGCCTAATTCCCTCCTTAGCGTGCAGAATCTATCTTCACTCAAGGGTTTTGTGAATATGTCGGCTAATTATTTTTTAGTACATATATGCTCAATACATATGTTTTCATTTTGCACATGATTCCTAATAAAATGATATCGTATTTCTATGTGTTTGGCTTTAGAATGCTGAACCGGATTTTTAGTAAGATTGATGGCACTAGTATTATCACACTTAATAGGAATATTATCTAGCTTAATTCCATAGTCCTCTAGTTGTTGCTTAAGCCATAGTACTTGAGCACAACAACTACCAGCAGCTATATATTCAGCTTCAGCTGTTGACAGTGCCACTGAATTCTGCTTTTTGCTAAACCATGATACTAAGTTGTTTCCTAAGAATTGACATGTACCACTAGTGCTCTTTCTATCTAATTTGCATCCAGCAAAATCAGCAAATTCTTTGCAAAGAGTATCATTTGTGGCACCAAAGATTATGTCATCTACATATATTTGTACCACTAATAGATTTTTGTCCTTTCTTTTGAGAAATAGTATTTTATCTACATTTCCTCTACTAAAGTCATTATTAAGCAGAAATTTGCTTAATCGATTATACCAAGCCCTAGGTGCTTGCTTTAATCCATATAATGCCTTATGTAGTCTAAACACATGATTTAGCAATTCATGATTCTCAAAACCAGAAGGTTGCTCTACATATACTTCTTCCTCAATAAAACCATTTAAGAATGCACTTTTTACATCCATTTGATACAATTTGAAATCCATGAAACATGCAAATGCTAGAAGTAGTCTAATGGCCTCTAATCTAGCTACAGGAGCAAATGTTTCATCAAAATCTATTCCTTCTTCTTGATTGTATTCCTTAGCTACAAGTCTAGCTTTATTTCTTATAACTAACCCATTTTCATCTAATTTATTTCTAAAGATCCATTTTGTTCCAATTACTGAATTATGCTTTGGTCTTTCAGTTAATGTCCATACATTACTTCTTTTGAATTGATTTAATTCTTCTTGCATGGCATTTATCCAATTAGTATCTTTTTCAGCTTCTTCATAAGTCTTAGGTTCTAATTGTGAAACAAAAGCAAGATAATCATTTAAATTTCTAAGAGATAATCGAGTTCTTACCCCTTGAGATGGATCACCAATGATTAAGTCTTTAGGGTGTCCATATGCATACCTCCATTCCTTTGGCAAGTTTTGAGATTGTGGTGGCACGCAATCATCTCCCTTATTTTGAATTGGCACGTCATCAATATTCAACTTTTCAAAGTCGATAATTCCTGTATCATCATCAAGAATATTTTCTTTCCTAGCAGACTCACTATCAGACTCATCAAATATGATATTAACTGACTCTTCCACTACAAGAGTTCTTTTATTAAATACTCTGTATGCCCTGCTAGATGTGGAGTATCCTAAGAAGATACCTTCATCTGACTTGGCATCAAATTTACTTAGATCCTCCTTGCCATTGTTTAAGATGAAACATCTACATCCAAATACTCTAAGATATTTAGCAGTTGGTTTCTTATTCTTCCAAAGTTCATAAGGAGTTTTCTTGGTTATTGGTCGTATTAAAACCCGATTTACAATATGGCAAGCAGTGTTTATAGCTTCAGCCCAAAAGTATTTTGGAAGATTTGACTCACACAACATCGTGCGTGCCATTTCTGCCAATGTCCTGTTTTTCCCTTCAACAACCCCATTTTGTTGAGGCGTTCTAGGTGCTGAGAATTGATGTGAAATATGTTGCCCAGATAGACAACCCAAGAGGGGGGGGTGAATTGGGTTTTAAAAGAATTTAGCTATTTAAAACGTTGTGGATGACTAATTAATGCTTTACCCAGATGATTAATTAATTGCTATGTGCTGTGAATGAAATGAGAGTAAAGGAAAGAGACAAACAATCACAAACACAAGGATTTTATAGTGGTTCGGAGCTAACCCTTGCTCCTACGTCCACTCCCCAAGTCTCACTTGGGAATTCACTATAACCCCTTGGATTACAGCCGGTTGTTTTACAAGCTCACAACCAAACTTGTTGTTTTACGAGCTCACAACGAACTCGGTCGGTTTTCCCAGGCTCACCGACTAGAACCACCCCGATTGTTTTCCCGGGATCTCAATCGAACCCTTACACACGTTGGTTTTACACTCGGCTCACCAACCAACCTCAAGACTCTTGATTCAATCCCCCGATTGAATCAAGCAAAGACAAGTTGTAAATAAAAGGGACAAACAGAAAACAAAGCTTCTTAAAAGCAGATAAGCAACAATATAAACAGAAGAGAAGTTAGAAGCCCTCAAACACGTTTGAGTTGGAGTTGAGTAGGGCTTCTCGAACTTCGGGTCTCCTCTTGAATGTGTGATCGACTTGAATGCAGGAGGAGGCTTCCTTAAATGCTGGGAAGAGGAAGTTGGATGGAGTTAATGTCGCTCTTCCCTCTTTTCCGTTGAAGAACAGGTTGCAGAGATTGAATGCTTGATTTCTTTGAGTGGAATCGTTGTTCTCTGCCTTGCTACAGTCCTCTGAGGCTATTTAAGCCATCCCCCACGGAAACTAGCCGTTAGAGACCTTTTTCTGCCTGTTCTGCACACTCTGCACAACCTGACAATATGTCCGTTGGTGGGTCGGAGTCGACTCGCGCGATCAGGAGTCGACTCGGCTGTAGCAGGAGTCGACTCAAGCTTTTCTGGAGTCGACTCGGCAACTGTTCCGGATTTGAATTAAAGTAGCCTCTTCGACTGGGAGTCGACTCGACTTGTCCCGGAGTCGACTCAACAACTTCTGGAGCTGACTTGGCTTTTCCGGAGTCGGCTCATCCCATGAAGTCCGTGGATCTATTTTTGAATTTGGTCCACTCGAGTCGACTCGACAATCCTGGGAGTCGACTCGGCGCTCAGAGCCCGAACTCCCGATCTACTGTCTTTTGGCTCATCCAGTCTTGGAGTCGACTCGAACTTCCCCGGAGTCGACTCGGCTCTCAGTTTCCGAAACTAAGTCTTCTGCCCTTTTGGTGTACCGCTGCCTTGGAGTCGACTCGAGCTTTCTAGGAGTCGACTCGAATCTCAGAGACAGTAAATTGGTCTTCTGTCTTCTTTGGGGTCGCGGTGTCTCGGAGTCGACTCGTGCAATGCGGGAGTCGACTCGAATCTCAGAGTCCAAAAACTGCCCTCTGACTTTTTTTTTGTGTACCGCTGAGAGTCGACTCTCGCTTTCTTTGGAGTCGACCTGCCAATCCTTGGAGTCGACTCGCGTTCCACCGGAGTCGACTCGAATCTCAGGGTCGAAAACCGCTCTCTGACTTTTCTGCCTGTAACTCCTTGGAGTCGACTCATACTTCTCCGGAGTCGACTCGGTAAACATCGGAGTCGACTCGCGCACTTCAGGAGTCGACTCGCTGACAGATTTTAAGTTGATTCCTTCTGTCTGTCTGTCTGTTCTCAGTTGGAGTCGACTCATAATGATCCGGAGTCGACTCGAGCCCGTGCCAGTGATCCTGATACGCTTGGAGTCGACTCGTAATATCCTGGAGTCGACTCGAGTCTCAGACTTTGGTTCAAACTGACTTCTTAACTTATCCAAAATATCTTGAACCAAGTCTAGAGACACTTAGACAAGATTTTCACTGAAACACTCAATTGAATTCATTAGTAGACAAAAGATATACTCAAATGCTTTGAGCTCATCAAAATCAAATAGGGTTTTAATCAATCACTCCACAATCTCCCCCTTTTTGATGATGACAAAACATTGAGTATATGTAAAGTGAATTGCTCAATAAACAAGGAAATAAAATCCATAAATGAATTCAAATGTCTGGTAATTTAATTTATCCAAGCTTGAAAGGTGTGAAACAGTAAATTTTGGAGTTAAAGCTCCCCCTTTCATTTGGAATTATATAAGCCTTCATATCATTCAATCAATTATTTGGCTTATATATAATTAATGATTTAGCTTTCTTAAAAATTCAGATTCTCCCCCTCAACATATGCATTCTACTATGTTTTGATTCTCTGAATTTCTTTTTGGTATATTGAAGTTTTTGAATTTTAAATTTTGGTATTTAGAGGGAAAATCTGTCAATTTGTTCTTGAGTTGGATTCAGCTAATCTCCGAATATCCCTTGAATAGATTCTGGAGATTACTCCATTAGGAGCCCCAACAGAGAGATAATGAGCCTCGAGGTACCAAATCTACTAAGAACAAATGTTTGTGTGTTTTTAAAAGTTTTATTTTTAATGATTCTTTTAATGATTTTCATTGATTCCTTTTACATATTTTATACATATTTCTCCCCCTTTTTGTCATCGTATCAAAAAGGAGGTAAGCACACACAATCAATCATAGATCAAATGGCACAGAATTGAGGATAAGATGTCTACTCATTGTATTGATGTGGATGTGAATACATTTGAGAATACAATAAGTAAAGCAAAACAGTACATGTCAAAATAAAACACAAAAAGCAGCTACGGTCTCCTCGAGGATGTAGCTCCTCCTCTCGAGGATGTATCTCCTCCTCTCGAGGATGTATCTCCTCCTCTCGAGGATGTGGCTCCCCGAGGCATGCGCTCCATGAGTGATTGGACCGCATTGGTGACGTTCTCTAACTGACGAATGATGGCCTGGATGGCCCTGCTCTGTGTCGTATCGAGCTCGAGCACCGACTTCTGCAGTTCGTCCAGCTTGTCGATGAGCACATTCGACAAGCGCTCGGCCCCCTCGGTAGTGGTGTGCATGTCACGTCCTATGTCATCCCGCATCTGTCGAGTGGTGCTCGTGACCTCACTCATGCTATGGAACTGGGCCTGGATCAAGGTCCTCATGTTGTAGATCTCTTCCCGCACATGAGCCGTCATGTCAGTCACGGCCGTCAGGGAAGGGACCAACGCTGAAGATGGAGCGGGAGAGGGAGCATGCACTGAACCTCGGAGCTCCCGAAGCAGATAATCCCGCAGATCTCGGACTATCTCCTGCCGCAGCTCCCGGAGCTGCTCAGGAGCGATGCGGACCTCCATGGGTGGTGGAGCCGAGGAGGAGGGTCCGGCGGAGGTGGTAGGAGCAGAAGTGGATGGAAAGTCCGGTAAGTCAGGATAGTCAGAATCTGGCTCAGGACTAGGGGAGTGTCTGGTGGTCTGTGTGGTGATGGAGGACTTCCTAACCCATGTCCCCTCTATCTTCCGAAACCCCATCCTGTGTAGGGTCCCCGGACGCATGCGATCAGTCCATCGCAATGCGCGAAAGGGTTCCCCCTCAGGGATAGGAATCTCGTACTCCCTAAACAACAGAGTGAATACCATACCGTAGGGTAGGGTGAGCCTAGGTCTGTCTAGTGGCTCACACAGGTATCGATAAATGAGTTTGGAGAAGTTGATTGGGGTGTCCTGAAGCATGTAGAACATGAGAGCTAGGTCTCTCTCAGATACAAAATCAAATCTTCCGGTCTTAGGGAAGATGGACCTAGACAATATACTCAGGAGGATCCGCACCTCAATCGGAAGTGAGCTAGCGGATACCTCATCTAAGGGTGACTGGGGTGGATGCCCTAGAATGACCGTAAGGGCCTCAACCCTGTCCTCGGGGTGTGTGGGAGCCACCCCTACTTGTGGAAGGTGGAGGATGTGGGCAATAAGATCCTCCGTAATGAACAGAGGGACACCGGTTACCGTGCCCTCGATACCCCCATCTCCTCGATGGACGGTACCGTAAAACTCTCTAACTAATCCAGGGTAAGTTGGGAGATCTAATGTGAGGAAATACTCTAAGCCCTGGACACGCAATCTCTCACCTATGGTGAAACCCTCCCGGGAGAGATAATCGAAATCGACATATCTCCCGGTGGTGACGGCCTTCCCGGCGCACGGCCTCGCGGGAACCGCCCTCGGCGGGGAACGAGCCGGAGGTTGTTGCCTCGCGGGATCGTGCCGAGCCTTGGAGCGCCTCTCGGGACCGGCCTCGGGTCGGGACCTCTTCCGGACTACGGTTTTACGCGGCATAAGGACCTAGATTGGGAGGAAAACCCTAAGGGATGGTGAAAGGTTGACGGAAAAGGCTTGGGGACGACCGGGGACGACCTAGGAGTCGGCTCTAGGGCTTGTGAACAGTGGTGGCGGAGAATAGAAGTGTTTTCGAAACGACAAAGTTAGGGTTAAAAAGTCGGATCCCGACTGCGAGTTGACTCCACTAAGTCGCGAGTCGACTCGACCTCGAGTCGACTCCAGAATATGCGCGAGTCGACTCCCCCTCTGCTGCCATCAATCTCGAGTCGACTCCCGCAAATGCGCGAGTCGACTCCCCCTCAGGAGCCGACTCTGAAACTTACTCGAGTCGTCTCTAACTTTGGCACGCACCTAAAAATCACTAAATTATGATCTGATTTGATGATCATTGAAAAGAAACTCTATTTTAACCACAATCTAATCATCAAAATCAACGAATCTAGTGGAAACTACCACTAGGATGGATCAATCACTCCTAATCCCCTCCTAAGCACACTAAACCTCTCTTCACTTAGGGGTTTTGTAAAAATGTCTGCTAATTGATCATCAGTACAAACAAATTGTAGTGTCACATCACCATTCAGTACATGATCTCTTATGAAGTGATGTCTTATCTCAATGTGTTTAGTTCTTGAATGCTGAATTGAATTTTTAGTTAGATTAATGGCACTTGTATTATCACAGTTAATAGGTATTTTATCTTGTTTAATGCCATAATCTTCTAATTGTTGTTTGATCCACAAGATTTGAGCACAACAACTCCCGGCTGCAACATATTCAGCTTCAGCAGTAGATAATGCAACCGAGTTTTGTTTCTTGCTAAACTATGAGATTAGGTTTTCTCCTAGAAATTGACAAGACCCGCTGGTACTTTTTCTATCAAGCTTACATCCAGCGAAGTCTGAATCTGTGTATCCTATTAGGTTTAGGCTAGATTCTTTAGAATACCATAACCCTATATTCTTTGTTCCTATTAGGTATTTAAAGATTCTCTTTACTGCAATTAGATGTGATTCCTTAGGATTAGCCTGATATCTAGCACACATGCAAACACTAAACATGATATCAGGTCTACTTGCAGTAAGATACAATAAAGATCCTATCATACCTCTATATAGTTTCTGATCTACAGATTTACCTGATTCATCTTGGTCTAATTTGCATGATGAGCTCATGGGGGTGCTGATTGATTTGTTTCCCTCCATATCAAACTTCTTGAGCATCTCCTTGATGTATTTGGCTTGATTGATGAAGATGCCTCCTTCAGATTGTTTGATTTGAAGTCCAAGGAAGTAGTTTAGCTCTCCCATCATGCTCATCTCAAATTCACTCTGCATCAAATCAGCAAATTCTTCGCAGAGGCGATTGTTAGTAGCACCGAAAATGATATCATCAACATAAATCTGTACTAATAGCATATCTTGGTTTTTCTTCTTTAGAAACAGTGTTGTATCTACATTTTCCCTAGAAAACTCATGTTCTAATAGAAATTTGCTAAGCCTCTCATACCATGCTCTAGGTGCTTGTTTCAAACCATAAAGTGCTTTGTTCAATTTATAAACATGATTAGGGTATTGATGATTTTCAAAACCAGGAGGTTGTTCTACATATACCTCCTCATTAATATACCCATTTAAAAATGCACTTTTTACATCCATTTGAAATAATTTGAAGTCCTTAGAGCATGCAAATGCTAGCAAAAGTCTAATTGCTTCAAGTCTAGCTACCGGGGCAAAGATTTCATCAAAATCTATACCTTCTTCTTGATTATAACCCTTTGCTACTAATCTAGCCTTATTCCTTATTACAGTACCATTTTCATCAAGTTTATTTTTATAAATCCATTTGGTACCTATAATTGAATATTCAGTAGGTCTTTCAACTAGATTCCATATTTTGTTTCTAGTAAATTGGTTTAATTCTTCTTGCATTGCATTTATCCAATTTACATCTTTTTCAGCTTCTTCTATGTGTTTGGGCTCAAAATGAGAAACAAAAGCTAGATGATTATTTAAGTTCCTAAGGGATGCCCTAGTCCTAATAGGTTGAGATGGATCATCTAGAATTAATTCCTTAGGATGCCCGTGAGCATACCTCCAAGCTTTAGTTAGTTCATGATCCACAATAGCCTCTTGGCTTGACGATGCACCTTCAATTAATTTTTGATTATCATCTTGTAATGTCATCTCATCTATCTTTTCTTCAAGAATTTCAGCATCATCATCAAAATTAACTCTCTTGCTAGAAGAGATGTCACTAGAATCATCAAATACAACATGTATAGATTCTTCTATAACTAGGGTTCTTTTATTAAAGACTCTATAGGCTTTACTAGTTGTAGAGTAACCTAAGAATATGCCCTCATCAGATTTAGAGTCAAATTTACCTAGATTATCTTTTTCATTGTTATGAACAAAACACCTACATCCAAAGACATGAAAGTAGTTTACCTTTGGTTTTCTGTTTTTCCAAAGTTCATAAGGTGTTTTCTTTATAATGGGTCTCAATAGAACTCTATTTAATATATGACAAGAAGTATTAATGGCTTCTCCCCAAGAATACTTAGGGAGGTTACTTTCACATAACATAGTTCTAGCCATTTCCTCTAGAGTTCTATTTTTTCTCTCCACAACTCCATTTTGTTGTGGTGTCCTAGGTGCAGAGAAATTATGGGTTATCCCCTTTTTACTACAAAACTCATCAAATAACTGATTTTCAAATTCAGTTCCATGGTCACTTCTAGTGGCTATGACTGAAGAATCTCTAGCATTTGTTACTTCCTTATGGAACTTTCTAAAAACTGAAAAAGCTTGATCTTTATGTGCTAGGAACATAACCCATGTGTATCTAGAATAATCATCTACAATGACTAGACCATATTTATTTCCACCTAGACTAGTGGTTCTAGTTGGTCCAAATAGGTCCATGTGTAGTAGTTCTAGAGGTCTAGAGGTAGAGACACACTTTATAGATTTAAATGAGTTCCTAGATTGTTTGCCAAATTGACATGCTTCACATATTTTATTCTTTTCAAATTTTAATTTTGGCAAACCTATCACGGAATCTCTTTTAACTAGTTTGGTTATTGTGTCCATGCTTGCATGACCTAACTTACGGTGCCATAACCAACTAGCATCATTATCCTTAGTTTCATTAACAACTAAACATTGGTTATGTTTGGCAAGATCTTCAAGGTCTACAACATACACATTCCCACGTCTAATTCCTTTAAAAACTAAATTATTGTCATTTGGGTTTGTTATAATGCATAGTGATGGTTTAAACATAACATCATAACCTTTATCACATAATTGACTAATGCTTAATAAGTTATGCTTAAGACCATCAACATATCTAACATTATCAATAAAAGTAGAAGGGGTAATTTGAACTTTACCAATACCAATGATGTGACCTTGGTTGTTGTCTCCAAAAGTCACAGCACCTCCCTTCTTAGCTTCAAGGGTGAAAAATTGATCCTTGTCACCCGTCATGTGCCTTGAGCAGCCACTATCCAAGTACCAGCAATTTTTGTTGACCTTGGCTGCAAGACACTCCTACACAAGCGGATCATATAATCTTAGGTACCCAAGTTTTCTTGGGTCCTTCATGGTTAGTCATATTGGTTCCTTTTGGAACCCATATCCTTTTAATTTTTCTTTTAGTTTTCCCTTTTCTATAGTTACATACATTTGCCTTATGTCCTAAAGTTCCACAACAAAAGCAGATTACTTTCTTAGTTTTGCTTTCTCCAGCTTTAACAAAGAAGTTACTAAGAAGTTTTTGCTTATTTTTAGGTTTATATCCTAAACCCGCTCTATTGAATACCGCTCGTTGACTATTAAGTATCATATTCAATTTTTCTGAACTATATGTAAATTTTTCAACCAAAGGTTTGTATTTTTCAAGTTCTTTAGTTAGTATTTGATTTTCTGCTTTTAGATCATTTAGTTCTTTTGTGAGATCCTTGTTTAAGATTTGTTTATGTTTTTTAGGTTCTAATGTTTCTTTATTCAGCCTTTCATTTTCTTTAGTTAAGGTATTAGTCTTTTGAGTTAAGAGTTGGTTGCTTGTCTTAAGTTCTATATTTTCTTTGGTGATTAATTCCTTATTCTTAACTAATTTATCGTATTTATATAGGTATGATTGATTAGCTATTTTTAGTTCTTTATTCTTAAGATTTATGGCCTTATATTCTATCATTAATTCATTAAATGCATCATAAAGTTCATCAAATGTAAAATCTAGATGCGATTCGGACGTTACCTCATTTTCATTGGCCATGAAGCAGAGATTGGCCTTTTCTTCTTGTTCATCATCCGATGATGATGATGATGAGTCCGAGTCCGATAGGGTGGTGACGAGAGCTTTCTTCTTCTTGTATTTGCTCCCTTTCTTTAGTAAGGGACACTCAGCTCGAATGTGCCCCGGTTTCTTGCACTCATAACACCCAATCCCCTCACTTTCCCTTTCCTTACCTTTATCCTTGCGGTAGGAATTTGAGGGGCCTCTCCTTTGATGATAGAACTTCTTGTGGTTGATGAATTTTCTGAACTTGCGCACAAGAAGAGCCTCACCATCATCTCCCTTAAGCTCTTCTTCTTCACTGCTGCTGCTGCAAGACAAGTCTTTGTTAGATGAAGTAGATTTTAGAGCTATTACCTTTTTCTTATGGGAGGACTCTTCTTCGCTGTGCTGCTTCATTGTTAGCTCGTGGGTCATTAGGGATCCAAGGAGCTCTTCAAGTGGAAGCTTGTTCAAGTCCTTAGCTTCTTGGATTGCCGTCACCTTGGCTTCCCATGACCTTGGTAGACAGCGAAGAATTTTTCTGACAAGATCACTGTTAGTATAATTTTTGCCAAGGCTTTTTAGGCCATTGACAATGTCAGTAAACCTAGTGAACATGCATGTGATTGTTTCATTAGAATCCATTTTAAATAGTTCATACTTATGAACCAAAATATTTATTTTGGATTCTTTGACTTGATTCGTGCCCTCATGGGTCACTTCAAGTCTGTCCCAAATCTCTTTTGCAGAATTGCAAGTTGAGACCCTATTGAATTCATTTCTATCTAAGGCACAGTAAAGCACATTCATAGCTTTAGAATTTAGTTGTGCCTTTCTCATGTCATGCTCATCCCAATCCTTTTCTAGTTTGGGTACAGTGACACCCTCTACATATATGGATGGGATGTATGGCCCATTTACTACAATGGTCCACATCTCATAATCTTGGGCTTGGATGAATATTCTCATCCTAGCCTTCCAATATGAGTAGTCGGATCCATTAAAGAATGGGGGTCTTTGGGTGGACTGACCCTAAATGTGGGAAGATCCAAATGGGGTTGTCATTTTGATCTTTGACTCTTAGGGTAGAAGAGTTTAGGCTCTGATACCACTTGTTGCCCAGATAGACAACCCAAGAGGGGGGGGTTGTTGCCCAGAGATGGTCACCCAAGAGGGGGGTGAATTGGGTGTTCTAAAAACTTTTGACTAATTAAAAATAAAACACACGAATATATGCACTAAAGTAAAGAAGGAGGAATGAGAAAGGTCAATCGCAAACACAAGGTTTTATAGTGGTTCGGAGCTTCCACTGCTCCTACATCCACTTCCCAAATCACCTTTGGGAATTTTCACTATAATCCACGATTACAGTACGGTAGTTTTGCGAGTGCACTACCCAACTCGTTGTTTTACACCGGGCTCACAACAAACCCTAAAACCCCCAATTTCACTTAGGCTTGGGACGCCTTTCCCTTGTTCCAAGTCCCTTGACTGGAACAAGCACCACAATGAAAGAGTTTACAAAAGAAAATAAAAGCTCTAAAAAGCAAATATAACAATTATGAACAATTGAACCCGGAAGAATCGTTTTGCAGTTGGAAGCGTGGGAGATATTGATTCTTCCGATGTGGAGCGCGTAGGATTGAGTGTGAGCTTTGAATCCCAAGTGCACGAGAGTGGTTGAGCTTGAAATCACTTGGGAAGCTTGAAAACACTTGATTTCTTCACTTGAATGCACTCACTCCCTTGAACTTTTCTTTCTTACTTCTCTCTTGAATGATCTAGCTTTGGGTTGGTGAAGAGTTGTTGAGAAGCACTTAAGAGGTCCCTTTTATAGCCCAAAAAGCAAATATAGCCGTTAGAGACAAAGTAAAAAGGATTTGAAATTCAAACCAAACCTGAAAAGCTGTCAGTCGCGTCCCAGGCGCTCCGGGGACGTCTCCGCTTCAACGAGAGACGTCTCGGCTACAAGATTTCACTTTTTACGTTGTCTGGGGTCGACTCGGCACTTTAAGGGGACGTCTCGGCTTGTTTGTACTTTTTGAATAGGGACGACTCCGCTGCTTTGGGGACGACTCCGCTTCTTTATCTCTGAAAAACATGTCCTCTGGAATTTCCTGAGAGAGTCGACTCCGCTCCTTCAGGGGACGTCTCGGGTTGTCTGCACTTTATGCATGGGGACGACTCCGCTGTCTCAGGGTCGACTCCGCTTCCTTATCACCGAAAAAACCATTCTCTGGAAAACCCTGAGAGAGCCGTCTCCGCTATCTTGGGGACGACTCGGGAAGTCTCCTTTTTACTTGCGGGGACGACTCCGCGTACAGTGGGGACGTCTCGCGCATATCTCTTGAAAATTGCCTTTCTGCCGCCACTGAGAGAGTCGACTCCGCTACTGAGAGAGTCGACTCCGCTAGCGCGGGGACGACTCGGCAGGTGCCGGGGACGTCTCCAAGTGTCCCAGTTCTTCCTGTTTGTGCCAGAGACGTCTCTGAAACTATCCGGAGACGTATCGGCTGTCCCTGATCTGTTTTCTTTAACTCAAAATATTCTTCAATAAATTCATAAAAATTATGGAAACTTGCCTAGACATTTCTTAATAATATTCTCAATTAATCACATGAATTCCTCAATTAAATTGTTAAGATAAATGGAATTATACTCTAGTGTTTTGTATTCATCAAAATCCATTAGGGGGTCAACAATCTCCCCCTTTTTGATGATGACAAAACACTGAGTATATGCAAAAATTTGAAGTTTAAACATATACACAGTATTTGATCAGATGTACAAGTATAATGTTTTGATTAGAGCTAGATACAGTGTGCATAATTGCATGGGATTGAACTTTATAGCTCTTAAGCAATTTTAGCATATCAACTGAATTTGAATCAAGTTAAAATGAAATATTGATGCTGAATTTGAATCAAGTCAATGTTCTTCAATTTTATCTTTTCTAAATCAACTTTGGAGTATGATTATAAATTTTGCATTCCATATTCAATATCCATATTGGTTCTTTCTATATATCTACTCCCCCTTTCAATTATATCTCAATATCCATATTGGTTCTTTCTATATATCTACTCCCCCTTTTTTGTCATCAACAATGAAGGGGACAAATTATCATTAGGTGCTTAAAACTCAATTCATAGTATAATATAATTAACCACTCAAGGATATTCAAGTTATCTTTATTAAAGAGTTCAGCATTCATTTTACTCCCCCTTTGATATTCAGGTTGTGCTCCCCCTGTTTCATATGCTTTGATAAGTTGTGCCAAATTTGAATACATAATGTATGTTATGAGATTCTTATGACACATCAAGAGGCACATTCACATTCATAGAAACATATACATAGAGTTGGCAATGTACACAGTTTTCAAAAGGGATTGTATTCATGTATCATTGTGAACCTTTGAAGTCAGTACATAGTCAAAAAGAAGAAATCATTACAAGTAGTGATTTCTAATACAAAAGTGTTTCAAAAATAGCCTAGGATTTACAAAAAGAAGAGCCTGCAAAATGTCCCTCATCGGCGACGTTGCTCATGGGCCCTACCAGCTGCACTTTGTTCATAAGCCTTACAAGCTGCATCTATGAATGCATTGATGGAATCCATGAGGGTCTTAAATTGATCTCCCTGTGACTTGTGGAAACCTGCCACAAGTGCTTCAAACTCTATGGTTGCCATTTCAATTCTCCCTCTGAGTTGGGCAACCAAGGTGCCCACGTTGCCATCTGGTTTTGTCAGCTCTTTGAGACTCTTGGAAATGCTCTTCAAGCTGTCCTTGAGCTCTAATGATCTGATGGTTTGGGTGGCACCCATACCAATTATCTCTTGTGTTGTAGCTTCAATCTGACTTCTAATATCCTTCATCTCTTGTAGAAGCCCTTCATGTGAAGCTCTGATGGGGGCCAACTCTGTGGAGATCATGGATCTCATCTCCTCCCTCATCTGCTGGCAAATGGCAGATGCTAAGGTGCGCATCTGATCTTCTGACAGAAAGGAGGGCCCACTAACTGGAGGAGGTGGTGGCATGGATGTGGAAGGTCCAGCTGAGCTGGAGGGTATATCGGGGATATCCAAGTGGCTAGGTGGAGGAGAGTGATGGTCAGACTCATGATGTGGGTTCTCGGGCTCTAGGATTTGGGCTTTTCTCTTTGGTACCTTCACCCACGACCCATCTATCTTATGAAATTCCATTCTTCTCATTGTGCCCTCATTATAATAGTCGGTGTTTCTCAAGGGCTTTGCAGGTTCATTTGTTGGAATGGAAACTTTGAAGTGTTTGAAAACTAAGGTAAAGATCATGCCATAGAGTAAACTAAACCTAGAATACCTATAACATAGGGCAATGTAGTTTAGCATAAGTCTAGGGAGGTTTAGGGGTATCCCTAGTAGGATATGGTGCATTATAACTAAATCTCGCTCCGAAACAAAATCGAAGCGACCGGTTTTGGAAAATAGGACCCGGTTGACAATACTTAAAAGAAGTCTCATCTCTGCATTTAGGTCCTGGGAATTGACAACATCAAGAGGGCCGCAGTCCTCTCTTCCTAAAAGTAGATTTAGGGCTGATTCCCTTTGGGGATGTGAGGTTGGAGCCTCACCGTCCCTAGGAATTTGTAAGACAGTGGATAGGACATCTTCATTGACTTCTACTAATGTCCCTTGGACATATCCAGTGTACCCTTGGTCCCCTAAGGCCACATTGCTAAAAAGTTCTCTAACTAGGCCGGGGTAGGTCAAGGTATTTAGGGTACAAAGGTGCTCCCACCCTTGGGCTCGGAGTCTCTCTCCAATAGAGAACCCCTCATGATCTAAAAATGAGAAATCTATGTACCTTCCGGTCGTGACTGTGCGATTTGCACAGGAAATAGTCGTGGTTGGCGGAGCAACCGGAGGAGACGGCGCGGAGGGTTCTTCCCGTCGTTCCTCACCGTCGGCCGCTACCCTAGGTCGCCTTCCACGGGTCGTCCTAGCCTTCCTTGGTGCCATGGATGCTAGGGTTTGTGATGTAGAGCAAACGGAGGCTAAGATTTGAGGTGGAGAGCAAATGGAGGCTAGGGTTTTTCGTTTTGGTCGGAAATGAAGGAGAAAGCTCGAGTCGGCTCGAGCGATTTCGACCTATTTAAAAAGCCCTCTTTCGGTCCCCGAGACGTCTCCGGGACTAAGGTGAGACGTCTCCTCTGGGGGGACGTCTCTGCGATTTGCCAGAGACGTCTCCGGCACTGAAAAATTTCAGACTGAATTCTATCTTCTCCCAATTTTTGTTTAATCACCCTAATCAACATGATTTTTTTTGATAAACTTAGAGTGAATTTGTTTGTGATCCTCCCCCTTAATGATACATCCTATAATAATTTGATAATGATTTTTGAATTATTAATATTGAAATGAGGAATGTTTGACCAAATTTCGAATACCTATGAAATAGGCTCTGAAAATATCTCCATGAAGAGTCCAAGGGAGGGTAACCATCCTCCGGAAAGTCAAACAGTTCGTCATTTAGCTTACATGAATTCATGTTTTCACTTATGTTTACCTTGAGGTTGATTACTAGTTTACGCAGCAAACAATGCAATACAAGTTCAATTCATTTGCTAGGATCATACAAGCTCAAAGCATTCCTTAAGAAGTTGAATCTATCTTTACAAAGGGGCTTTGTAAAGATATCAGCTAATTGATTTTCAGTGCATACATATTCAATCATCACATCATTTTTCAGCACATGATCCCTAATAAAATGATGCCTAATCTCTATATGCTTTGACTTAGAGTGTTGAACAGGATTTTTTGTTAAATTGATTGCACTTGTATTATCACACTTAATTGGTATATTATCCATTTTGATACCGAAGTCTTCAAGTTGTTGCTTAATCCAAAGAACTTGGGCACAACAGCTTCCAGCTGCAATGTACTCAGCCTCAGCTGTGGACAAGGCAACTGAATTTTGTTTCTTGCTAAACCAAGAAACCAAATTAGCACCCAAGAATTGACATGTGCCACTTGTGCTTTTTCTGTCGAGTTTGCACCCGGCAAAATCAGCATCGGAATAAGCAATTAAATTTATGTCAGATTGTTTAGAATACCATAAGCCTACATTAGATGTCCCTACTAGATATCTAAAAATTCTCTTAACAGCTTGCAAGTGTGATTCCTTAGGACATGCTTGGTATCTAGCACACATACAAACACTAAATAATATATCTGGTCTACTAGCAGTAAGGTAAAGTAAAGAGCCTATCATACCTCTGTATAATTTGCAGTCTATACTTTTACCTTTTTCATCTTTGTCAAGCTTGCAACTTGAGCCCATGGGTGTGCTGATTTCTTTTGCATCCTTCATCTTGAATTTTTCCAGCATTTCCTTGATGTATTTGGACTGACTGATGAAGATGCCTTCCTCTGATTGTTTTATTTGTAGCCCAAGGAAGAAGTTGAGCTCACCCATCATGCTCATTTCAAATTCTCCCTGCATAAGCTTGGCAAACTCTTGACAAAGACTATCATTAGTAGCACCAAAAATTATATCATCCACATAAATTTGTACAAGCAATAAGTCATTTCCTTTTCTTTTAATAAAGAGGGTTTTGTCTACATTTCCTCTCTTAAATTTGTTCTCAATTAGAAAATTGCTTAATCTTTCATACCATGCCCTAGGAGCTTGCTTAAGTCCATACAATGCTTTATGCAATTTATACACATAATCTGGATGTAAGTGATTTTCAAAACCTGGAGGTTGTCCTACATAAACTTCCTCCATTATATAGCCATTTAAGAATGCACTTTTTACATCCATTTGATAGAGTTTAAAATCCATGAAGCATGCATATGCTAAAAGCAGTCTAATAGCCTCTAACCTAGCAACAGGAGCAAAAGTTTCATCAAAATCTATTCCTTCCTCCTGATTATATCCTTTGGCCACTAGCCTAGCTTTGTTGCTTATTACTATTCCATCTTCATCTAGTTTATTTCTATACACCCACTTGGTGCCTATAATTGAAACATTAGGGGGTCTTTTCATTAGAGTCCAAACTTCATTTCTTTCGAATTGGTTTAATTCCTCTTGCATAGCATTCATCCAATTATCATCTTTTTCAGCTTCTTCTAGTGATTTAGGCTCTATTTGCGAAACGAAGGCAAGATAATTACTAGTGTTTCTTAAAGAGGATCTAGTTCTTATACCTTGTGAAGGATCACCAAGGATTAGATCCTTTGGATGACCATGTGCATACCTCCATTCTTTAGGAAGATCTTGATTTCTTGATGGAGGTTGATCTTCTTCATCTCGCTGATTTATATCTTCTTTGATCTCATCCTCATGTTGTTTGTCTTGAGTGGAGAGTTCCTTCATTTGGTCTTCAAGTATACCTACATCACCATCTTCTTCTTTTCTAGAAGAATCTCCATTAGTTTCATCAAAAACAACATGAATGGATTCTTCAACAACGAGAGTTCTCTTGTTGAAGACCCTGTATGCTCTACTAGATGAGGAGTAACCTAAGAAGATCCCCTCATCTGATTTAGCACTAAATTTACTGAGATTGTCCTTTCCATTGTTCAAAATAAAGCATCGACAACCGAAAACATGAAAATAACTTATATTTGGTTTCTTACCTTTTATCAACTCATACGGTGTTTTCTTTAAGATGGATCTAACTAAAGCACGATTTAAGATATAACATGAAGTATTTATTGCTTCAGCCCAAAAATACTTTGGTAGATCCGATTCGCACAACATGGTACGAGCCATATCTGCTAGTGTGCGATTCTTTCTTTCTACCACCCCATTTTGTTGAGGTGTCCTAGGTGCCGAGAAGTTGTGATTGATACCATTTTCTTCACAAAATTTTTCAAAATACTGATTTTCAAACTCGGTACCATGATCACTCCTAATTGCTTTTAGTTTAAGATTGAGTTCATTTGAAACCCTATTATGAAACTTGATAAAAGCGGGAAAGGACTCATCTTTGTGTGCAAGAAATGAAACCCATGTAAAACGTAAAAAATCATCAACAATTACAAGACCAAATTTCTTACCCCCTAGACTAGCAGTTCTAGTGGGTCCAAACAAATCCATGTGAATTAGTTCTAAGGGTTTTGATGTTGAAACTATGTTCTTAGACTTGAAAGAACTTCTTGTTTGTTTCCCTAATTGACATGCAGCACAAATTTTATTCTTTTCAAAGTCTATTTTTGGTAGTCCTTTGACTAGATCCTTTGTAATTAATTTTGAGATTAAATCCATGCTAGCATGCCCTAACCTACGATGCCATAACCAACTAGTCTCATTGACTTTGGGATTCATGGCTACAAGACATTGGCCATCCTTCATGGTGAGATCATCAAGATCTACCATGTAAACATTTCCATGCCTATGTCCTGTGAGTATGATCTCATTGTCAAATGGACTACTAATTATGCATAGTGATGATTCAAATGATACTTTAAAGCCCTTGTCACAAAATTGACTTATACTTAACAAATTATGTTTTAGTCCATTAGCTAACAATACATTGTCAATAAATGAGGAGGGTGATATGGAGATTTTACCAACACCAATAATTCGGCCTTTAGCATTGTCTCCAAATGTGACTACTCCTCCTTCTTTTGATTCCAAGGTGACGAAGAGACTCTTGTCACCGGTCATATGCCTTGAGCAACCACTATCAAGATACCACATTCTCTTTTTATTTCCGGCTGCAAGGCATACCTACAAAATGATCATGTGAAGCTCTTAGGTACCCAAGTTTTCTTGGGTCCTTCGTGGTTAGTGTAGTTGGTTCCCTTAGGCACCCATACTTTAGTTATGTTTTTAGCTTTTACAAATGTACTCTTGTTAGTTTGGATTTTTCTTTGAATACAAGAGTAGGCTTTATGTCCATTCTTTCCACAAAGAAAGCATGTTGGTTTTTCAGTTTTTACGTCTTTTGCTTTTACAAAGAAATTCTTTAGATATTTTTGTTGCTTATTAGTTTTATATCCTAATCCGGCTTTATTAAAAACAGCTCTTTGATTTGAAAGAATAAGATTTAATTTTTCAGAGCTTTGTGTAAATTTTTCAACAATTGGTTTGTATTTATGTACCTCATTCTTAAGATTCAAATTTTCTTTGACTAGTTCTTCCTTATCCTTTTTAAGAGATTCAACATTTTGTGCAAGTGAGGTATTATTATCGAGTAGGGATTTTACTTTTAGATTTAATTCCTTAATTAGTGTTTTTGCCTTTTCATTTTCAATGCTCAGTTTTGAATTTTTGATTTCTAGGTTAGTAGTGTTAATATTTTTAATGCTCTCCTTTTCAATTAATAAGTTTTCAATATTTTCCTTTAGTTTTTGATTGGAGGCTTTTAATTCTTTATTCTTTGCTCCTAACATACTACAATCACCCATAAGTTCTTGAAAAGCCTCATATAATTCTTCTAAAGTGAAATTTATGGTTGGGTTTTGACATACCTCATCGTCTTCGAATGCCATGAAGCATAGATTGGCGGTCTCTTCCTTCTCTTCCTCGGAGGATGATGTGTCACTATCATCCCACGTTGCCTTGAATGCCTTCTTCTTCTTCTTTCCAAAATACTTCTTTTGTTGAGGGCATTCGGAACGAATGTGTCCCGGTCTCTTGCAATCATAGCATACGATTGGGTCTCTTTCTTTTTCCTTTTCTTTTTCCCAATCATTTCTCCCTCCAAATTTCTTTCTTGGGAAGGGTTTCTTTCTTCTCATGAATTTTTTAAACTTCCTTACTATCAAACCCAAGTCCTCATCTTGACTTTCTTCTTCACTCTCACTGCTCTCTTCTTCACATACACTTGAGGTAGCCTTGAGTGCGATTGTCTTTTTCTTTGGCAACTCTTCTTCATGCTGCTTCATCGTGAGCTCATGCGTCATCAATGAGCCCAAGAGTTGTTCTAGCCCCAAAGTGTTGAGGTCTTTGGCTTCTACAATCGCCGTGACCTTTGCTTCCCATGCTTTTGGCAGTGACCTGAGAATTTTACTCACAAGTTCGGGGTTAGTGTAAGATTTGCCCAAGCTTTTTAGGCCATTAATAATTTCGGTAAAACGTGTAAACATGCATGTGATGGTTTCATTAGGTTCCATCTTAAACAATCATATTTGTGAACTAGAATGTTCACTTTGGACTCTTTGACTTGATTTGTACCCTCGTGGGTAACTTCAAGCCTATCCCATACTTCCTTAGCGGAACTACATGTAGAGACTCTATTGAACTCATTTACATCTAAGGAACAAAATAGTGAGTTCATGGCTCTAGAATTGAGTTGAGCCATCCTATCATCATTCTCATCCCAATCCTCCTCAGGTTTGGAAACTCGAATGCCATTAACCACATGTGATGGTTCTTGTGGTTCCTTGACTATAACTCTCCACAAGGCATAGTCTTGTGCTTGAATGAAGATTCTCATTCTAGTCTTCCAATAGGTATAATTTGTCCCATTGAAGAGTGGAGGTCTATTGGTTGCTTGCCCCTCGGCAGGAACATTGTTAAAGGGTGTTGCCATCTAGATCTTTGGCTAAGACGGTTAGGTCTTTCAAGAAATACACAGAGCACCGGCTCTGATACCACTTGTTGCCCAGAGATGGTCACCCAAGAGGGGGGGTGAATTGGGTGTTTTAAAAACTTTTGACTAATTAAAAATAAAACACACGAATATATGCACTAAAGTAAAGAAGGAGGAATGAGAAAGGTCAATCGCAAACACAAGGTTTTATAGTGGTTCGGAGCTTCCACTGCTCCTACATCCACTCCCCAAATCACCTTTGGGAATTTCCACTATAATCCACGATTACAGTACGGTAGTTTTGCGAGTGCACTACCCAACTCGTTGTTTTACACCGGGCTCACAACAAACCCTAAAACCCCCAATTTCACTTAGGCTTGGGACGCCTTTCCCTTGTTCCAAGTCCCTTGACTGGAACAAGCACCACAATGAAAGAGTTTACAAAAGAAAATAAAAGCTCTAAAAAGCAAATATAACAATTATGAACAATTGAACCCGGAAGAATCGTTTTGCAGTTGGAAGCGTGGGAGATATTGATTCTTCCGATGTGGAGCGCGTAGGATTGAGTGTGAGCTTTGAATCCCAAGTGCACGAGAGTGGTTGAGCTTGAAATCACTTGGAAAGCTTGAAAACACTTGATTTCTTCACTTGAATGCACTCACTCCCTTGAACTTTTCTTTCTTACTTCTCTCTTGAATGATCTAGCTTTGGGTTGGTGAAGAGTTGTTGAGAAGCACTTAAGAGGTCCCTTTTATAGCCCAAAAAGTAAATATAGCCGTTAGAGACAAAGTAAAAAGGATTTGAAATTCAAACCAAACCTGAAAAGCTGTCAGTCGCGTCCCAGGCGCTCCGGGGACGTCTCCGCTTCAACGAGAGACGTCTCGGCTACAAGATTTCACTTTTTACGTTGTCTGGGGTCGACTCGGCACTTTAAGGGGACGTCTCGGCTTGTTTGTACTTTTTGAATAGGGACGACTCCGCTGCTTTGGGGACGACTCCGCTTCTTTATCTCTAAAAAACATGTCCTCTGGAATTTCCTGAGAGAGTCGACTCCGCTCCTTCAGGGGACGTCTCGGGTTGTCTGCACTTTATGCATGGGGACGACTCCGCTGTCTCAGGGTCGACTCCGCTTCCTTATCACCGAAAAAACCATTCTCTGGAAAACCCTGAGAGAGCCGTCTCCGCTATCTTGGGGACGACTCGGGAAGTCTCTTTTTTACTTGCGGGGACGACTCCGCGTACAGTGGGGACGTCTCGCGCATATCTCTTGAAAATTGCCTTTCTGCCGCCACTGAGAGAGTCGACTCCGCTACTGAGAGAGTCGACTCCGCTAGCGCGGGGACGACTCGGCAGGTGCCGGGGACGTCTCCAAGTGTCCCAGTTCTTCCTGTTTGTGCCAGAGACGTCTCTGAAACTATCCGGAGACGTCTCGGCTGTCCCTGATCTGTTTTCTTTAACTCAAAATATTCTTCAATAAATTCATAAAAATTATGGAAACTTGCCTAGACATTTCTTAACAATATTCTCAATTAATCACATGAATTCCTCAATTAAATTGTTAAGATAAATGAAATTATACTCTAGTGTTTTGTATTCATCAAAATCCATTAGGGGGTCAACAGGGGTGAATTGGGTTTTAAAAGAATTTAGCTATTTAAAACGTTGTGGATGACTAATTAATGCTTTACCCAGATGATTAATTAATTGCTATGTGCTGTGAATGAAATGAGAGTAAAGGAAAGAGACAAACAATCACAAACACAAGGATTTTATAGTGGTTCGGAGCTAACCCTTGCTCCTACGTCCACTCCCCAAGTCTCACTTGGAAATTCACTATAACCCCTTGGATTACAGCCGGTTGTTTTACAAGCTCACAACCAAACTTGTTGTTTTACGAGCTCACAACGAACTCGGTCGGTTTTTCCAGGCTCACCGACTAGAACCACCCCGATTGTTTTTCCGGGATCACAATCGAACCCTTACATACGTTGGTTTTACACTCGGCTCACCAACCAACCTCAAGACTCTTGATTCAATCCCCCGATTGAATCAAGCAAAGACAAGTTGTAAATAAAAGGGACAAACAGAAAACAAAGCTTCTCAAAAGCAGATAAGCAACAATATAAACAGAAGAGAAGTTAGAAGCCCTCAAACACGTTTGAGTTGGAGTTGAGTAGGGCTTCTCGAACTTCGGGTCTCCTCTTGAATGTGTGATCGACTTGAATGCAGGAGGAGGCTTCCTTAAATGCTGGGAAGAGGAAGTTGGATGGAGTTAATGTCGCTCTTCCCTCTTTTCTGTTGAAGAACAGGTTGCAGAGATTGAATGCTTGATTTCTTTGAGTGGAATCGTTGTTCTCTGCCTTGCTACAGTCCTCTGAGGCTATTTAAGCCATCCCCCACGGAAACTAGCCGTTAGAGACCTTTTTCTGCCCATTCTGCACACTCTGCACAACCTGACAATATGTCCGTTGGTGGGTCGGAGTCGACTCGTGCGATCAGGAGTCGACTCGGCTGTAGCAGGAGTCGACTCAAGCTTTTCTGGAGTCGACTCGGCAACTGTTCCGGATTTGAATTAAAGTAGCCTCTTCGACTGGGAGTCGACTCGACTTGTCCCGGAGTCGACTCAACAACTTCTGGAGCTGACTTGGCTTTTTCGGAGTCGGCTCATCCCATGAAGTCCGTGGATCTATTTTTGAATTTGGTCCACTCGAGTCGACTCGACAATCCTGGGAGTCGACTCGGCGCTCAGAGCCCGAACTCCCGATCTACTGTCTTTTGGCTCGTCCAGTCTTGGAGTCGACTCGAACTTTCCCGGAGTCGACTCGGCTCTCAGTTTTCGAAACTAAGTCTTCTGCCCTTTTGGTGTACCGCTGCCTTGGAGTCGACTCGAGCTTTCTAGGAGTCGACTCGAATCTCAGAGACAGTAAATTGGTCTTCTGTCTTCTTTGGGGTCGCGGTGTCTCGGAGTCGACTCGTGCAATGCGGGAGTCGACTCGAATCTCAGAGTCCAAAAACTGCCCTCTGACTTTTTCTTTGTGTACCGCTGAGAGTCGACTCTCGCTCGCTTTCTTTGGAGTCGACTCGCCAATCCTTGGAGTCGACTCGCGTTCCACCGGAGTCGACTCGAATCTCAGGGTCGAAAACCGCTCTCTGACTTTTCTGCCTGTAACTCCTTGGAGTCGACTCATACTTCTCCGGAGTCGACTCGGTAAACATCGGAGTCGACTCGCGCACTTCAGGAGTCGACTCGCTGACAGGTTTTAAGTTGATTCCTTCTGTCTGTCTGTCTGTTCTCAGTCGGAGTCGACTCATAATGATCCGGAGTCGACTCGAGCCCGTGCCAGTGATCCTGATACGCTTGGAGTCGACTCGTAATATCCTGGAGTCGACTCGAGTCTCAGACTTTGGTTCAAACTGACTTCTTAACTTATCCAAAATATCTTGAACCAAGTCTAGAGACACTTAGACAAGATTTTCACTGAAACACTCAATTGAATTCATTAGTAGACAAAAGATATACTCAAATGCTTTGAGCTCATCAAAATCAAATAGGGTTTTAATCAATCACTCCACAAAATACCATTTTTATTACAAAATTCTTCAAAGTGTTGATTTTCAAATTCAGTACCATGATCACTTCGAATTGCTACTAAGGTGAGCTTCTTTTCATTTATGATATTACTATATAGTTTCAAGAATTCTGAAAATGCTTCATTCTTATGTGCCAAAAATGAAACCCATGTATATCTTGAGAAATCATCTACAATTACTAGTCCATATTTCTTCCCTCCTAGACTCGCAGTTCTAGTGGGTCCAAATAAATCCATGTGTATGAGTTCAAAAGGCCTAGTTGTTGATACTATATTCTTTGATTTGAAAGATGATTTAGTTTGTTTTCCTAATGAGCATGGTCCACAGATTTTGTCTTTTTCAAAAATCAGTTTTGGCACATCTTTTATTAATTCCTTCTTGACTAGTTTTGATATTAATTCCATACTAGCATGTCCTAGTCTACGATGCCAAAGCCAACATGTTTCATTTTTCTTTTCTTCATTAGTAATTAAGCATAATCCATTTTTCTTGCCTAAATCATGAAGATCTACCAAGTAAATATTTCTTTGCCTTTGTCCTACAAGTACAATGCTATTATCTTTAGGATTTGTGATTATGCATACTGATGCTTCAAATGTGACTTTAAATCCTTTATCACAAAATTGACTTATGCTAAGCAGGTTATGTTTCAAACCCTTAACTAATAAGACATTTTCTATAAAAATGGATGGAGTAATGAAAATTTTACCCTTTCCAATGATATGCCCTTTACCATTGTCTCCATAGGTTACTACTCCACCCTTCTTTGATTCCAAGGTGACAAATTGGTCTACGTCACCGGTCATGTGTCTTGAACAGCCGCTATCTAGATACCATCGTTTTTTCACTTTATCAGCTGCAAGACACCCCTGCAATCAAGATCAAGAAAGAGCTTTAGATACCCAAACTATGTTGGGTCCTTTTATGTTAGTACTTGATGTTCCTTTTGGAACCCAAACTTTCTTGAATTTAATCTTATGATTATTACTTAATTTATTTTGACTGGACTTTCTATAGTTACATTCATATGCTTTATGTCCTAATTTATTGCAGCAATGACAAGTAATATTTTTATTTTTAGCTTTTACAAAAATGTTCTTTAAGAATTTTTGTTTTCTATTTATTTTATATCCTAATCCAGCCTTATCATATACAGCTTTTTGACTATCTAGAATCATATTTAATTTGGTAGAACTAAGTGTAAACTTATCTACTAAGAATTTATATTTTTCAGCATCTTCTTTTAACTTGATATTTTCAGCAATTAGATTCTTGGTTTCATTTGTAAGTTTCCTACTTAATGTTTCATAGTTATGAGATAGTTTTAACTTATCTTTGATAAGAGATTGATTTTCTTCTTTTAGAACTTTATTTTTATTGATAAGTTTCCTATGTTCTTCCATGAGTTCTAAGAATGCATCATGTAATTCATCAACAGTAAAATCACATTCAAGTTCAGAATCTACCTCATCGTCATTGGCCAAATGATACATTTGGGCCGTCTCTTGATGATCTTTCTCTTCCGAACTTGACTCCTCACTTTCACTCCATTCAGCCATGAAGTTCTTCTTTTTCAGTTTTCTTGCCATCCATTTCAAATTTGGGCAATCTATCTTATAATGCCCGGGTTTGTTACACTCATAGCAAATAGGAGTTTCTTTTTTCTTTTCTTTGTCCTTACCCTTTTCTTTGCTTGAGCTACCATTGAGGAAGGGTTTCTTTTTATAAAATCTGTTCTTACCTATCATAAATTTTCTGAATTTTCTTTCAAGCATAGCCATCCCTTCTTCATCAAATTCATCATCATCATCTGAATCTTCCGATTCAGTTTGTTGTTTAGGGGTGGTAGTCTTTAGGGCAATGGACTTTCTTCTCTTGACCTCATCTTCCGAATTTTGCCTCATTGTCAACTCATGGGTCATGAGTGATCCTAGAAGTTTCTCTAATTGCAGTGTGTTGAGGTCCTTAGCTTCCTGAATTGCGGTTACCTTGGCCTCCCAAATTCTTGGTAGAGACCTGAGAATTTTTCGCACCAATTCAGAGTTAGTGTAAGACTTTCCTAAACTCTTAAGTCCATTTATAATTTCAGTAAAACGAGTAAACATATCAGTTATAGACTCAGTAGATTTCATTTTAAACAATTCATACTTGTGTACTAATATGTTTATTTTTGACTTCTTAACTTGATTGGTCCCTTCATGAGTGACCTCAAGTTTGTCCCAAATTTTTTTAGCAGAGATGCAAGTAGATATTCTATTAAATTCACTTACATCTAATGAGCAATAAAGTACATTTATAGCTTTTGCATTTAACTGTGCCAATCTTCTATCACTTTCATTCCAATCTATTTCTGGTTTGGGTATGATAGTGCCCTCTATATTAAGTGTGGGTGTGTGAGGTCCTCTAGTAATGATGTACCATAATTCATAGTCTAAAGCTTGAATGAATATCCTCATCCTAGCTTTCCAATATGTGTAGTTTGTGCCATTAAATAGAGGTGGTCTATTTGTGGATTGTCCCTCACTCATAGAACATCCCACTTGGGTTGTCATGATCTTTAACTCTTGATTGTGAGATCAATGAGTACTATTGGAGCACCTTCCTCTGATACCACTTGTTGCCCAAGGTGACAAGCCAAGAGGGGGGGGTGAATTGGTTTCTTTTAATTTTAACTATCTTACTTATGTTAAATGATGAGTTAGTGAACTTAAACAAATCACAATGCAAACAACAAGAAGTATAGTGATTCGGTGCTCTCCTTAGCACCTACGTTCACTCCCCAAGCGACCCCTTGGGAATTCACTATAATCCCGCGGATTACAGTTGGATTGTTTTTCGGGCTCACAATCCAAAAACCTTTACACTTTAGTTTTTCGGGTTCACCAAAAACCTATGTTGGTTTTACGGGCTCACCAACGAACCTATGTTGGTTTTACGGGCTCACCAACGAACCTTTACAATTGGTTTTTCCGGGTTCACCAATCAACCTATGCCGTTGGTTTTGCGGGCTAACCAACCAACCTTTACAAGTAGTTTAATAAACAAAGGAAGAAGATTTAAACTCCTAGATGAGCAAATATAACAATATAATCTACAAAGAAAAGTTTAGAGAATATTTAACGCTTGATGTGACTTCTCTCTTCTTATTCAAGGATGCTTCACTCTTCAAGAGTGGATGGAGCTCTTGATGACTCTTTGAATCTGCTCAACCACTTTCTTTTGACTCTTGAATGAAGCACTTGGATGAAGAAGATTAGGGCACTTTCTCTTTCTTGTGTACACTTTGATATTCTTTGGAAAGGATGTTCTCTCTGATGAATAGTGCCACTTTAAATAGTTTTCTTCATCCATTGGACAAGCCCCAATGGTTAGAATTCAAAAACTAGCCGTTACTCACTGTTGGAAGGACAAAAAGTACTTCTGCAGAACTAGCCGTTATGCTTCTGCCCGTGTTTGGGTCGGCTCAACCTGTCCTTGGGTCGACCCAACTTTCACTTGGGTCGACTCAAACTTTCCTTGGGTCGACCCTCTCAGAACCATAGAAACTTGCAATTCAGCCTTCCTTCACTTGGGCCGACCCAACATTTCTTTGGGTCGACTCAAGGTTCAGTTGGGTCGACTCAACTTCTTCTTGGGTCGACCCTCTCAGGATTTTCAGAGAACCTTTTCTGTCATCTATTCTGTCTTGCCTTTGGGTCGACCCACTCAGGGTTTGGGTCGACTCAAGCTTGGGTCGACTCAACTTTATCTTGGGTCGACCCTCTCAGTATTTTCAGAGAACCATTTTCTGAGTTGTTGAGAAGCTTGATGTTTGGGTCGACTCATGCTTTCCTTGGGTCGACCCAACTTACTGTTCATCTGTGCCATTTTTGCAGAAGTGTGCCAAATGCTTTCTTGATGTGCCGGGGTCGACTCAATCATCCTTTGGGTCGACTCAATCCACACTTTGCTGCAACTCAAGGTTAGATTTATCCAAGTAAACAATGAAATGCATCTTTAACTTATTATTCAAATATACTGAGAGTAACAGACTTATAAATGAAGTATCAATTTAACTTATAACATACTCTCGATTATTGCTTGTTAATCATCAAAATAACACTATCATCCTCAACATCAAACTTCATAAATAGCACCAAAAATTATGTCATCTACATATATTTGCACAATTAAGATAGCATTGTTCTTTCTTTTAATAAATAATGTAGTGTCAATATTTCCTCTCACAAATTGTTTTCAAGTAAAAATTTTCTCAATCTTTCATAACAAGCATGGGGTCCTTGTATTAGATCATACAAAGCCTTGTTTAATTTGAAAACATGATTTAAAAAGTTATAATTTTCAAAATCTGGAGGTTGTTCAACATAAAGCTCCTCGGCAATGTGCCCATTTAAAAATATATTTTTTTTGCATCCATTTGAAATAATTTGAAGATCATAAAAAAAAGAAAAAGCAAATAAGAGTCTAATTTCTTCTAGTTGTGCTACAGGTGTAAAAGTTTTACCAAAATCAATATCTTCTTCTTGATTATAACCTTATGCAACTAATATAGCTTTCTTTCTTACTACAATGCCATTTTCATCTAACTTATTTCTATATATCCATTCAATTCCAATTACAGGATGATCTATGGATCTTTAAACTAAATTTTATAATTTATTTCATCCAAATTGGTTAAGTTCTTCTTGCATTACATTTATCCAATTATGATATTTTTCAACTTCATTTATAATTTTAGGTTCTATTTATGAGACAAAAGCTAAATAATTATAAATATCTCTAAGTGATGACCTAGTTTTAACACCATGAGATGGATCACCTATAATTATTTATTCTAGGTGATTATGAGTATACCTCCACTCCTTGGGTAATTTATGCCTACCTTGAGGTTCATTTGGTGGATCTTGCTTTTCTTCCTTTTCATTCTCATGTTCATCTTCCTTTTCTTCTTCATTCTACACCAAGATGGCTTACAGTGGAAGAGTATCTTAGAAAGATGGCTTCCCCAAATTTTGCATCAAATGTTTCTAGCCTATCTTTTTCATTATTCAAAATAAAATAATGACAAACAACAATATGAAAAAAATTCAATATTAGATTTTCTTCCTTTCCAAAGTTATTATGTGGTTTTATTTAAAATAGGTCTTATCAAAGGATGGTTCAAAATGTAACATATTGTATTAATTGTTTCCGCCCAAAAGTATTCTCGAAGGTTGGTTTTACATAGCATAGTACGAGCTAGTTCTTTTAAAGTTTTATTCTTTCTTTCTACAACCACATTTTGTTGAGATATCATAAATGTAGAAAAATTATATTGAATATCAATTTTATTATAAAACTTCTGAAAATTATAATTTTCAAATTCAGTATAGTCACTTCAAATGCATAAAGTTGTTAAACCCTTTTCATTTGAAATTTTTCGATAAAGTTTTGTAAAAGCAGCAAATGCTTCATCTATATGAGCTAAGAATAAAACCCAAGTGAATCAAGAGTAATCATCAATAATTATAAAGCCAAAAAATTTACCGCCTAGCTTGTGGTGCTAGTAGGTCCAAACAAATCCATATGCAACAATTTCAATGGCCTAGAACTTGAAACAATATTTTTTTATTTGAATAAACTATAGTTTGTTTTTCTAGTTATCATATATCACATATTTTCTCTTTATCAACATTTAATTTAGGTAAACCTACAACTAAATATTTTTGAATAAGTTTTGAAATCAAATCCATACTAGTATGCGCTAGTCTACGATGCCATAACTAACTAGTCTCATTGACTTTGTCATTCATTGGAACAAGGTAAATGATTTTCTCTTTGAAGCTCTCTTTCTTTTTCTTTCTCTTTCTTGCTTTGATGGATTTTTTTTGTACTACTTGAACTCACTTCTTTCTTTGGTATTCTCATGCATTTATACCCTTTAGAAGAGGTTGGAACAAACTCCTGGCCATTAGATAGGTACTACAACCATTGTGTAACTCATAAAAAAAACTAGTCGTTACTATTGTCAGGTGCAGAAAGGTCGACTCGACATCTTCAGAGGTCGACTCAAGCTTACTTCTATTTCTATTGCGCTATCTTTCTTTTGTGTACATTGTGGGGTCAGTTCTCTTAGTTCAGAGGTCGACTCCTCTAGTGACAAGAGTGGACTCGTTGTTTTCAGAGATCGACTCTCTAATAGATTAAGTTTTATTGCTCTCTGTCTTTCCACTGCGCTCGTTTAGGGGTCGACTCTTGTTTGACTAGAGTTGGCTCGTGATTTTTATTGGTCACCTCGCCAATACAATAAATTTCTCTCCTTTCTGTCTATCCTGCGAGATTGTTCTGGGGTCGACTCGTAATCGGCTATAATTGGCACGTGAAGGCATATCGGTCAGCAACTATGCACCAGGGTCAACTCATTTTAAACTTGCGGTCGACTCTTAAGATAGCTTAGGATGAAATTTTTTATATTTGCATGTGAGCTTCCAAGGATTGTTCCATGGCCTTGTTAGAGTTATGCTTCTTGATGTAGAGCTTTAGATATAAGATCTTCATTGAAGAGTTAATGAAGGCTTTCTGAAATCAATCAATTAAACTCAAAAGAATATATTAGTCATCTTTTTACTTAATTATTTTGTATCATCAAAATCAATACTTTAGGGTCAATAACTCTCCCTTTTTGATGGTGACAAAACTATTGAGTTCCAAAAGAGAATGATATAAATAGTGAGAACATCTTTTAGAACTTTATAAATTTACAAAATTCAAATAGTAGAAATAAGCAGGAATAACATCTGAGTTTATATTTGCAAAATTCAAAGAGTGATAAGAGTTTATATTTCCTTGATACCATTCACTCTTTATTCTTGATTGATTGAATTTACTTTTGTCACAAGGTTTGTAAATAATTCTCCCCTGTTGATCCTCAAGGATGCATTTTGATGATGCAAAATAAGTTGAGTCAAAAGTTAACTAATCTATTGCCTTGAGTTTAATTGATTTATTTCAGACAGCAAAGAAAAAAAGTCTTCAGCTACTCTCATAAGAAGATCATTTATCTGAAGTTCCACATCAAGAGTTGAACTACGAAAAGGCTATAAAAATATTTTTTGAAAGCTCACATGCAATACAGAGAATTTCATCTTAAGTTATCTTAAGAGTCGACCCCAAACTTGCAACGAGTCAACCCCGGCACACTATCGCTGACTGATATGTCTTTACGAGCCGACTCCAATAGATCGTGAGTCGACCCCAAAACAATCTCAAAAGACAAATAGAAAACCAAAAAATCTATCACATTGATGAGTCGACCCGAAAGTACACAAGGTGACTTCACTCTAGCAAGAGTCGACTCCAGTGAAAAGCAAGTTGACCCCTAAATAGTTACAGAGAAAAGATAGAGAGGTAGAAAAATTATCGCTTTGGCATGAATTGACTCCGATCAAACTAGAGTTGATCCTAGAAACAAAGAAGTTAACCCCAGAACGGCCATAGTGGAAAGACAGCATGTAGTAAAACTTAGTCTATTGAAGAGTTGACCCCTAAAAACAATGAGTCGACCCCAGTCATTTGACAAGTCAACCCCTGAACTAGAAAAGCCGACTCCACAAGTGCTATAGATGAAAGATAGAGCACAACAAAAACAAACACAAGTTTGAGGTGACTCATTGATGAGAGCACAAAAGTGCAATCATCGTACCATCTTAATTAGTATTATAGTTAATCATTAATGATAAAATTAATTAATTAACGTTGTATTTGTGTTTAAGTGCAAGTAATCCAGGAAACCCAATAACATTGGGTTTGAGCCCAATGCCCGGCAGCCCGAGCTCAACAAATTCTCCAGCTGCCATGCATGCATGAAATCCCAGCCGTCCACGTCTCATCCAAACCTGCATTCAATAAAACATCACTAGACCATCAACTGTCCACATCAGCGTCATCCCTGTGCTAGCTTCTACAAAATGCGTCTCCAGCTCTCAGCCCGTATCTGCATCCCGTGACTCGTCCGCACCTGCAGCCGTGGCATCCCTTCCAAATCCTCCATGCCATCAACGCGATCGCTGCCAGCATCCCAGATTTTTGATGATCCCGCATCCTCCCAGTTCCATTCCGTGATCAATGCCCCCAACGCTTCTCTTCCGCACTTCACAAAATAATGAAGGGAGATCCTCCGAAACTCTTCACCCGGATCCATGCCTTCGTTCAAGCGCCCGTTCGGACGCAGCCCAGCACTCCATCCGCTCGTGATTCTCCCCCAAATCCCAGGCGATCGCACGTCCATCCGTGATCCCACGTTGCTCCCCCACCTCTGCTTCCTTTCTCCATGATCCAAGCATTCTGGATCGGTCGCCTCCACCGCAATCTCCCAGCAATTTCTAGATCACGTGATGAATGCCAAGCTTTCTGCATCTCATCCCGTGCGTACGCCCCATTCCTCTTCTCCCGTGATGCATCCAGACCGATGTCCGTCCATATTAGCTCCCCTCTGCACTCCTAGCGATTTTCCAGCTTCCACGGATCAAGCTTCCGCGAGTAATGCATCCAAGGATTTCCGCTTCCAATCCGGCACCCAAGGAAGGAAATCCCAGCATCCGTTTCTCCTCCCGTCGATCCTGCGGCACTCTTCATTCCGGATCAGCCTCCTCTCAACATTCCGTGGCCAGCTAGATGGGAATCCACGTCTCAGCCTTCCCATGATCCCGCGTCCGCTCCGAAGAAGAGATCCCACGTCTGTTCCGAAGAGATGATCCCGCGCACGATCCCAGGCGCCCGTTCCTCCTCCTCTCCATACGCAATCAAGGCTGGCTTCAAGGTCTTCGGCGATTTATAAGAGGAGGACGGGAGGAGAAAGGAGGGAGCTCTCGGTGCGGGGTGGAGGCCAAGTAACAGGGGAGGTCGGCTGGTTCAAGAAGGAACAAGGGAGAGGGCTCGGTTTGGGAGAGAAAGAAGGAAAAAAAAAAAAAAAGAAACAGAGCATGGCTCTATTTTGTGAAAAGAAAGAATAAAAAATAGAAGATAAAAGGAGAGTTTTCTTGTTTTTCTTCCTTTGTTTTTATATTTTATTTTATAGAAAGAGGAAGCATTAGGCTTCCAATCTTCATTTTACTTTTGTAATTGTTCTTTTATGCAATCCATTAATTTTTCTTTTATGCAATTCATGTTTTAGGTTAAGTTTAATTCCTGCAGTTTATTTTATGCATTCAAGAATTCTTGTTTTAGTTGCAATATATGAAATTTTCTTTCATGCAGTTTATGTTCCAGGCTTCAATCTTCCTAAGCACTGTTTTCATCCATGCCAAAGTTTTCCTTTGAATAGTTAAATATTTGATTAAATTTATAAATGCTCTTCTATTCCAAGTATTTGTCTTTTCGTTATTTTCAAATGGAAAACCTTCTCTGGTAGACTAGAGAATTATTTAACATCCTCAAAATAATATTTTTCTTCTATCATTTAAAAATCGATTTTGAATCCGAGTGAACGTTTTAATTTTTATGCAACTCCAATCGCCTCCCTGTGGATCGACCTCTTATGACCACTATTCTTCGAGTAGAACATGTAAGAGTAAAATTAATTTAAATTTTGTTTGTCGATTCTAACAACGATCTGTTTAGCATATTTTTAGGTAAACAGGAATCGGACAACACTCATGAAGATCATGAATCAATCCCAAAAAATCTCGAGTCGACTACAGAAAATGGTGAGTCAACCTCTTTGTGCCTAACAATGGTAATAGCTAGTTTTTTTGTGAATTAGAATGGTTGTTTTCATCTCACAACTGTTCTATTACCTATCTAACAGCTAAAAAAGTATTCCAACCATCTTCAAAGAGTATAAATGTATAAGAACACTAAAGAAAAAATAGAGCTCAAGTACTACAAAAAAAAACATCCCAAATCAGAAAATACTATCGATAAAACAAATCAACTAAAGCAAGAAAAGAAAGCAGGAAGAGAGAGTTTCAAAGAAAATATCATTCAAGAGCCTTTATTATGAGCTTAAAGATCACGTCTTCAATATCAGAGAGTTGGTGAAGCACCTTCAAGAGTAATTAAGTCAACCAACAGAGTCTAGCTCCATTTTTTATTTTGTATTATTGTCTTGAAACTGTATTTATTGTGTCAGCACTTATTTCTTTCTATTCTTTGCTGTAACAAGTTTCAGAAATTGAAACTTGAGAAAAAGGTCCATCCAAACCTGAAATTAGATTGTGAAGGTTTTCATTGATTTTTTGAAAAAATTAACTCAGTTGATTGTGAACCCAGAAAACAATCGGTGTAGAATTTGGTTGATTTCTTAGAAAAATCAACTAGGTTTATTGTGAACCCAAAAAATAATTTGTTGAAAGTTTTGGTTGATTGCCTAAAAAAATCAATTGGTTGGTCATGCACCCAAAAATAATTATGTTATAATCTGGGATGTAGATTATAGTAAAATTCTCAAAAAAAAAAGTTTTAGGGAGTGGACCTAGGTGAAGGGTTGGCACCGAGCCACTTTAGATTTTTTGTATTTGTGTTGATTGCTTTACTTGCATTAATTTCTTCCATATTTATTTTTTACTAATTTGCTAAAATTAAAATTTATCTATCATGCTTTTAATTCCGCTGCATTCACTTAAAGATCTTGAAAAATTCAATTCATCCCTCTCTTGGATTGCATATCTGGGCAACAACTGGTATCAGAGCTTGGTACTCAGTAGATCATTAATCTAACCTTCAAAAGTTAAAGATCTATGATAGCCCCTATTGGTACCTCTCTCCTCGAGGGTCAGTCCATGAAGAGATCTCCTCTGTTTAATGGCACCAACTACACTTTTTTGGAAAACTCGCATGCGCATTTTTATTCAAGTACTAGACTATGACATATGGAGTATCATAGTTAATGGACCTTACACACCAACAAAAATTATTGATGGTGTCTCTTTCCAAACCCGAAGGAGAATGGGATGAGTTAGATAACATGATAGCTTAGCTAAATGCTAAGGCCAAAAATATTTTATATTACTCATTAGATAAAAATGAATTTAATTGTATTTAAACCTGTTTATCTGCTAAAAAATCTAGGATAGGCTAGAAGTAACTCATGAAGGCACTAAGCAGGTTAAGGAGTCTAAAATCAATTTGATTGTACATAAATATGTGCTATTTAAGACGGAGTCTAGTAAGTATATTTATGATATGTTTACTCACTTCACTAATATTTTTTATGATCTTAAATATCTTGAAAAATCATATACTAATAGTGATTTGGTGAGAAATATTCTCAGGTCATTGTTGAGAGCTTGGGAGGCAAAAGTCACTGCCATTCAAAAACTAAAGGATCTTAACGCCCTTTCTCTAAAAGAACTGTTGGGTTTGCTGATGACTCACAAGCTATCCATGATGCAAAACTTGAAAGAAGATGAATCAAAGAAAAGAAGGACCAAGGCTCTCAAATCTACTGCTCAACAAGAGAAAGAGAGCGAAAAATCAAAGTGTGACAAAGATATGGCCCTCATTATAAGAAGATTCAGGAGGTTTATGAGAAGAAGGACAGGAATTAGAAGAAAGCCTTTGGCAAAGGGAGATTAGAGCAAAAAAAGAAAAAGTAATAGCTGCTAATATGCTACGAGTGAAAGAAATTAGGCCACTATAGACCAGACTATCCACTGCTAAAGAAAGCTCTAGAAAAAGCCAAAGAAGAAAGCAATGGTCGCTGCTTGGAGTGACAACGATGAATCAATCTCAGAGAATGAGAACTAAGAAATAGTAAACTTATGCCTTATGGTTCACGAGGATAAGGAAAAATATTTGATGATGATGTAGATTCATTAGGCAAAGAAATGAAGGACCTTACCATAAGGGACAGATCAACACAAGATGCAATGAACTAAGAAGAAAAAGATGATGGTAATGATCAAGAAGAAAAGGATTGGTCACAACAGCAATCTCGAGGTAGATATGACTTATCTAGAGAATGAAGATATATTCATAGTCACCCTAAAGAATTTATTATTGGTGATCCTTTACATAAGGTAATAACTAGATCATCTATTAGAGATACATGCAATCATTTACCTTTTGTTTCTCAAATAAAACCTAAATTAATGGAAGAAGCTGAACAAGATCATAATTGGTTAAATGCTATACAAGAAGAATTTAACCAATTTGAAAGAAATAATGTTTGGAAACTTATAAGTAGACCCAAGGATTATCCAATAATAGGAACAAAATAGGTTTATGAAAACAAACTAAATAAAGATGGAATTGTAACAAGAAACAAAACTAGATTAGTTGCTAAACGATATAACCAAGAAGAAGGCATTGACTTTAATAAAATTTTTGCACATGTAGCAAGACTAGAATTTATCAGATTATTGCTTGCATTTGTTTACTACATGAATTTTAAATTTCTTCAAATAGATGTTAAAAGCGTCTTTTTGAATGGTTTTATTGCTAAAAAGTTTATCTAGAATAACCGCCTGGTTTTCAAAATCATAAATTTTCGAATTATGTATTTAAATTAAACAAAGCTTTGTATGGTTAAAGCAAGCTCCTAAAGCTTGGTATGAAAGATCAAGCAAATTTATTTTAAAAAATAATTTTTCAAGAGAAAATATAGATAAAACTTTGTTTATAAAAGAAAAAGATAATGACACTTTAATTGTATAAATTTCTGTTGATAATATTATATTTGGTGCAACTAATGAAGTTTTATGCTAAGATTTTGCTAAGCTTATACAGGAATGATTAGCCTACAGCTAGGTAGCGAACTTTCATTGATTGGTTCTTCTTATCAGCATAGGCCAGTTGGGAGATATATTATCCTTTTTTCTCATTCATGAGATCTCCACCCTGAAGATTTAGTTAAATCAAATATTCTTCATTTTATTAATCTAAAAATTTCTTCTTTATTTTTGTTTGTTTTTATTTATTTTTTAAAAGAATTTTTCAGACTTGCAGCTAGCCCCATACGAGGCCATTTTAACCGTCGATTAGCGAGCAACAGATCCCGCGGTCTTGGGACCGGGCCGGATCGGTCCGCTTCCGTTTCGCTGCCGAAGCCGGGTGGGGGCTAGAAGGGCTTGCATCGTTCCCCGCTGCGAGCGAGAGGGATAGCGAGAAAAGCTTCGCATGCGCCTGCGAGTTAGGGACATAGAGGAAGGGAAGGAAGAGGAGGATAAGAGAAGAAGGGCGATGTCAAGATCTCTGCTCCGCCGGATAACGCCGTTAGTTCACGGCCGGATACAACGGAACCAGAGGCTCCTGGGCTCCGCCGCGGAGGAATTGCCATCGGAAAGCCCGGATGCCGTTCGCATGACGGAAAACTGCATCCGAGTACCCTTCTCTTGCCCTCGCCCCCTTTTCTCCTGGTTTTGTTTTTTTTCTGCCCATTTTATTCGCTCGATAATTGCTTAAAGAAAATATTGTGATTTTGTAAGCAGTCATTCACAATTGTTTTTGCGGGTGTTTGTTTTAAATAGTCAGTGATTTATGAAAAATATAGAATTATGTGCCAACATATATAATAGGTTCTGTGTAAGCAAATTGGGGAAGTCAGAATTAGGGGATTGGGGAAGCAGTCCTGAACTTGTTTTGAATTAATTAAAGGATTTCTTTAGATGTTGGTATTTATGTGTATTTGTTCAGAATCATAATAGGGGTTATTTTCATATTTCAGCGAAGATGTAAATTTGAGGGGTTTTTCCCTTTTTCTTATAGCTGTAAGCTAGGCTTAAGATCAAATTAAATTAAATTATGACAGAATTAAGCTCAAGTTGAGGTCAGTTTCTTTCATGCCAAGCTTTAGCTGCACACAGGCGGCTTATTTAAGGAATTGGAGAGGAGATTTTAGTCATAGAGAAGTTTCGTTAAATTTTTATCGGTAATATTAATAGGTTGTGATTGTATAATTAAATTAAAATTACAAGTTTTTATTAGCAAAGAGAAACTAAATTTACATGCGCACACACATGCACACATATATTTGAGCTTAAGCAAGCTGAGAGCACACCCTGAGATTGGTTATTCTCAAGGTTGTCTAATTTTGCTGCTTGCCCAGGCCCTTGTCAAGCAAATATCAAGCTGTTCTGGATGACAATCCTACTTATAGTTAACTTGGTTAGTCCTTCCAAACCTTTCATTTGTTGGGATGACAAGGAAGGAAATACTCGTAAAGAAAGTTTAGTTGGCGCCTCAAAACGCTTGTGAGAGACCTTGGAGGCATATTAGGTCTCTCACTATCTGAAAGATTTATTGATACATAGGGGCATTCTTCTTGATATCTGATGACCTGATGTTAGTGAATTTCTGTTCTCAAGTGACCTCATGTAGATATCAAAGAAAGTTCAAATTTTAAGAATTTTGGATAATCAATGGATGAACATACTGACGAATCTGCTGACTCAGAAAATAATTACTCTGTAGCCAATAGCTTTTCTTTTCTTAATTCGAACATGTAAAAGTTGCTTCGTAATCCAGTTGATTAAGTGATCTTTTTTTTCCCAAAATGAGATGGGTCAGTTCTATTTTCCGGCTAGTAGCTTAGTTTTTGACAAATAGGAGCTTTCTTGAAACCATAAAGAATTAACTTAAAGTGTTATAAACATATCAGGTGCTTTTACTCAGGTTTTAGTCTCTAGTGTCTATTCTTTTTGATCTTTTTCTCCATTGTTGCACTTAGTAATGTTGACTATAAGTTTGTTTTGTAGAGATTGAAACAACTGCATGCCAAAGAATCATCTGCTGAGGGGAAGATGCTTCGGTTAAGTGTCGAAACTGGTGGATGTTCTGGATTCCAGTATGTCTTTTTGCTTGATGACAAGAAAAATGCAGATGATAGGTTCTCTTCTATCCCTGAGGAATATCAATTGCTTATGAACAACAATTAGGATTGTTTTCTTTTCTTACAATGGTATATTCTATGACATATATATGTTGTTGGAATGCTTGTAGAGTCTTTGAGAAGGATGGTGTTAAGCTGGTGGTTGACAACATCTCCTATGACTTTGTGAAAGGTGCAACCATTGATTATGTTGAAGAATTGATTCGTTCTGCATTCCTGGTTAGCTCCTTCATCATTGAATGCCACTCTTGGAGATACATAATTATTTGACACACATTTATTTGTAAACTATATATGGCGTATGTTTATTACTTGTACTGATAACAATTGCATGCAACTGTTGTTTGTTTGAACAAGTTTTATTGCATATAACAAAAATGAAATTGCTCACACAAAAGGGTTACAATGATTGTTTCATTCATCTTATGCATGATATTGATTTAGTACCAATATCCGATTCGGGTGGCGTACCAATATTCGATATGCCGAAAAGACTCCATATCGTACTGTATCGATATAGTGCTAGTGTGGCATTGATATGGAGTTCGGTACTGAGACGGCGAATCTTGGTCTTATATCTTATGTGATTCTTTTAAAAGTTGTTATGTCACAAAATTGCTAGGATAGATATGAGAGATGGTTAGGGCATAGAGTTAAAATATGTCAAGCTAGGATTGAAGAAAATTTACAATAAAAATCAGTCTGAATATTCTAATCTAGGATAGAGGTAAATTTTAAAATTATGAATGCAGATGATAGGGGAATTCTGAATGATAAGAACAATTCTTAGGCCTAAGGGAAGGTGAGAAACAAATATGGTAAAGAATAAAAAAGTGACTCTATTTATCTAATATGAATACAATGGAGGCTAAACATAGAAAATGGTTGACCAGCAACAAAGGATCGAGATCTGTGTTTTAAATGTCACTGCCTTTTTTATGGTGCTGGACCAGCAGGTGACACCTCTAAACCCTAAAATTCCTCTATACCGCAAAACTTAAATGTGTCTTACTCAAGAAAATTCTCCGCTAACTCGACATCTTTATAAACAAAGAGATTTCTTTCTTTCTAAAAAATGTTGATGGATTACAATGGTTGTTGTATCAGTTGGCACAAGTTTGTAGGTGTCATGGTGCCAAACGGACACATGACATGGGTGCATGCTATTGCCTGTGTGCCAGTGTGTGCCTAGGTGTGCTAGTATGTGGCAAGCACTGGCATGGCATGACAAAAAATAGCATGTATGGTGCCAATGCCAAGTTGGCAAGTCTTGGCAGAAGGCACTAAAACCTTGATTGATAAATCACTACTAGCATTGGACAATTGCAGTGCATGTGCAGATGCATAGATGGCTCTTATACCCTACCTGACCTTTATGTGTCTTGATAAATACGCTTATACTTTCAGCTGATGCTCCTCTTGTCCTTGCCCTCAAGGAAAGCATTAATTTAACTAACATAGAAGTATATATTAAAACAGAGAGTACTTATATCTGTGCAGTTGGTAGAGACTTGTGAAAATTGTTTTTTTTTTTTGGGGGTTGAAGATATTATGTGGGACTGACAGACGAGAGAATCAGGACAGCTCATGGATGGTAGTTGGATGCTTTATTGCATTAATGATAGTAGAGATAACCCAAACATATCAACTTTGATTTAGCTCTTTAAGCTAAGAAAACATTAATAAATCTAACTCCATGACTTCCACAGACCCCCTGCTTACACTTTTTTTGTTTTGTTTAACACCATTTACATATCTCCAGAACTCAGTCTTTACAATATAGCTGCTTCTACTTCTCACTCAAACTCCATAAAGAATTTTGTGCCAGAGTTCGAGGTCGAAAATGTCATTATGCTCAATGCTGAGGGAGAATAGGTCATTATCAGAATGTGGGATAAATAACAAAAGAGGTGTAAAGTCTGTTCTCTTGTTTTTTTAAGATTGGAATATGTATTATTTTAGGCCAAATTGGTGCACCAGAAATGAACCTATGGGATGGTGATCAAGTTAAATATCAATTAAACAGACTTGAGGGCAACTCAATGTTCAGTTGGTAAAAGGATGACATCCAACCCTATTTTTGATAAGTATGTAATGTGATAGTCTACAGGCTAGAATTCTAGAAAATTTGGTGAAGATTGGATCATCATTTATTGCTCAGGAAATTTATCATGTAGTTACTTTTAACTTATGTCATTCTTGTAATTAAATTTTAACATTGGTGACAAGTAATTCACTGTGTTTTCTGATCCTCAAGAAAACTTGAACTCATGGAGTTTCTGTTAGAATCCTGTGCTTTGTGGCTCGCTTTGGTGAGAATCCTATCTGCAGGTGGTGTGCCTAACACCTCATTTCTACCCTTATGCAACATTTCTCACCATCACAAATATAAAGCAACTTACATAGTCAATGTGTTTTATCAAAAGAAAAAAAAGGCACAACATCTACTGGTTCCATATGAAAAGTAACATCTAAATGGTTACTCTAATTAAGGTTCGTCATACCAGTGCATATCGCCCTATACCGGTGTGTACAGGTATCGAACTGAGACTCAGTATGATCGGTATGCTGAACCGACCCCAGCATGCTGACACTGTACCAGCATGGTACAGGCATGGGATCTTGTATCAAAATGGCAAACCTCGACTCGAATTGAACTAAAATTTCATATATAATGTACCTGAATTTTTGTTTTTCTTTGAACTTTCTTATGCGGAAATATAGATCCTTATTCCAATTGATCAATGTTTGAGCATTAAATACCTGACATGAATAAGAAATATATGACAGAATTTAGTGGCAAAAGATGAACAATAGAATCAATTATGAATGAATGTTCCATAAATTTTGTTAAACATAAGAAAATAATATACCAAAATGCCTATTGAGGCAAAACTAGTCCAAAGGGACTATGGTATGGAGGCATGCTAATTAGTCTCAACAAGATTGCAACAGGTTTGTGTAGAGTCCCATAGAAGTCTAAGATAGAGACACCAGGAAAATGGGAAGAAAAATAGAATGGAGAGTGTGGGTAATTTTTTGCAGACTGCAATGATTCAAGTGGTAAAGTTATGTCTATTCACATCATAATCCAACTTCAATCTCCTAGTGAGTGACCTCAACCTCGAATCGATCAACTCAAAAAGCTTAGGTCCATGTCTTCAGTACCCAGTACCCACACTCATTAGGGAAAGCAGCAACAACATCAACAGTCTGATAAACCTTAAATGATGGATCAACATGAACGAGCTTGGACCCGCAAGATTGCTTCCTGACCTTCTGCACTTTGTCCATTTCTTCACACACACTCTGTAGGCGAAGCAGAAACAACTTAAACAGTCTAATAAACCTTATACCATAGATCAACATGAACAAGCTTGGACCAGCAACTATTGCCCCCTAACCTTCTGCACTTCATTGTAAAGAGGTTCAAGGAGAGATGCACACACCAACCTTTGAGCCTTGTTGAGCACTTTCTCAAGGTACCAGCAACAGCCTTGAACATTGGTGCTAATGAAAACCATTGTATACATCTTCATTTTTCTACCTTAATAGTAGCATTTTCTGACAGCCATGATTATCATCTTCTTTTATCTGCAAATCGAGCTTCACATGATTTTTGTTGTGTGGCTGCATGCATCATTATGAAGGCTAATAAACAATGGGTATAGCTTGGAGGTTTGCATCTCCTAATTGTTGTTTGTAATCATTATAGCAAGGAGAATGGTTTCTTAGTGTAATTTGCTAGAACCGGCCAGAGATCCAGCATTAGATTTTCTTTTCTGGTCCATCATTGTTGATGTATCTTATTTTTCGAACTCACTCCGAATGTACAGCTGCTCCTGTAGATACATTTCTTTACTGTCCTACTCTACTAGAGTGCTAGATTATATCTTCTCGTGTTGTCCTTTTTCTGACTTGCCAGGACACCACCCCTGTTTTGAAACTCAATTGTTTCTTTAATTCAATACACCAGTTCTGAGGCATGACAGCGACTCCACCTATTTTTGCTATTCACATAACAAAGTTGCTTCTCGATACTAATTGTGGTTCACGCATTGTAGTTATCCAAGAGAAAGTGCCTTACAAGTTCTCTTAATTCTGCATGATAAATTTCATGTTCCTGTAGTTAATTCACTTATTATAATCATCCTATCTGTACTCTCTGCTGAAAGTTATATGGTTTGTGAGTGGGAATGTGTTACTTTTTTCACATTGAAAAATGGACGTTAGATACCCTTGCATTGCATTTTGTCCAAAACTACATTCTTTATCGATCTTATACCATCAGCTGAATTGTTACAAGCTCTACCTACCCTATGCTTGTTGCCAATTATATGATATGTAGTTGTGGGGGATGATTTATCGCTACATTGGAATGTTTGTGGAGAAAGTTTCTTGATATGTTCAAATCTGCTGCATAGTAGTTGATAAAATTGAGCTTATTGCGCAGGTGGCAACCAACCCAAATGCAGTAGGGGGCTGCAGCTGCAAAAGCTCTTTTATGGTCAATTAAGCGCCAGGATGGTGGGAAGCACCTCCTTCCATCGCTACACACAGGTTTTCCACTGCATTTGACTCTGATGTCCTTTACTTGCTGTACTAATTGATAATAACAGTATACTGAATTGAGTCAGCATCATGTACCTCTTCATTTTTGTAAAATTTGAGCTTGTTAATGGCAGAATTGTTTATCCACAATAACATTAACAGTTTGATGCTGTTGCCTGGTACTGTGATTTGCTTGGGCCTATATTCTTTACTATTGATGAAAGTCAGATCAGCAAATCCTGCAGGATACACCATCTGGATGCTAAAGTCAAATAATTTCTTTCATGATCTGGTCTTGTGCATGGTAAAGTTAAACACAGACGTTATGATCTAGTTGCAGAGGCAAGATATCGAAACTAGGCATAATTAGCTTGCTTCTTAATCACAAAATAAAACACCCTGCATTCGAATCCCGCTAGCAAGTATCTGGGTGAGGGGTAACCCTCCCCCTTTTCTTTGTATTGATCACAGGATTACCAGCTCTAAAATGGTTGGGAGGGTCTTTTCTGATGTCCATGGAAAATATCTACGAAGGCGTCGGCAAGTTTATGTGCAATTTTTGATTGTATTGAGGTTCCAGCGCAGTGGGGGACTGGCTAAGAGCAGGCTTACTATAAGAGCTTGCCACCATGATTTCTAGCTGCCACTGGCTAATCTTGCCCATTAAACCAGCAAGCTGCCACAACATTACGTCCCTTTCTCTCACCCCTGAAACAGCCAATTATTTCACCCTATTAGAGCCTCTTACAAATCTAGCCCGTGCTGATTAGGTCATTTTAATCGATTTTACCCTGCCTGTGTTCTTCACCAACCAAGCATAGACAACAAGGTACTCGAGTCATTGCAGGCTGGTAAACAAGGCCATTTTTATGAAACACTCGTTGCATCAATTACGAAATGAGATGTAGAGGACTCATTGTGGAACTTTGCTTCGGACAGAGCACCAAGATCTGATGGACTTCAATAGTTTTCAGGATGTTTGGTCCATAATTAAGATGGATGTGGTCGAGGTTGTGAAAGAGTTCTTTGCTACGTGGAAAGCGACATATATAACTCCTATTACAAAGGAAAACAATCCACTGCAGTTTAAGAACTATAGATCTATCGGTTTGTGTAATTCCATCTATAAAGTGATCGCCAAAATTCTGGTTAGTAGAATGAAGAAGAATAGGGTGCCTTCATCCAAGACCATTCTATCACTAATAATGTGTTGTTAGCTCAATAGATCATGCACTCAATGGAGAAAGTCTCTAAAAGGAACTCATTAATGGTGATAAAGGCAAATATGGAGAGATCATACAATAGAATTAAGTGGGATTACCTGTTCTCTGTGCTTCAACGCTTAGGTTTTCATAATACATTTATCAAATGGATTAAAGGTTGTGTGAGCAGCTCTAGTTTCTTTATCCTGGTCAATCGAGTTCCTTTGAATTGGTTTTCATATACTCTTGGATTATACCAAGGCTATCCACTATATCCTTTTCCTTTTACCATGCGCTCAGATATGTTTCCTAGAGCCTTGCATCAAGCAGTTAATAGGTGGAACTTCAGTTTTTAAGCCTAGATATAGGGGTATTCATGTGTCCCATTTACTTTTTGCGGATGATTTGCTCTTAAGCGCTAATGCTACTTTGGAAAATGCCATAGCCCAAAAACATATTATGCTGAACTACTGCAACCAATCTGGACAAAAGTTATTGTTGACAAATCTCACAGTTTTAATACCCAAACTATGTTTGAGACACACAAAAGCTCATTTTTTCGGAGCTTCAAATTAATAAAAGGCTTGGTAGCTAGTCATATCTTGGTATTCCACTATCAGGGAAGCATTTAAAGATAACTGATTTCAACCCTCTTTTTGATAAACTAAATGCTAAGTTGCAAGGATTGAAATGGAAATTTTTATCTTGGGCCGGTAGGGTAATACTTCTTCAATCTGTGCTTGTTTCCACTCCTCTATATCTCATGGCAAATTGTGCTATCCTTACTAAGGTCTTGGTTACGCTCCAAAGAATTATCAAGTCATTCATTTGGGGACATGAAGAAGAGAGTTTTGCATCTTGTATCTTGGGTGGCCATATGTCAACCAAAATCTATGGTGGATTGAGGGTCCAGTATGTTAAGGTACGGCATAGTGCATTTCTTGCGAAGGCAGCAGCTCATTCAATTCTAAATCATAACAGTTAAATGTCCCAAGTGGTGCCTAATAAACATAATTTTCATGGGTCATGGGAAGACTACATCTATGGAAGGAATATTTCTTCAATTTGGAAGGCCATTTATAAATCAGCTGGGTTTGTGCGGTATGAACTTCAATGGTAGATTGGTAGCGGATCTCATGTTAATTTACTCCATGATCCTTTGTTGAGCAATATTCATTTAAACAGGTGACCGGTTCTCATGAATGCAGATTGTGCTACTGATAATGCTCTTGTATCTCGATTCATTATAAAGCAACATATATGTACTCTCCATCCCTCAAAGCTATATTTACCCTACTTGACAATCACAAATTCAAGCTATTGCCATCCCAAAAAAAACAATTGTCAAGATCGCTTAGTATGGTGTTCAACGAGATTAAGTACATTGAAGTCTCAAGACAAACAATAAGAAGCTCAGGCATGCACCAAATATGGATCCATATTCGGTTGAAATTTTACTACCATTTGGAAATTTGAAGCTAACGCAGGTATCAAAACATTTTGGTGGAAGGTCATGCAGCATCTGCTGCCTTGTAAATTTTTTTTGGCTTAGAGGGGTATTCTCAATCAGCAGTCCGTATATTGCGACATTTGTGGATTGGAAGAGGACAGATCATGTTCTAATAGTATGTCTGGTGGCTAGATCAACTTGGAATTGTCTTCATGAGGAGTTTTCGATTGACATCAATTTTGATTCAATCCTTTCTCTGTTGGGATTTATGGGAGATGGTTGTCCTACCCAAATTCAATTTATTTATATCTTATTGCCAGCGATAGAAGTTGAGGAATGTCAGGTTATTTCAAAACTATGTTTCCAATCCTAGGCGGCTGGCTATGTTAGCAATTATTCAGACATCAGAATTCTATATAAGACATCAAAAACAACAGTGGCAATACTTGATCCATTTAACCCATTTAACATGATTCAACCTACTGTAGATTGAATCAGACCACCTATTTAATAAAATGCTCAGCTTCTAGATTAGATTTTTGACCCGCTTAATAACTATTAGGTTCAGATTGACATATTTTTGATGTTTCATATACCCAACCCGACTGCCACCCCTCAACACCGGACCTAGGACACTCGGCCACCTGCAGCGCTAGTAGCTCACCTAAACGCTTTAGCATGAGGCGCCTCCTCCCCCAATTACAGAGAAGGTTCCTTTCAACAAGGACAACCTGGTACTGAATGTTAACTAAGAAATCATCTTCGTCAGGTTTTATCAGCAGAATCCAAAGTCTTTAGTGCAGCTTTAGTACCTCATATCTGCATGGGAAGGTTAAACGGCAGCCATATATGGATTACATGCTTATTAACTGGATCTCACAATCTTTAACTGCTAGTGTTAGGCGGACACCTATGGGGATTCAAAGACGGATGTTATCAGCAGCTCTTCTTTCCACCCACATTTCTCTAGTCTGTTAATGTCTGATGCCATGGGCGGGAGCTATTTCCATTCCTTGCAAATATTTCTAGGGTCTTTGACCCTGTTGTATTTTTTTTTTTTTTTTAAAGAAAGGATTGCCCAGATCAAGGCTTTTAGAAGTGGTGGACCAAGAAGTGGCCCTCCTGCAGAAAGTATTGGCCAGCCCTCCTAGTGCACACAAGTCAACCACCCAGTCCCTTTGTAATCTAAAAGATAAACCATGGACAAAAATCACACAGCAGTAGAGTTCTAACATCCTTCTGACAAATCTACCACATCATACTAAGAAAACATTCTCACATTTTGGTGGTCTTAAATCAAAACCAGTGAACTGAAATTCATAATAATGCATTCCATCAGAAAGTCTTAAAAGCTATCAAACACCAAAATCTCACTGGCACCAAAAGGAACGAAATTTTGGATTCCAAACTAACAGACGTTGATAACAAGACCTGAATGAACAAAATGAAAACCAAGTATTCCCTACATCTTGTCTCGCAAATTACCAGACCAGGCAAATAACTGCCTAGAATACTCGGTATGGCTTCCCCATGGTGCTCTTCAGGTACAAGCACCTCACCTGTAATCATGCAGTGTGGAGTGAGAAACGTCAGAAAACTGCACAATACAGCAAACTAGCAAAACAAATAACAACCCTCAGAACAGATAGACTCACAAAACTGCTTTGAACACTAGATCAATTGAATAAAAGTACACAAGCCCATGTTATAAAATAATAATAAAAAATAAGGAATGCTCATAAGTTATAATGGAACCAAAATAAAGAAAACCGCTAGAAAGTCCTGATGGCTGTCGCATCCAGGTAGCACGCCCTGGGTTACAGATTTGAAGGTGAGCATCCTAGGTACATGTTATCTGGATCCTGCAGCCATAAATGCTGGCAGGGTCGTGGATCTTCCATAAAGCAATGCTAGACTTGAATGTACAAGAGAAAGGCTATTAAATTAAAACACATCCATGTCAAGAAAATCAATACTTTTAGATAGTTTTATTGGTTAACTAATTCACATCCTAGAGAAAGCTTAAGCTAAACAACTCTCATATTCAATCAACTCTATATCCATGTGCAATAAACACCATAGAAATTGTAGATCTACATATTTCTTTAATTCGTTGTAGATAAGTCCTAGAGTTTACCGAAAGAGGGAACATCAGAATATGTACATATGTTATATATGGCATTAACAAGTGGTAAATTCTTCCGTACCGGGAAGAGGGGTGATGTGTTAAATCTATTTCAAACACAAGTTGAAAGGAACACAAGCAAAATGTGAATCAATCCAGGAACATGGAAAACAATAAAAGATATGACAGGGAAAACCTACATTTTGCCAGTTCTTTTTCAACAATGATACAAGAAAGTTAACACTGAGTTGCACATTCTGAAAAATCTGCTTTTCCTCCATTGAACAGTTACCCACAGCAACACCCATGCATAGAACTTTCTTGAGCTGAAATTTCACCATTGCTTTTGTCTCATTAACTTTTGCCTCCAGGGATTCCTGATGAGTCACCAATGTGGGAAACTTCCCTGCATGAGAAAATGTCAAGAATGCATGTGAGAAACAAATGCATCACAAGTTAACAATGCACGGCATGTTAACATGTAAGAAATCACAAAATAAAAGGGTCAATTAGTTTATTCATGCTTCAGGTGGCTAGAGAAACTCGGTGCTTAAGTTTTGAAAGAAAAAGTATTTTACAAATGAATAGTGTGAAAAGCACAAACTGTACAGTGATATGGTAAATTACATGATATCATAGTCTTTGATACAAAATTAGAATAACCAAGTTCACCGTAGTAAAGATCACAATTTACCACCAGGGAATTGACTACTATGTTAGATTGTACATGAAGCCTGATGCTTCTCATGCCTCTTTTCCCTTTGATCGTGGGACTAGGACTAAACAAGCATTTGTCAATCAAATTTTATATATTGATTGTACATCAATTAGCAGAAAAATGTTATGTAACTCTTCACTAGGCATTACTAGCCAGACTGATGATATAAGGGTCCACCCAGCAAAATTGATTTCTCATACTGTATCAATACTATAGAAAGGGATACCGATACAGTGTCATACCATATCAATGGTAATGACGCCCAAACAAAATAATATTTTTCATCCTTTTCTCCCATATTTTGGTATAATCAAAAGTTAGTGTTTACATAAGTTAGTGCCATAGATAAATCTTCTAAAGGATGTAGCAAACTTGTGGGTCAAGAACTTTTCTTTAAAAAAAGGAAAAACAGCAAATTTACTTTATGTATACAATTTATGCAATTTCTAGGCATCAGCATTCAAGGTCAACCTATGCCAAATTGCTTCCAGGAAAACTCTAACATAGAAAAGAACAGAAGTGCTTGCCTGCCTTGTTGAGACCAGGACCAAGAAGACGAGGAATCTGCTTAATGATCGCCTCTGATGCTAGAAAAGCATGGTACTTCTTAGCAAGCCTTTTGACCAGCTTCTTGTTTTTATTCATTTTTTTTAGTGCTTCAACATCCATATAGTCAAGCCCTATTTTCTCTGCCTGCAGAAGACATAATCAAGCATTAGTACAATATTTTGCTGCTGCAAATTGAAGTTAATGAAAACATGAGCAACTAGATGTTTTCATTTTTATTGGTACATTGCGATCAACAGATATAATGCAGATGTAGTTTACAAGTCATGCAGAATGCAAATTTAGTTAGCGAAAGGTTTGCCACTGAGCATTAGTCGATAACTGAAGCAAAAATACATGAATCAAAATTCACATGGACCAGGGCTACCTTAAAATGATTTCCTTTAAATAACTTAACTAGATAATATTTCTGTAAACTTATGCAAAGAAGCATCAGCATATTTTACCTCCTCAACATGCTGAGCATCACCAAGCATGCAGACCTTCATTTTTGGACGAGGGATATGAGGTAACTTCACAGATCCACTGAAACGCTTATCTTTTTGGGGGTCATAGTTTTTCAGACCAATTTGTAGCTCAATGGTTTCAGTAAAATTGCGCTTCTTCTCCCGAGAATCATTTGCAATCTGAGAGATTGCTTCCCTCAAAACATCGCTCTGTAACTTGCTGTAGAAATGATGAAGAGAATAGATAGTCAGTTTTGTATTCCATTATTCCATTTTTCTTCCCAGAAAATTCTGAAAGCTAGAATAAGGTCATTTCATAATCATTATGAATTACTGAGGTTTTAATAAACCAATCATACAAGTGTAATTCACCAATCACATTACTAAGAAACAAGAGACATTTTGATCAAACAATGTTGAGGCACAATGCTGCATGCTTTAGAAAGACGAGCAATAAAAGAGGGTGCAAAATGTGGCTGCTAAAAAGAGAAATGGGTATACAGGAATTACCAAACACTGACAAAAAGTGATGCATCATTCATCAAAATGGAATTTGAAGAGGTGCAACAAATGCATAGGAAGGCCCAGCAAGAAGAGAAGCAAGTAATTAAGACCATGGCTTAAGAAAAAGAAATAGATTACTAGAGCTACAAGGGACAGAAGTTGTGAAGAAGGTTTGCGAAAACTTCCAGACAGAACAGATGTGTCCTTTTGGTGCAGATTGATACCAGAAATGGGTTCGTGCATTTTAGCCTAAAGAGTTGAGATTGTTCATTACCGTAGTTCATTGACCATGCTGCAAATACAAGATATAATGTACTGAAAATATTGCATCATTAATAGACCATACATGCAACAAAATATGTTGGTAACATAACGAGTGAAGTTGAGATCCATAAAATGCTTCAGAACCAACAAAAGCATTTGCATTACATCATCACACAAACACCAAAAATATAAAAGGAACCATTGCCCATACGATTCTCCTACCAGGTAATAATAAAAAACAATCTTTCTACAACAAAAAAAATTCTTCTGACTTTAAGAAAATATTAAAATTTGCTAAAACCAGCCAATAAACCAGAATAAATAAAATAAATAAATAAAGTGATCCTGTTGCGAAAATTGAACAAATAATCGACCAAATACCGCCGTCCATGTTGAAAAAGAGGGTTGAATTACACTGCCAGTGATTATGATACACATCAATGGTCAAATAGAATAAAGTGCTAACTCACCACATACTAAAAGATGGGCATTTGTCCAAAAGGAAATAATGTTTCGAGAGAAAAAAAAGAACACCTATTAAAAGACAAACAAAGAATAAGAGCAGACTTAAAAATTAAAACGAAAATGGATAGACATCACAGCATACATCAGGGTTAAAGATGTATCGTAGCAAAAAGTGAGTGTAATAAGAATAAATCTCAATAACCAATACCTCATGGTTCCGTCGGATTTCTCTTGCTTTCACTTCTACGCTCAGTCCTTCATTCTGACAAAGAGATCAGATCTTGAGAAACCAGAGAAAATCCTCCATCACATATAAATCAACAACGGAACTTACTTGAAAAAAAAAAGCAAATTAATCAAGAAAAACACAAAATAGATGAAATCCGGGAAAATAGGAAAAATTTTGAAGCAAAAAAGAGAAGAAGTTAGGGTGTCTAGAGTCGAGGATGAGGAGAAAATAAGCGGATTGCTCGCGATGGGAAGGGGAGGCGGAAGCCGAAGGAGACCTACCGGCAGGTCGGCGAGAAGAAGAAGACGCCGGGAGAACTGAAGAGACCCAGAATGCGAACCTCGCCGATAAATGTTAGGGTTTGGGTGGATCTCTAAATTGATCCTCATGCAGAGCGGCGTCGTTAGGGTGAGGCTCAATTACACCCGTTGGATTTTGATTGATCAGACGCGATAGTGGCTGGGCCCAGAGGCGGACGGCCCAGGCTTTAGAGGTGCTTCAGGTCCATTCCAACTCACAATTGTCACAATCACCGGTACATTTATTAACCGGTCCCTAATGTTTAATCCCTGTTGACTGATTGTTTAACAATCAATCCACCCATATTTCAATATTTTATTATGAGACGAAAATGCCCCCTAAGAATATTAAAATGCCCATGCCCCTTTTGATCTCCCATTCCCAGAAGAAGAATAAGAAGAAGAAAAAGAAGAAGAAGGGGCAGCCACCACCGACCATGGTCCATCCCCGCCCGAGCTCCCTCCTGCAGCCGCCACCGACCCCGTCTCGCTCCCTCCCGAGCCCCGTCCCATGGCCCTGCCCCCTCTCGTGCCCCTTCCCCTCCTAATCCCCCGTTCTCGGAAGCAAAAGGAAAAGAAAAAGGCCTGGTCGTCGCCGGCCCCTGCTCACCCCCTCCCAAGCCCCCTACTGCGGCCTCGCCCCCTCCCGCGGCCGTCGCCGGCCCCTGCTCGCCCCCTCCCGCGGCCGAGCCTCCTCCCGCAGCCGAGCCCCCTCCCATGGCCCGCCCTCGCCCGAGCTCCCTCACACGGCTCACCCCCGCCCGAGCTCCCTCCCGCGGCCGCCGCCAGCCCTTGCTCGCCGCCTCTCGAGCCCCCTCCCACAACCGCGCCGCCATGAATGCCCCCACCCCCGACCCCGCCCTTTCACGAGCCCCCTCCTGCGGCCGTTGCCGGCCACCGCCCACCCTCCTCCTGCATCTGCCGCGGCCCGGCCTCTTTCTGGAGCTGTCGGCCTCGCGGGAGGAGAGGTGTTCTCCGCCGCCGCCGACGGTGGCCCCGCCCCCTCCGCAGCCCCCTCCAACGGCCTGGCCCCCCTCCGGTGCCGCCGGCTCGCGGGAGGAGAAGAAAGAAGAAGGAGAGAAGAAGAGAAGAAAAAGAAAAAAAAGAAAGAGAAAGAGGAAAAAAAGAAAAATAAGAAAAATAAATAAATAAATAAATAAATAAATAATACATAAATGAATAAATATAAATAAAAAAACAAATAAATAAATAATATATTCTAATAAAATAAAATAATTATAAATAAAAAAGAAAAGGAAAGAAGAAGAAAAAGAAGAAAAGGAAAAAAAGGAAAAGAAAGAAAAGAAAAAGGAAGAAAAGGAAAAAAAGAAAAGAAATAAGAAGAAGAAAAAGGAAAGAAAAAGAAGAGAATGAATGAAAAAGAAAAAAAAGAAAAAAGAAGAAAAGGAAAGAAAAAGAAAAAGGAAAAGAAGAAAAAAAGAGAAAAAAAATAGAAGAAAAAGAAAAAAAAATAAGTATGTATAGAGAAGATTTAAATGTATATAGAGAACACTTAACTGATTCCTTTTTCTTTCCTTTTCTTTCTTTTTCTTTTAACTTCTTCTTTTCCGTTCCTTTTTTTCTTTCCTTTCTTTTTTTTTTTCTTTCCTTTTGTTTTTTTTCTTCTTTTTCTTTTCTTTTCTTTTTCTTTTTCTTTCTTTTTTTTTTTCTTCTTCTTCTTTCTGTTCTCTTCTTCTGTTCTCTTCTTTTTCTTTCCTACTCTGCACATAGTTAAGTATTCTCTACATCACACAATTATATGTGTGCAGAAAAAACTTAATTGTATACAGATGACACTTAACTGCGTGCATTACACAGATAAGTGTGTGCAGAAAAAACTTAATTGTATACGATTAAACTTGAAGCACACTTAACTAACGATGATACATACTTAATTAACCTCGAAATACAGTTTTCTGTTCTGTGCACACAGTTTACTATTTTCTGCACATAGGTATGGTTTCTCTGCACACGATTTAGTTAACAATGCTATATTACTTGTATACCAAGCTTACTAACCTAACTGTTACCCACTCATTATTTTCTTTTTTTCTTCTTTTTTCTTTTTCTTTTCTTCTCTTCTCTTCTTTTTCTTTCCTTCTCTTCTTTTTCTTTTCTTTTTATTCTTTTTCTTTCCTTTTCTTCCTTTTTTTTCTTTTCTTTTCTTGATATTGATAGATACAATGGAAGAAAAGACAAAAAAAAGAAGAAAAAGAAAAGAAAAAGAAGAAAAAAAAGAAAAAGGAAAGAAAAAGAAGAGAAGGAAAGAAAAAGAAGAAAAGAAAAAAAAAGAAGAAAAAAGAAAGAAAAAGAAGAGAAGGAAAAAAAAGAAGAAAAAGGATAGAAAAAGAAGAAAAAGGAAAGAAAAAAGAAGAAAAGAAAAGAAAAAGAAGGAAAGGAAAGGAAAAGAAGAGAAGGAAGGAAAGGAAAAGAAGAGAAGGAAAGAAAACGAAGAAAAAGGAAAGAAAAAAAGAAGACAATTAAGTATTCTCTGTGCACAATTAAGTCTTTCCTGCACACAGACTTAATTATATACAGAGAATATTTAACTGCGTACAAATAGCACTTAACTATGTGCATCACATAGTTAAGTATTCGTTGTACAGAGTTAAGTATTCTCTGCACACAGTTAAGTGTTCTCTGCATCATACAGTTAAGTATGTACAGAGAATATTTAACTGTGTGCATCACACAGTTAGGTGTTCTCTATACACAATTAAATCTTTTCTGCACACAGTTAAATATTCTCTGCATCACACAATTAAGTGGGTGCAGAGAAGACTTAATTGTATACAGATAACATTTAACTGTGTGCATCACACAATTAGGTGTTCTCTATACACAATTATATATTCTCTGCACATATTTAAATTTTCTCTGTACACAGTTAAGTATTCTGTACATCGCATAGTTAAGTTAAATATTCTCTGTACACAATTAAGTTTTCTTTGCACATACACTTAAATCTTCTCTGCACACAGTAACTGTTCTATGCATCACACATTTAAGTATTCTTTTTCTTTTCTTTTTTTATTCTTTTATTGTTTTCTTTTTTTCTTTCTTTTCCTTTTCTTCTTTTCCTTTCCTTTTTTTTTCTTTTTCTTTCCTTCTCTTCTTTTTCTTTCTTTTTCCTTTTCTTTCCTTTTTCTTTTCTTTTTTCTTTTCTTTTTTTCTTTTTTTTCCTTTTCTTCTTTTTCGTTCCTTTTTTTATTTTTCTTTCCTTCTCTTCTTTTTCTTTTCTTTTCTTTTTTTTTCCTTTCTCTGCATACAGTTAAGTATTCTCGGCATCACACAGTTAAATGTGTGCAAAAAAACTTAATTGTATCCAGAAAATACTTAACTGTGTGCATCATACAGTTAAGTGTTTTCTTTCTTTGCACATATTTTTTTTTTTATTTTCTCCTCTCGTGAGGCCGGCAATGCCAAAACGGGTTGTGCCATGGCGGCAGCGAGAGGAGGCCCAGCCGCAGCCACTTTATTTATTTATTTATTATTTTATTACAATATATCTTATATATTTATTTATCTATTTATTCGTTCATTACATATATATATATGTATTTATTTATTTATGAATTTATTGATTTATTTATTTTTCTTTTCTTTCTTTTTTTCTTTTTTATTTTCTTCGTTTTCTTTCCTTTTCTTCTTTTTTTTTTCTTTCTCTTCTTTTTTTTCTTTCTTTTCTTCTATTTTCCCTTCCCGTGAGGCCGGTGGCGCCAGAAGGGGGCCGGGCCATGGTTGCCGCGGGAGGGGGTCCAGCCACAGCAGCTTATTTATTTATTTTATTTTATTAAAATATATTTATTTATTATCTTATTTATTTATTTATTTATTCTTTCGTTCATATATATATATATGCATTTATTTATTTATTTATTTATTTTTCTTTTCTTTTCTTTTTTCTTTTTCTTTTCTTTTTCTTTTCTTTTTTCTTCTCTTCTTCCCGATGCCCCCTCTTCTTTCTTCTTTCTTCTCCTCCCTCCTTTCTTCTCCTCCCACGAGGCCGGCGGTGGCTCAGCGACATGGCCGGTGGAGCGCGGCCCAGACCCTTTCTCCTTCGGATCCTCTCGCGGGTGGCGATGATGGAGAAGAAGCACAGATGGAGGTCGAGGGCGAGGGAGGCGGTGGCGGAGACAGCGGCGGAGAGGGAGTTGCATTTGGCCTGGAGGTCGGAGATCTGGTAGGCGGCGGCCGAGTGGGCGGAGGTTGCGGAGAGGATGGCAAAGGCGAGGGAAGCGAGGAGGAAGAGGAGGTCAGAAGTGAGGAGGTGCGGGAGGAGGAGGGTGGCGGCGGCGAGGAGGAAGATTAGGAGTGAGGCGGCGAACTAGAGGGCGCCGAGGCGGTGGACGGGGGAGCGGCCGTCGGCCGCGGCGGTGGATAGGAAGGCGTAATGGGGGAAGAAGAAGGTGAGTTTTGGTGGGGAGAGCAACTGGCCACTTTTGAGGATGGGTATTTTCGTCTCATAAAAATACTCTAAAGGACCGGAAATTAAACTTACTAAAATTATTGGACTAGTTCTTATAAGGCTGGTCAACAGGGATTTATTGTTATTCTGGAGTCTTTTAAAGGGTGGGGAATTAATTTCCCCCATTTTTTTTTCCGTTAAATACAATTCACATAGCTTAATAATGACCCGGTCACATAACCCAAATAATCCTATAAAAAATAATTCCTTATAACACTTTAGATTAAGTTTTTACAAACACAATAGTTAATGACCATTGTTTATATATTAAGGTGACCCTTGTAAATAAGGTGATAAATTACCACTTCCCCCTTAACAAGACACCCATGTTTTCCATTCCTATCTTCCCGTTCCAATGCTAGGATCTAACAAGCTCTCTCCAATCTCCCCCTCCCAAATGTATGGACTCCCACTACCTCACAGCCCCTAGGTAAGGTCATTTCCTACTCTTTCCCTCAAAAACTCTGATTTTAAGGGTATGTTTGGTTGGAGCGAATTGGACTCTAGAATGAGAATGGGATTAAATGACTCTCGTTCATTGGTTGGAAGAAGTTCTATTCCCATTCTAATTTTAAGAAAAATGGAAATGCCACGATCCCATAAAATCCAATCCCTACTCTTTTCGAGTATTCAAATTCCATTCCGATTTCGATTTTGATTCCGGTCACAAATAAATGCATCGGAAAAAAGAGGTTCTTTTATATTTTCATAGCTACTTGTCATAAACTTATTGAATTTATCCTATTCTGAGCTTGTGAAACACCCCAACTACCTCCTCATAGCCTAGTAAGCCTTCAGCATCTTTTCCGCAAAGCCTTCAGAGAAGTTGCAAGAAAGTAGAACAGAGAGTGGGCAAAGATTAGAAGTATGTGCTCCTACTATAAATAGGAAGAGTATAAGATGTTTAAAGGAGTTTCCTCTCTCTCCTCTTAAGAAAACTATATTCTCTGAGATGTAGGGTTACCAATGAGTACCCCTCCTCTTTATATAGTGGATAGGATCGTACCACTTATTCTTCAACTAGTAAGAACATTTTAGAACCAAGATATTTGCAAGACACCAAAAATATCTAGAAGTCATTTAGAATAGGGCTGAAATATCTCCACAGTCCAAGGGAACTCTAGAAGCTTTTCGAGTTCTCTAGGGTTTGAGTGATTTTCTGGCCTCCTTTGGTGAGGTTGTGACGTTCTCCACTATCTAATATGCAGGTTTGTTCATTATACTGTTACTAAACTTGTTGATCTTGTCCCTATACTGGCCAAGTGTCTTCGCACGTTCCCAACTAGCCTCACCATGTGGAAGTCCTTTCCACTTTATTAAGTATGCTACATATGGTTGGACACCTTGCCTCCAAATAGTGTTCTCGTCAAGCATGTCCTCCACTTATTTCTCAAATGATGTGGTCATCGTCGCTGGCGCTTCGTGTGAAATCTCTCGCACTAGATCCTCCCTATCTTCACAATAAGATTTCAGTCAGCGCACATGGAAGACAAGATAGATTTTTAAGTTGGTTGGGGGTTCAACTTGTAGGCCGCTTTGCCCACCTTCCTTGAGAATTCGAAATGATCTCTTCTATTTCCGTATTAGCTCTTTTCGTACGTCTTGAAAGACATTGAATTATCGGGGTTGGTGTTTAACTATGACCATATCACTTTCTTTGAACTCAAGGGCCTTCTACTTTTGTCAACCCATTTCTTCATCTACTTTGCAGCTTTTCCTAAGAATGACTTTGTAATATCCATCATCTCTTATATATTTGCCACCATCTATTGTGCCAAAGGGCTCTTGACTACCTTGCCCGCTACAAAGGTGTGAAGAGCAAGTGGTTGCCAACCCATTCCTATCTTAAATAGGCTATAGTGTGATGACTCATTGTTCTTAAGATTGTAGCAAAACTAGACAACATCCAACTGATGTACCCAATCCTTATGACTAGCATTTATGAAGTGTCATGCATATTCCTCGAGTAGTGCATTCACTCATTCGGTCTATCCATCCAACTAGGGTGGAAGATTGTAGAGAAGAGCAACCCGACTACAATGATCATAAAGACTTCCATCCAGAATTTACTGGCAAACCATGGATCTGGATAGGTCACTATGCTTTCTAGGATCCTCCAATACTTGACTACATTGGAGATAAGCAACCTTGCAGCCTCCTCCATGGCGCAATCTATGTTTGTGGCAATGAAGGTACTATATTTTGAGAAGCATTCTACAACAACCATAATGGACCCAAATCTCCAACTTTAGGTAGAGTAGAGATAAAGTCCACATAAACAATCTCCAATAGATGGCTCGGTACTTGTAAAGGTCCTAAAATACCTTCTAGCTTCTAGTGTTTTATTTTATCTTGCTAGAATGCTGGTAGGTGCAAATGTATTCCTCTACATCTTCATGCATTTTTGGCTAATAATGAGTTGTCTCAAGCAATGCCAAGGTCATTTGTCCCTCATTTGTCCCAAATGTCTAGCCTATTTGGTGTCATGGCTTTCCCTATGAAGCTCCACCCTCAAATTATCCCACTTAGGCACAAACACCAGGTATCTCTTAGAATATAGGACTTTATCATCGATCCAAAATCTTCGTGTTCCCATCCTTAGCTAGCCTTAGAAGTGCCATAGGGTTTTCTGCAATATTGACATAGATTCCATCAAAAAGATTCCCCTTGACTTGATATATTGAAGCCAACTTTGCCTTCCAACTAAATGCATCGTCCATTTGATTTTTCTTCCCAAGTTTATACTCCATTTGAATATCAAATTTGGCGAAGAAATCTTGCCTACAGACCTGCTTTGGAGGTAGGGTCTTTTAGGTTCGGAAGAAACTTGTAGCCTCATTATTGGTCTGAACCACTATTTTGGAACCAAGGAGATAATGTCTCCATAACCTCAAGTAGTTCACCACTGCGGTCATCTCCTTCTCTTAGATGGTGTAGAGCCCCTTTGTGTCATTCAATTTTCAATTTTCATATGTAATAGGATGTCCCTCCTGCAATACACGTCCAATGGGAATCACTGACTCTCGTTTATTGGTTGGGAGAAGTTCTTTTTTCATTCCAATTTTAGGAGAAATAGGAATGCCTCAATCCCTCAAAATACAATCCCTCCTCTTTTCTAGTATTTAAATCCATTCCGATTCGGATTTCATTCTGGTCATGAACCAAATATATCGACGAATATAGCATTCTAATTCCTATTCCAATCTATTCTGGTTCCGATTCTAATTACGATTTTGGTTGTGAACCTTGGTTTCATGCCTCCATGATTTACTATTGTTTTTATGCTTTGGTTGTGGTCAAGATAAGTTGCTGATCTACATTGTTTGGGGTTCACCAACAAGAATGAAAGAAGGGTGAAGAAATAAAGATAAGCTCAAATATGTTATATATGACCTATTTCATACTTTCCTACCTTACTCCAATTACTGTAGTGTATATTGCATTAACTTCTAACATGATTAACCTTTTTATTGTTGCCAAATCCTTCAAAATGAATACAAATGATCCAAGATGCTTAGATTGATTAATACCAAATAAATAATATGGAAAGTGAAAAACTACATTTTTGGAACGAGAAAACTCGAGTTGTGAGGAAATATTCTTAAACTTGCATTGTTGGACTGGTGAGGATGCTTTTTGGAACCAAAAGGTGGATACTCTAATAATATATATCGGTATTACCTACCTTTGATGTAAGCATGCTGTACTATACCTCCCTAATCATGAGGATAGTCAATTGTATGCGAAACCTAGATCATGTTCTAGGGAATATAAATCAAAACCAAAGGGTTAGTTTTTTGAAGGTGATGGGAGATAAGAAGTTGTTAAAATTACACACTCAAGAAAAGTTGCCTATGTTATTTTGTAGATTTAGCTCTCGTAGACTTGGATAGATCAGTATTTGCAATCGAAGCATCAAGATCATATGATGTTGCTAAATTTTATTATGACAATGCGCTGAAAATTTTTTCTAAAGAGCATGCAATTGCAGATGATCTATTCGTATTGGACCTAAATTGATGAGAACCTAAATTTACTATAATAATAAAATATTAATATACTTTATAATTTGGAATTCATTAAGAATGGATGAAAAAATTAAGGAAAACGACTATTTAACTTAACAAACACAAAATTTCAAAAACAAAATCAAGATCGATACTTAATTGTTATTCAAATTAAGTAAATTAATAAAAAATTAAATTAAATTAATTAAATTATATAATAAATTGTATGTATTATATTAATTCCTACTTTTTTGGTCATGTATGGACTTATAAAATAATAGACGTGATATTTCTAATTTCATCAAGTATCTACTAAATATTCTTGTAGAGGAACTCCATATTTTTAAACTATTGCTTTTTAAAAGTTACTTACCTTCTTTTTGGTAAAACACACACATATTGAGAACAATGTAACTGCACCAACCAAAAGTCATATGGTTGGATGTATGTTTTCCAATTTAAATAATAGAACAAACTTTTGCATGAGAGAGAATAATATCCACCCTTGAAAAGTTGTTTTCTCTCCAACATGTATCACAAAAGCAAAAGTTATAAAGATGAAGATGTATCCATCACTTGTTAATGACTAATTCAGTGGATTTTATGTTGATCAGAAATGTACTTAGGATTTCTAAGTATAAATGACTATGTTCTACATTTAGGTATAAGAATTTAGGTTTTATCTTTGAAGTTTAAGGTAATAGAGTTGTAAAATAATTGTATTGAACATAAAGATGTTCATGCTTTGATTACAAGTTCTTGAAAAGCATAAAATTATAATTTTAGTAAATATGCAAAATAGTTAAATTTGCTATCCTAATATTTAGGGGGGGGGGATCAATAGTTCATATAAAATCAGCAAGAGTTGAAAAAAAAAAAACAAACAAAAGTGTAGATGGTAGAAGCAATTATAAAGATAACTAAATAGTAAAATGAACAATCTAGGACATTATAAGATCATTGGGGAAAGACAAATTAACGTCTTAGGGAAAGATAAATAAAGCAGTTACATTTATACTGCAAAAAAAAGGTGGTATAGTTTGAGAGCTATATCGAGCCTTTGCCTTTAACGTTGCAAAAAAAAAAAAAAAAGTTCACCAATCTATAGTATCATATCATAATAGCATACTATTGATGTCAACAACTAGAAGAGAAGTAGGGCATAGGTTTCTATGAAAGAGCAAATTTTGAAAAAGATAAGTGTTTGAGATTTGGATTTTGACTTCAATTTTAACATCAAAAATTAAATTATAAAATTACATTACATCACTAATGAGAAGAAGAAATATAGTAATTACTTCGAGATCTTCACTTTAGAGAAAACAAAATTTGCCAATTCTCCTATAGTATTTTTATTCCTCTTCCTTTTTAGCAAGAGAGTGATATCTTATGGGGCTCTCAAGAAAATTATATAGGCTAAATGACAGAACTCCTAAAACTATGATGTAATTACGTGGAAGCAAGATGCATGCCAAGAATTTCCAACCTAATAAAGTAACTCTACTTTTATTTAACACATCTTTCTTATTTCTGTCCCTTATAAAGAGTCTCTCTTGTATATCACTTAAAAAGAGAGAAGAATTAAAAAAGGAGGCAGTTTTGCTTCATGGGTTCTCTTAGTACAAGAGTCACATGACTTGGTTACTCTTGATTATGATTATATCTAATCACTATTCTACCAATCGCTAACGAATGATTGAGTTTGGATAGGCCTACGATGGCTCATTTATTATGGAAAAATCTAGAATGAATGCAATACATCTATACTCTAGGAAAAGAGGAGGAGCTTCTTTTATATTTTTATACCTACTTGTCATGAACTTATGGAATTTATCCTATCCAGAGCTTGTGAAATACCCCAACTATCTCCTCGTAGCCTAGTAAGCCTTCAGCACCTTTTCCGCAAAGCCTTCAAAGAAGTTGCAAGAGAGTAGAAGAGAGAGTCGACAAATATTAGAAGAAAGGCTCCTACTGTGAATAGGAAGGGTATGAGATGTTTAAAGGAGTTTCCACTCTCTCCTCTCAAGGAAACTCTCTATTCTTTGAGGTGTAGGGTTACCAATAATTACCCCTCCTCTTTATATTGGCCAAAACAAGGATCCATGGTGGATAGGATCGTACCACTTATCCTTCAACCAGTAAGAACATCTAGATACAATATATTTGTAAGATGCCAAAAATATCTAGGAGTAATCTATAATAGGGCTTAAATATCTCCAAGGTCCTAAGAAACTTCGAAAGTTTTTGGAGTCCTCCAGGGTTTGAGTGATTTTTTGGCCTCCTTGGGTGTGGTTGTGATGTTTTTTCCTACCTAATATGTAGACGTACTTATTGCACTATTGCTAAACTTTTTGATCTTGTCCCTACACTGAAAAAGTGTCTCCGCACGTTCTCAACTAGCCTCACCATGTGAAAGTCCCTCCCACTTTATTGAGTATGCTACATATGGTTGGACACCTCGCCTTCAAATAGTGTGCTTTTTAAGTACGCGGAAACACTCTCCAATAGATGGCTTGATACTTGTAAAGGTCCTAAAATACCTTATAGCTTCTACAATTTTATGTTGTCTTGCTAGCATGTTAGGCAAGTGTAAATACAATCCTCTACATGTTCATGCATTTTTGGCCAATAATAAGTTGTCTCAAGCAATGCCAAGGTTTTTTGTCATAACTGCCCTGCCCATTTGGTGTCATGCGATTCTCTAAGAAGCTCCTTCCACAAATTATCCCACTTAGGCCCAAACACTCGGTTTCTATTAGTATAGAGAACTCTATCATTGATCCAAAATCTTTGTGTATTTCCATCCTTAGTTAGCCTTAGAAGTGCCACAGAGACTTCTACAATATCGATATAGATTCGATCAAAAAGGTTTTTTTTTATAACTTGAAGCCAACTCTGCCTACCAACTGAGTGCATCGACCATTTGATTTTTCTTGCCAAGTTTATACTCCATTTGAATATCAAATTTGGCGAAGAAATCTTGTCTGTAGGGCTGTGTTGGGGATAGTGTCATTTAGGTCTGTAAATAACTTATGGCCTCATTATTGGTTCAAACCGCTATTTTGAAACCAAGGAGATAATGTCTCCATTACCTCAATCTATTCACCATTGTCATCATCTTCTTCTCTTGGATGGTGTAGCATCTCTTTGTATCATTCAATTTTTAATTTTCATATTTAATAGGATGTTCCTCCTGCATCATTACACCTCCAATGGCAAATGCAAATGCAAATGCAAATGCATTGGTGTGGACTTCTAAAGGCTTGGAGTAGTTAGGTAAGTGCAAAACTGACTCCTCCATCATTGCCCTTTTTAGCTCTGCATATACCCCCTCGCATGCAGTCATCCATCGCTATTATAATCCTTCATCAGGAGGTTGGTCAAGAATTTATCTTTGGACAAATATCCTTTCTTAAATCATTGGTTGAAGTTTACCAGTTAAAGAAATGACCATAACTCTATCATAGTTGTACGAGTCTTCCACTCTATGATGGCTTAGATATTGTTTTTATCCATCTAAATGCTTTTGTGGCCTATCTAGTATCTTAAGAAGCATACTTCTTCTTTGGCAAATAAGTAACTTTTCTTCTTCACATAGGGTTGGTTCGCCCTTAACAAATAGAAAGCCACCCTTAGCTGCTCCACATGCTCTTTCATTATGCTACTATACACCACTATATCATCAAGGTAGACTACTACAAATCAATCAAGGCTGGATGAGCTTATTCATGAAGGTGTAAAATGTTGTCGGAGCATTCATTGATCTAAATGGAATAACAAGGAACTCATAAGAGCCATACCTCGAGACGCAAGTTGTCCTAGCAACATCTGCTACCACGATCCATACTTGATAGTATCCTGATCGCAAGTCTAGTTTGGTAAGGAATCAGGCCTAACCAAGAGATCAAAGAGGTTGGATACTAGAGGGATAGGATACTTGTTTGTGATGGTCAATTTATTAAGTGCTCAATAGTTGATGTATGGGTGTAGTCTCTTATCACTCTTCTTCTAGAAAAGAACTAGGGCTCCATAGGGTGCTTTTGATGGCCGAATAAATCAGCATCCAAGAGTTCCTTAAGTTGCCTCCTTAGTTCTTCTAGATCTGGAGGTGCCATTTGGTAGGGTGTCGTGGCAGGTGGCTTTGCTTAGGGCTCTAAATCAATTGCATGATCCGCCTCCTAAGGAGGAAGTACTAAATAGTGTAATAACAATGAGTATGGCTAAAGCTAGCTTGCTTAAGAATGAGACTAAAAGGAGAATATGGATTTTTCACAACCACTAGTTCTTGTCTCAAAAAATTGAGGGAGGATTGCAAATTTCTTAGAAAGAAGAAGGAGAAAAAAGCGAAGGCAAGAAGAGGATGAGGACACCACTGTGATATCTTCCAATAAAAAATTTATTATTTTATTTGCTTGTCATGAAACTTACCTAGGTAATACCAACCAAGACTTGAAATGGTTTATCGATGGTGGTGCTTCATGTCAAGCTACCCCATAATTGGATTTCTTCATTTCTTACAAGACGAGAGATTTTGAATTGGCGAATATTGGTTATAGTGGAATAAGCAAAATTATGGGGCTAGGTGATGTTTGTCTTAAGACTAATTTGTATGATGAGATAATATTTAAAGATATTTTTGTTTGAACTTGGTTTCCACCAGAAAAACTTGATGATGAAGGCTTTGAAAACAAAATTGTTATTGGGTCTTGAAAGCTTATCAAGGGTACTTTGATTATAGCAGGGGAGAAGAAGTGTTGTATCTTTATTGAAAATAAGCTAAAGTGTGCAAAGACTAAGTGAATGCCATAGAGAAAGGAACAACTATGAATCCATAGCACACGCAACTTGGTCACGCAGAAAAGGTCTTCACGTTCTTGTAAAGAAACCACTCATTTCAGATGCCAAAGGTATACATTCAAACTAGTACACTCATTATATTCATGGTAAGCAACACAGAGTCACCTTTACACCCTTCAAATTAGAACGCATGATTTGTTGGGATTAGTTCATTTCGATATTATGGCGAGAGTAAAATCCATGGATGGTACTTCTTGCATTGTGATTTTTGTGGATAATGCTTCTAAAAAGGTATGGGTCTATGTTATGAAACACAAAGACGGGGCTCTTGGAATTTTCAAACATTTGCTAAAGGTGAAAAAAAAGTTGGCAACCTTTAAAATGCATCCATGCTGACAATAGTAAAGAATATAGAGGTCTATTTAAAGACTGCTGCAATGACAATGGTATTTGATGTGAGAAGACAAAATTTGACACTCCTCAACATAATGGTGTGGCGAAGTGGATGAATCTCACATTGTGAAAGATTTGGTGCATATTGTCATATGCTAAGTTGCCAAAATCATTTTGGAGTAAGACCATGCATGCTGCTTGCTAATTGATTAATCAATCTTTTTCAAAGCCTTTGAATGGTGATATCAGAAAAGGTGTGGACCGCTATTTGCCTAGCATCTCTCCAAGTATGTTGCAGAACCTATTGACCTGCTAGCTTGCAAGAGATATTGTAGGATAAGTCTAACGACAGAGGGTAGATAAATGCGCGAGAGTGCCACGGGCATCATAACAGCTAGAAAGAAGATGATTGAAGAAAGGATTTGTGATGAGAGCACAAAAGTGCGATCTACATATCACTTAAATTAGTATTATTGCTAACAAATAATGATAGAAGTGCTGTATTAATATTATATTTTTGTGGGGTGCAGGTGATTGGAAATCAAAGCTAAAATGTACATTGGGTTCAAAAAGATGCATCATCGTAGGTGACTAGCCAACCACATGGGGTCAGTCCCAGTTGCACACAAGAAGGAGCATTAGCCGACTAGGTGTAGCCACATCCAGCAGCAGCATGTCCTCCCCATTTTGTGCGTCCGTTTGAAGGAATCCCGCACACCTCCGTGCTTCAGCCGAGCCCATATCACAGTGTCCACGAGCCTCCCCTTTTTCGTCCGAGTTCATCCATCCACGCATCCGCAGCTTCCGCCGTTCCTGGAGTCCTCCCACGCATCTCAGCATCTGCGATCCTCCGCGTCCGATTTATCTGCACCCAGAGCTTCATCCAGATTTCATCCGCGTCTCAGTCCCTAGCAAAGATCCAGATGCCATCCACGCGTTCATCCAGTCGTTCGCAAGAATCCCAACATTTTCGTTCTTCCAGCAGTCTCCCGAGCATTCCCGCATCCAGCTTCCGTCCGCTTCTTTCGCATCTGAGTTCATCCGTTCGCGTCCCAAGCTTCACAGCAACCGAAGATCCTGCATCCAGCTTCTCCCAGATCTAGGTCCCTGCGTCCATGCTCCTCCCAACCGTCCGCGTGCAGCCCATCATCCCGCGAAAGAGCTCCCGAGCGTCCCAGCGTGCGACCCCTCATCCAGCCGTCCGTGAAAGCTTCCAGCGTCCATGTGTTCAGCTGAGTCCCAGCATGGTTCAGCTCCATCTCCTCATTCCATTCGCGAGCGTCTTCCCAGTCCGAGCTTCCCGCATTTCCGCATCTCATGCTTCCGAATCAGATCTGTGAAGCTTCCCAGCATGCCACGTTCGCGGCCAGCCAGCATCCGAGTTCCCAGCAACCGTGATCCCACGATCCACATCCCAGATCCATCGGGTCCGCTCATCTCCACCGCGTGTGAGAAGGGGATCGAGGCCAGCTTGATATATCCCTCTCGGCTGGGAAGGAAAGGGAGTTCATTCGAAAAAACAGAGAGGATACTCTGTTTCGGGCCATTTGAAAAAAAAAGAGAAAAGGAAATAGGGGATGCCTTGTTTCCGAAAAGAAAAAGAAAAAAAAAGAAAAGAAAAGAGGGGCTAATATTAGAAATGAGTGGCTGATTTCTTAGGTGACGGGTGATGGAGGAACCTTTGATATCTTATTTTCTTTCAAGTAAATTCTGAACGATTGATCTCTTTGATTTACATCTATTAATATATTTTTGATTCTTGCATGCTTATTTATGAGATAGATCTTTTATGGTTTATATTTCTTGATTCATGGATCGTTTCGATGTTTGATTTGTCGTAGACGTATCGGCACGATAAATACTTAGATCTTGAATTTATGTTTTCAAATTATAAACTCCATAATTAGAACTATTCTATCTGATTGATCCTTAATCAAGAATCGCAGAATTTAATTGTTGAAAATATTATCATCGAAGGGGATTCCAGATCCCTACACCATCTTAATCTATCCAAATTTCAATTATCTGTTTGCTGATTTATTTTCTATTTGCAAAACATCATCTTTATTCACAAATTTATTGAATTAATTAATCTAAAATTATATTAAATAATCTCATATATATTTCGTTCCCTGAGGATTCGACCTCGGACTTCTGAGAATTTACTACTTATGCGATTCTCCTATACTTGGAAGATTAGTTTCGTGAAAGCATTTTTGCGAACGCGTCAAGTTTTTGGCGCCGTTGCCGGAGAACGGCTGATTTATTAGTATAATTTTAGATTTAATTTGTACTTTAGTAGTTAGTCTTTTTCTTTCGAAAAAAAAAATCTTTACTGCTGTTTTTTTATTCCCTGCACAGTCTGCATCAAACTCTGATATCAAAGTAATTAACCGTCTGATTGAACTCAAATTTGCTCATCTAGTGCAGGACCTGTGTTTCTTTTATCTGAACGTCTGATTGACATTTTGAGACCATTATATTAATCTGAAACCTTGCTGCTGTCTGTTTTGAATTTTCTGTGTTTAAATTTTTTTTTTAGATTCAGAATTTTATTGTTATCATATCTCATTAACCTTGTTGCTAATTGAAAATTGATAAAAAAAAACTTTAAGAAAAGATCAAGGGTGATCATTTAAAAATAAATAAATAAAAAAATTAATTAAAATTAAATTTTGTATGCTAGGTTGGAATAGGGATAACACTGGGCGTTTGAATCGAAAAACTTTTGACAATTCTTTGGATCATATTACTGAAACTCTTTCGCAAAATCTCAGATTTGGTGAGATGGTTGATGACGACGTAGGAAGTCACCATGGTGATGAAGGTAGACCTCCAGTTATGACACTTCGACAATACTTACACCCTACTAGGACTAGTCAACCTTCATGATTATTCCTGAAAACGTAGGACACTTTGAAATCAAACCAGGGGTAATTCAATTGCTGCCAAAGTATCATGGAATGGAATCCGAGAACCCTTATCTTCACCTTAAGGATTTTGAGAAAATTAACATCACATTTAGAGTGCTAAATGTATTGGAAGATGTCCTTAAATTGATCTTATTTCCTTTTTCCTTAAAGGATAAAGCCAAAACATGGCTGAACTCCTTGAGACCTAGATCGCTGGGAACATGGCATGATATGCAAAGAGAATTCTTGAAAAAATTCTTTTCCGCACAAAAGACTAACTTTTTAAAAAGGCACATTAGTAATTTCCAACAAAAAGACCATGAAACATTTTATGAATGCTGGAAGAGATTTAAAGAGTTGCTTCTCTCTTGTCCTCATCATGGGTTTGAAACATGGAGAACCATTAGTTTCTTTTACGAAGGGTTGTCTCCACAATTAAAACAATTTATAGAGACTATGTGCAATGGTCTATTTTTGGAAAAGCAACCCGATGAGGCATGGGACTATTTAGACTCTCTCGCAGAGACTGCACAATTATGGGATACAGGGGACAGAGTGAATAAACCTTTGCCTAAGCCTACTAGCATTGGACACAGGGGCCTTTACAACCTTAGTACTCAGGATGATATTCAGGCTAAAATGGCAGCCCTCACTAGGAAGTGTTGGGAACCCGCCCATGCCGCTGATATTTCAAACAAAAATCAGATGGCAGCGGAAAGGGGGGCATGTGCGGGATCAACGTTCATCGCATGAACGTTGTTTCGAGACCTTTCGTAATTAGGTAAGAATTAAAACTTTTAAAACTATTAGGAAGATCAAATCTTCACCTTGCGCGGGTAGATGATCACCGCAAATCTGAATTCGTGGTTTTTGGAAGAGGGTTCGCTTGAAGCCGTTCAAACGTCCGGCCTCTACGGGTATCCACACGAAGCAGGATCCGATCCAAGCTTTCTATCTCACCGGGGTGCTAGCTCCCTTGTAGAGATAACTTTTGATGGCTGATCTCCTCTCTTTCTTTCAACTCATGAATATACTTGAGAGGAGGAAGAAGAAGGAAGAAGAAGAGGAAGAAGCAAGGCCCCTGCAGCCTACTTTCTTTTCCCTGCGTTGGAAGGAGGAAAGGAGGAAGAGGAGGGCGCCATGGCTTCTTTTTCCCTTCTTCTTGCTGGCGGCTGAACCAAGGGAGGGAGAGGGTGGCGACGTGATGGAGAGGAGGGGGATTCCTTTTATAACATCTAGGGCTCCTACAAGTTAGGAGCCCTTGATGTATTACCAAGAGGGGCGCCGGCCCCTCTTGTTGCCGCACCAAGAGATCCAAGGAGGAGGGGTGTGAGCCCCTCCCTCTCATGTTGCCCTAATCCTCATCTAATGAGGATTGGGAGGCCCTAATGTGGTTTAGCCTTAATCCAATTAGGCTTAGCCCAAGGGTGAACCAATTTGGATCCAATCTAGGCTAGTCCTAATCCAATTAGGACTTGAATGAACCATGACTCAATTGAACTCTTCAATCCTAATCCAATTAGGAGTCATGTTGATTCATTAGATTAATAATTAATTTAGACTTAAGGAATCCTAATCCAATTAGGATGTATTTAATTTTAGTCCTAATCCAATTAGGACTCTATTTGAATCCGAAGTCCTAATCCAATTAGGATTTCTAGGAATCCTACTCCAAGTAGGAATCCAATTTTAATTCAAAATTCCTAATCTCATTAGGATTGTAGGAATCCTATTCCAAGTAGGAATCCCAGTCCTACTCCAACTAGGATTCCCAGTCCTAATCCAATTAGGACTCTAGGTATCCTACTCGAAGTAGGACTCTTGTTTCAAGTCCAATTAATTAATTCCCTTTGTTCCTTCTTCAACTTCTTATCAATCAAATTGATTACTTGTGATTCCTAATCACGATTTCAACCATCGGATCGGTCAATACTTCTAGTGTGTGTGACCCCATAGGTTCTATTCTGACTGGTAGTGAGATATATTGTGATCTCTATCTCAATATCATTGAAAACTCCTTTCAATGGGTTGGAACGATTCCAACTCAACTCATTAGGGTTTATCGATCATCGAGATAATTCCTGTGAGTCCCACCATCCACCAGTGACACCTAGCAGCATGTAGTGGCTACCCAGCAGAATGGAATGATGAACCTCTAGGTGCAGTTAACATGTGATACAGTCCTACTATCGTGGATCCCTACAGGACGGAGGTCATGGACAACTCGTCAAACCCCATCGTCTGTCATATGTCAAGATTTATTTGACTCGAGTTCGATAGTGGAAAACTCTTTCTCCACTTTATATTACTGCCCTGGCCAAGGTCTTAGAACTCAGTCTAACAAATCACATAGGATCACTCCTCTTCTATCAAGGTCGATAGATTCCTTATAGGTGCATACCCTACTCCTACAGTGAACTTACTGCAGCCAATCTACACTGCATGGACCCATATGGCTAGAGACCATGTATGTGTGTAGTCAAACTACAATAACCTCACTGTGAGTAGCCGAAGCACCGCAGATCAAATGACCAGTCACACTACTGCAACATCAAGCAAGTCACTGACGAGTGGATAGACATCCAAGTGACTTCTTGTCTTGGTCACGCTCAGTACCCTTGTTCTCTAACAAGCACCTGCACTATCACTTCAGTGTCCCTACACTGTGGACTCAAGTCTCGTCCATCCAGAAGGAAAGTGATCTGTGCACTGATCGGATCGATCACCGTCCTCGTGATGATCCATTGATCAGGAGCATTTAGAAATTAATCACCAATGATACATGGCTCAAATTCTCAACTCTTGAGAATATGTATCATCATCTTATTAATTCCTTGGACGATTCATAGACACATAAATAATATGAATGAAAAAATGCCTTTTATTTATTCAATAATAAACAGTCAAGTACAAAATTATGTCCCTAGAATCAACAATGTGTCAGCCAAATTGGCTTCTAGGGCATACATCTAACAATCTCCCACTTGCACTAAAGCCAATTGGTCATATATCTTAGGCCCATCTTCTCAAGGTGGGCTTCAGTCTTTTGCTGACTCAGCTGCTTAGTGAACGGGTCTGCCACGTTATCCGCGGAGTCTACTCTCTGCACCTCTACATCATAGTCGCGTATGAAATGGAAGCGCCGCTCTATGTGCTTTTCTGATGAGACCATGGCTCCATAGCTTGTGCTATGGTGCCAATGTTATCGCAGTAAAGTGTTATGGCATCTAATGACATTACACCTAACTCTGCAATTAACTTTTAATCAGAAGGTTTCCACTGCACCCTTAGATACGGCTTAACATTCAGCTTCTAAGGTAGAATCTATAATGATCGGTTGTTTGGAACTCTTCCAATTTACTGAACCACAATTGCACATATTCTGATGTAGACTTTCTATCATCAATATGTGTGCATCCTTCTACCTTCAACTCTGATCTTCTCCCAAAGACCAAGAACATGTCCTTAGTTTTTCTCAAGTACTTAAGACTGTTCTTTCACAGCTATCCAGTGCTTTTTGCCTGGATCCGACTGATATCTGCTTGTGACACTCACAGCAAGAGCTATATCAGGTTGTGTACACAGCATGGCATATATGAGGCTTCCCATTGCCGATGCATAGGGAATCTTGCTCATGTGTTGAATCTCTTCAGCACCTCCTCTATGTACATCTTCTGTGAAAAGCCAAGCATTCTTTTAGATCTATCTCTATAGACCTTTATTTCCAAAATATAGGATGCTTCCCCAAGGTCTTTCATGGAGAATTCTTTTTGACAACTAGACCTTGACCGAGATTAGCATGGGAATATCATTTCCAATCAGGAGAATGTCATCTACGTACAGTACGAGAAAAACTACAGCACTCCCACTAACCTTTTTGTAAACACATGGTTCCTCTTCGTTTTTGATGAAATCAAACGTTTTGATTGCATCATCGAAACGAGTGTTCCAACTCCGAGAGGCTTGCTTTAGTCCATAGATGGACCTTTGCAGCTTGCAGACCTTGTGATCTCCATCACTGGAAGTGAAACCCAAAGGCTGTTCCATATAGATATCTTCATCAAGATGTCCATTCAGGAAAGCAGTTTTCACATCCATCTGCCAGATTTCATAATCATGAAATGCTGCAATGGCAAGCAATGTTCGGATGGATTTTAGCATGGCTACAGGTGAAAAGATCTCCTGATAGTCAATGCCTTGCGCTGACTATACCCTTTCGCCACAAGCCTTGCCTTATAGGTCTCTACCTTTCCATCCGAACCTATCTTTCTTTTGTAGATCCATTTGCATCCAATAGGTACAATACCTTCTGGTGGGTCTACTAAGGTCCAGACTTGGTTGGAACGCATGGAGTCTAACTCTGACTTCATTGCTTCCAGCCATTTCTCGGAATCGATATCAGATATCGCCTCGTTGTAGGTTTTGGGATCCTGTATGTGATCCCTATCTCCCACTAGGAACATTTCCTCGGTATCCTCTTCTAGTATACCTAAGTATCTCTCGGGAGGATGGGAGACCCTACTAGATCTACGAGGTGGTTGAGGGACATCGTGTACTGGCTCTTTATGAATGGGTTCTATAGGATCCATGACTCGTTGCTTTTCAGAGACTTTCTCTTCAAGCTCAATTTTCCTCCCACTGCCTCTATCAAGGATAAACTGATTTTCCAAGAAGATGGCATGACAGCTCACAAACACATTGTGATCCTCTGAGACGTAAAAATTGTATCCTAATGACTCTTTAGGATATCCTATAAAACGAGCACTTATGGTCCTAGCCTCTAACTTGTCCGCCTGTAGTCTTTTGACGTGGGCTGGACATCCCCAAATCTTGAGATGACCAAGACTTGGTTTCTTACCATGCCATATCTCATACGGTGTGGTAGGAACAGATTTAGAGGGAACTCTATTCAATAAATAAATTGCTGTGAGTAAGGCATCTCCCCAAAAGAACATAGGTAAATCAGTGAAGCTCATCATGGACCTGACCATATCCAATAGGGTCCGATTCCTCCTCTCTGACACCCCGTTGAGCTGAGGTGTACCCGGAGGTGTCCATTGTGAGACTATGCCGTTTTCTTTGAGATAGTCCCGGAATTCCCCACTAAGGTATTCTCCTCCTCGATCTGATCGAAGAGCCTTAAGAGGTTTTCCAGTTTGTTTTTCTACTTCATTCTTGAACTCTTTGAACTTTTCAAAAGATTCAGACTTGTGTCTCATAAGATACACATACCCATACCGTGAATAATCATCGGTAAAGGTAATGAAGTAAGAATAACGTCCCCTGGCAAGCACATCGAATGGGCCACATACATCTGTATGTACTAGGGTAAGTATTTCAGTGGTCCTCTCCCCATGTCCTACAAAGGGCAGTCTAGCCATTTTTTTCTTGAAGACAGGACTCGCAAACTGGATATGACTCGGAAGTCAATGAGCCGAGAAGCCCATCTTTATCCATTCTGTTCATCCTATCCTCTCCAATATGGCCAAGTCTGAAGTGCCACAAATATCTTTGGTTTATCTCATCTCTGGATCTTTTGGATCCTTTGGCACTCACATCTTGCTCAGTAACATTCACAGATACATCCATATGTAAATGATAGAGACTGTCAATCATGAAACCACGTGCGACTATTTTATTTCTCAAATAAATAGAACAGCAGTCTTTGTCAAATGTAAAAACATGACCTTCCTGTGCTAGACATGAAACAGAAATCAAATTTCTGCTAGCAACAGGTACATAATAGCAGTCTCTAAGTATTAAACTAAATCCAGACGGTAGTCGCAGATGGTAGGTGCCCACAGCCACAGCAGCAACTTTTGCCCCGTTGCCAACCCGAAGGGTTACCGCACCTTCCGCCAGCCTTCTACTTTCCTTTAGACCCTGCATGGTAGTGCACAAATGAGCACTAGAACTAGAATCTATAACCCAACTAGAAGTAGAAGAAACCGTTAGATTAGTTTCAATTATGAGCAAGTCTATACCTTCTGAAGGTGTGTCACCTTTCTTGTTCTTCAGGCTCTCGAGGTATGAAGGACAGTTTCTCTTCCAGTGGCCTTCGACATTGCAGTGGAAACATTTTCCTTTGTCGTTAGCCTTTTTCTTTTGAACTTCCTTCTTTGGCTTCTTGTCTTTCTTCTGCTTCTTTGCAGGCTTCTTTCTCTTCCAAGTAGACTTTCTCTTGGAACCAGAAGTCAACTCAGCAGCAAGGACATTGCCCCTTGAACCTTTCAAGGCTCCCTCAGCAGTTACCAACATGTTGATTAGTTCAGTCTTAGTGCATTCAATCTTATTCATGTGGTAGTTTACTATAAACTGACCAAATGAATCAGAAAGTGACTGTAGGATCAAATCCACTTGTAATTCCTTGTGCATGTCCATACCGAGCTTCTCAAGCTCCTCTAGGTCCTTGATCATGGTCAGACCGTGATCATGGACAGACTGCCCTTCGCGCATCTTCGCTTTGAAAAGCCTCTTGGACACTTCAAAACGAGCTGAGCGACTCTGCTCACCATACAACTCTTGCAGGTGTGCCAGTATGTCCCTAGCAGTCTTCATATTTTCATGCTGGCATTGGAGTTCATTAGACATGGATGCCATCATATAGCATTTTACTCTAATGTCATCATCCAACCACTTTTGATGCATCTGACGCTGAACATCAGTAGGACGTGCTGGTAGTGTGGGGATATCTGAATCGAGTATGTAGCCTATTTTCTCACAGCTCAAAATAATTTTGAGATTTCTAAGCCAGTCTTTGTAATTGGTTCCGGTCAGTCGGTTGGTCTCAAGAATACGGGTCAAAGGGTTTGAAGCTGACATTGTATCTGCAGAGAGTAAAGATTCTAGTTAGACTTTTGTACTTGATCCTAATCTGTTCTAAGGTCTTTTAGAACAAATGTAACTCCCACTATTTTCTCGAATCCCTTACACTCCCCTGGTAGAGAAACGGAAATCCCACACGACTAGAGTTTCTAGTGGGTACTGCGGTCCCACCGATTTACATGCCACCTCACCTAACAGTTATTGGTGACACATAGATGGATGAGTGTACAACTCTTGTACAATGCTTCTCAAGCATGTTGCAGTGCAACTTGGTCTCTAAGCAATGAAGACCTCACCTAACAGTTATTGGTCCCATTTCTTAGTTAAGTCAGACCCACCGTATAACCGTAGGAATAAAGTCGTCATTGGGTCCTCACCTAACAGTTATTGGTGCCCAACCCCACCTTTACCCTACAACATCTCATGTCTATAGAGAGGTCCAGCCCCCCGATGCAACTTGACCACTGTGTCCAGCCGAGACAAATCAACATCAGAAAGGCCTTAGCAGCTCTACTACAGTGGAAGACCTATTGACTTAATATTGGTTAATCAGGTCTTAGTGTTTGCAACTTGAGCCCTTCATAAGAGGTAATCGAACAATTGGCCAGATAAGCAGGTGGGAGGCTCCCCTTACTCAGAGAGTAAGGTCCTAATTAAGTAACCACCTTTCATGCTTTCCTAGACACCAATTAGATCAATTAATCTAATATGACTTGCTCATGTCGGTTCACTCTCGACTTGATTGAGGAGGTTTTGATTTAGGTCTCAATTGGGTTTGCTACATCACATGTAAACCTATCTACCCGACTCGCATTCACATCTCATGCAAACGGTACATCACAGGCAGTTATAATCGCAGCATCAAATAAAGTTAAACTTTAAATAGGTGATGATCATGGATTCTAATTAGGTCGTATTACAAGCACATGCACATCAATCGATCAAGTGGTCTTCAACTCTTGAATTGGTTCCAAGCCTTCTTGATTCGATCCTTGATCAACTCTTGATCCCATCGCCATCAACCGCTTAGATCACCTTTCATCTCATGCCTTTGCTTCAGCTTGATCGTTGATGTACATCACATCACAGAAATACAACCAGATGTAAAATAAAAATAAAAATAAATTACATCTTCTTTTAGAAGGCACGCAGGCCTCTCAAAACATCAAATAAGATGCATGCAAGCATCTGAAAAATTACATGACATCGCAGATCACATCGCAGGTCATTACATTTGATACCAAAAGGGGTTGAATCCTATGATCATCACCGTATGCAACAATTATAATTTTCAGATCTGAAAACTAACTGATTATATCATGACATAGGTCGCTGATCATGCTAATCATGATTCTAAACTTTGTAATCCCATTAACAATGCAATTAGAATCATCTTTTTATCACATAAAAATCAGCATGCAAAAATCAGCACCCCTGAAAAATCTGCATGCAGAATTTTTCAGCATGCATGATCATTCAATTTTCAGATCCAATAAGCCTTTAGATATTTAATTCTTACCTTAATCTACGAAGCCTAGGCTCTGATACCACTGTTGGGAACCCGCCCATGCCGCTGATATTTCAAACAAAAATCAGATGGCAGCGGAAAGGGGGGCATGTGCGGGATCAACGTTCATCGCATGAACGTTGTTTCGAGACCTTTCGTAATTAGGTAAGAATTAAAACTTTTAAAACTATTAGGAAGATCAAATCTTCACCTTGCGCGGGTAGATGATCACCGCAAATCTGAATTCGTGGTTTTTGGAAGAGGGTTCGCTTGAAGCCGTTCAAACGTCCGGCCTCTACGGGTATCCACACGAAGCAGGATCCGATCCAAGCTTTCTATCTCACCGGGGTGCTAGCTCCCTTGCAGAGATAACTTTTGATGGCTGATCTCCTCTCTTTCTTTCAACTCATGAATATACTTGAGAGGAGGAAGAAGAAGGAAGAAGAAGAGGAAGAAGCAAGGCCCCTGCAGCCTACTTTCTTTTCCCTGCGTTGGAAGGAGGAAAGGAGGAAGAGGAGGGCGCCATGGCTTCTTTTTCCCTTCTTCTTGCTGGCGGCTGAACCAAGGGAGGGAGAGGGTGGCGACGTGATGGAGAGGAGGGGGATTCCTTTTATAACATCTAGGGCTCCTACAAGTTAGGAGCCCTTGATGTATTACCAAGAGGGGCGCCGGCCCCTCTTGTTGCCGCACCAAGAGATCCAAGGAGGAGGGGCGTGAGCCCCTCCCTCTCATGTTGCCCTAATCCTCATCTAATGAGGATTGGGAGGCCCTAATGTGGTTTAGCCTTAATCCAATTAGGCTTAGCCCAAGGATGAACCAATTTGGATCCAATCTAGGCTAGTCCTAATCCAATTAGGACTTGAATGAACCATGACTCAATTGAACTCTTCAATCCTAATCCAATTAGGAGTCATGTTGATTCATTAGATTAATAATTAATTTAGACTTAAGGAATCCTAATCCAATTAGGATGTATTTAATTTTAGTCCTAATCCAATTAGGACTCTATTTGAATCCGAAGTCCTAATCCAATTAGGATTTCTAGGAATCCTACTCCAAGTAGGAATCCAATTTTAATTCAAAATTTCTAATCTCATTAGGATTGTAGGAATCCTATTCCAAGTAGGAATCCCAGTCCTACTCCAACTAGGATTCCCAGTCCTAATCCAATTAGGACTCTAGGTATCCTACTCGAAGTAGGACTCTTGTTTCAAGTCCAATTAATTAATTCCCTTTGTTCCTTCTTCAACTTCTTATCAATCAAATTGATTACTTGTGATTCCTAATCACGATTTCAACCATCGGATCGGTCAATACTTCTAGTGTGTGTGACCCCATAGGTTCTATTCTGACTGGTAGTGAGATATATTGTGATCTCTATCTCAATATCATTGAAAACTCCTTTCAATGAGTTGGAACGATTCCAACTCAACTCATTAGGGTTTATCGATCATGGAGATAATCCCTGTGAGTCCCACCATCCACCAGTGACACCTAGCAGCATGTAGTGGCTACCCAGCAGAATGGAATGATGAACCTCTAGGTGCAGTTAACATGTGATACAGTCCTACTATCGTGGATCCCTAC